>NC_141239.1:3412500-3452500 GCF_054856555.1 Leptonotus elevatus | reverse complement strand
CATGAACCTGAAAGTGGCCTGATCCAAACGGACATACAAGACAAACACATCAAATGTGCGTTTTCCTTGCTTCAATCAAAAATGGCTTGTCCTCTGTTTTCTGTCTTTGTTAATCCACTAAGGTTGAATTGAGTGGAAATTAACAAAAACAAAATTAGCCTATGCTAAAAAGTTAGCATTAGCACGCTAGCGATGACCACTTCAGGTAAACAAACACTAACTACCATTTACTTCATATATATATATATAAAAAAAATAAAAATAAATAAAATAAAAAAAGAGCAATGATGATGACATTTCCGAATGAACAATACTGAGCTCTTTATAAGAAAAAAAAAGAGGAAAAGAAAAAGAAAAAAAAATAATAATAAAAAAAAAAGAAAAAGAAAAAAGAAAAAAAATGAATTGAAAAACAATCCATCCATTCTCTGTAGTGCTCACTAAGTTTACAAGCGTGCTAGACTCCATCCAAGATGGGCACAAAACATAATTGTCCACCTCTGTATGTGATAAGACAGATATCTTAGCACAATTTTTAAGGCAGTGCTCAAGTTAGGGTTGTCACTAGCTATCCTATCAATTATTCGATCGAATAATCCAGTGTAACATGAAATACATTTTGTTTTGTTTTGTTAATCCACTAAGGTTGAATTGAGTGGAAATTAACAAAAACAAAATTAGCCTATGCTAAAAAGTTAGCATTAGCACGCTAGCGATGACCACTTCAGGTAAACAAACACTAACTACCATTTACTTCACACATACATCACCATATCTACATGAGTGGCTATAACTACTAATTATTTATCATCTTTTGTGCATGAGCATTACTAAACACCAACAAAATGAGCTAACGCTAAAGGGTTAGCCCATCCCGATTAGCATTAGCGTGCTAGTAACGTACCGTTGGCATTGCTTTGCCTGTAAGCTTTCCTGGTACAACGTGTTGTGGGAACTATCTATTAAAAGCTAAATAAGCCGTTGTTACCTGTGTTACGGCGTTTGGCTTTTAACTCATGGGCTATTATTGTTGAAGCATCGTCTGTAAGTGACTTTTAATACACTATTACATGTAATGTAGCTAGAATGATGTACGTGTGAACTAAATGGCAGTTAGTCTTTGTTTACCTTAAATGGTAAACACTTATGCAAAATAAGTGCCTTGACTTCACAGGTCGGAAAACACTGGCTCCTGATCTTACAAAAATTGGAATGATCGTCGGGATCCCCGTACATTGAAAAAAGGAAGACCTGGTAAAAGGTGCCAAACGCCAGCCACTGGTCACGTACATGGACTACCTTATGGCTTGTCCTGTTGCTGCTAAAGTGGAGCATGGAAAAGGCATCAACTTTGGGCCCATATAGTTTCAGGAGACGATCAGAAATATGCTCGGATGAACACAGAATGCAAACAGAAGGTAACATTCAAGGGAGCTTCGTCGTAATTGAACAATTAAGATCACTCACGGTAACTGGACTTCATGATTCTGGAGGATTTTTGGACTGGAGCCATCACAAACCACCCTGGAGTGAGGCGACATCCTATCGTTGTCTCGCGTCTCCTCAAGTCCTTCGGTCGTGTCGTAGATCTGCCAGCAAATTTTAGTCACTTCATGGTGTGTGTTTATTGTTTTAGCAGGTGTAAACGTCGTTAGGCAAATGAGTTACTGTGATGAGAAAGACAGTTTTAGGGGTACAAGGCAGGTGCAAAAAAACTCTTGAGGATTTCTGGCAAGTCACTTTCAGGATAAATTGCAAGGCCGTAAAGGTTTCTGAACGCTTTACTGTCTGCCTTGACATTGTCGCTATTGTCAGCCGGCCTTCAAAGTCCTTCACCTCATCCTGACTCATGAGGACTTTGCGAAAGGTATCAAAGCGATCCGACGGGTGAAGAGAACACTCGAAAACAGAGTTCAAAAGCGCGCTTTTGAATTTAAAGTCTTCATAAACACCTAGAGGACACTTGATTGGGTACACAATCAATCTGACCAAGACAGATTTTACGCCAGACACCAAAAACTAAAAGATTCCTGCTCAGCTATCATGAATCAACAATTCCTGAACTTGACTTCAGCTGCGTGACAAACCTGATCTCACATGACATTCAGAATCAGTTTTGCGTTTTGCTCTGGCGTGGACCGACAGGTCGTGGATGACGTCATCAACTGGCACGTGTCAGGAAAGTGTTGGTCCATGTCACAGCCGAGATCTTACTGATTTTGAACTCTGACCTAAAATGTGTCCTGTTATTGAAGATAAATCTCACATGACAGTTTCTTGACAGCTCTCGTCCAGTTAGCAGAGCTGGGCACTTCCGTTAATTATCATTTCCCGTCGATGACGACGCCCCACAACAAAGTCCACGATGACGCGAAGCCTCGTAAAAATACACGGACTGAGCACCGTCTGAAGCACGTTTACGTCCGTCCATTGGAGTAAGTACAGACGGTCGCTCTCATTCCGTGTATTTTGGCGAGGCTTCGTGTCATAAAGCCTTTTTAGAAAAAAAAAAAAAAAAAAAAAAAGAATTTTTTATATATATATATATATATATATATATATATATATATATATATATATATAAAAAAAAAAAAAAAAAAAAAAGAGCAATGATGATGACATTTCCGAATGAACAATACTGAGCTCTTAAAAAAAAAAAAAATAATAATAAAAATAAATAAATAAATAAAGCCTTTTTGCTTCATAGGCACTCGGTGAAATCGCCATCAACGGGAATTTACGATTAACGGAAGTGCCCAGTTCTGCTAACTGGACGAGCGCTAACAAGGAACTCTCGTGAGATTTATCTTCAATTACAGGACACATTTATGCCAGAGTTCAAAATCAGTAGGATCTCTTCTGTGCTGCGACATGGACCAGCAAGTTCGAGAAGCAGCAAGAAACGATCGGAACTTTCACTTCAGCTACATGACATGTTTGTCAGATAGCGTTCAACGTTGAAAGAATTCTTGCCTTGGCATTCAAAAGCAGTCAAGTTCTTGTTGTGAACAATAATTCCCGTCAATTTAAAAATAAGCTATGAGTTTTGTCACTTCAAATTCCAAATGATTTATTTTTTCTGGCCAGGTGGTTCTTCTCCAAAGTGTCTTATTCAAACGTTACTGGCGCTCAGCAGGATAAGAGACACAAAAAGAAGTGACATGTGTGTCATCATCTTTCCTCCTCCGCTGCCTGGTGTGATCTTGACGAAGTCTGGGACCGTTCGTTGCAGCTCCCCTAAGTGACACGAATTTAGCTTGCTCCCGTTCGCCCACTCGTCGTCATCTTGTTCCCTCGCCGCACGCCTTCGCTGGCTTACGTTTACTCTTCATTAGCGGTGTGATTGACAGGTGTCAACTTTTAGACTTACTCTCCGTATTTCAACTGCATGATGTAGAATGTTCCGGTTTACAGCTTGCTTGAATTGAGCTACAACGACCGTGGTAGAAGCCACGGTAGAATAGAATTGAAAAACAACGACGGCTCCCCTCTTTGGTGGAGATTTTCATGCATGCCAGATCCACCACACCAGCATCTACCGAAACTCAGACACAATCTGCTTCCTCCTCAGGTCATTGAATCGGTGGAGGGTGGTGTCTGCGGATCTCACTCGGCTTCGTCTGTCCTTCCTTCCTTCCCTCAGTCTCTCCTTCGGTCTCTTGAGGTCTCCCTGATTTTTTTTTTTTTTTTGGGGATTTGTTGGAATTTAGATGTTTCTTGGGTTGGGGAAGAATTCTGGTGGGTGGCCCGGTGGGTGGTGTCTGGTCGGTGCTGGATTTCACCTTCTTTGGTTTTCTTTGGTCCTTCCTCGGGTCTCCTGACGGCGGTGTTCGGTTTAGGTGAACGGTATGGGATTTTTTCTAATAGGTTTTTGGTGAGCTAACAAATACACGCACGCACGCACGCACATACACGTACTCACCCACATACAAAAATAAATAAATAATAATAATAATATATATATATATATATAAAAATTAAAAAAAAATAAAATAAAAAAAGAGCAATGATGATGACATTTCCGAATGAACAATACTGAGCTCTTTATAAGGAAAAAAAAGAGGAAAAGAAAAAGAAAAAAAATAATAATAAAAAAAAAGAAAAAAAGAAAAGAAAAAAAATGAATTGAAAAACAATCCATCCATTCTCTGTAGTGCTCACTAAGTTCACAAGCGTGCTAGACTCCATCCAAGATGGGCACAAAACATAATTGTCCACCTCTGTATGTGATAAGACAGATATCTTATCACAATTTTTTAAGGCAGTGCTCAAGTTAGGGTTGTCACTAGCTATCCTATCAATTATTCAATCGAATAATCCAGTGTAACATGAAATACATTTTGTTTTGTTTTGTTAATCCACTAAGGTTGAATTGAGTGGAAATTAACAAAAACAAAATTAGCCTGTGCTAAAAAGTTAGCATTAGCACGCTAGCGATGACCACTTCAGGTAAACAAACACTAACTACCATTTACTTCACACATAAATCACTATATCTACATGAGTGTCTATAACTACTAATTATTTATCATCTGTTGTGCATGAGCATTACTAAACACCAACAAAATGAGCTAACGCTAAAGGGTTAGCCCATCCCGATTAGCATTAGCGTGCTAGTGTTTACCGTTTAAGGTAAACAAAGACTAACTGCCATTTAGTTCACACGTACATCATTCTAGCTACATTACATGTAATAGTGTATTAAAAGTCACTTACAGACGATGCTTCAACAATAATAGCCCATGAGTTAAAAGCCAAACGCCGTAACACAGGTAACAACGGCTTATTTAGCTTTTAATAGATAGTTCCCACAACACGTTGTGCCAGGAAAGCTTACAGGCAAAGCAATGCCAGCGGTACGTTACAAAATTTGGAATGATCGTCGGGATCCCCATACATTGAAAAAAGGAAGACCTGGTAAAAGGTGCCAAACGCCAGCCACTGGTCACGTACATGGACTTACCTTATGAATGCCAAGAGTGCGTATACCTTTGAACAACTAACGGCATATAAATCCATGGAGGCAATCAAGCAGCTGTGTTGTGAATGAGTGTGAGAAGTGCAACGCATGACGGCGAACTTCAATGTTTTGATAGTGACAGCAAAGCTACGTCATAGCTAGCTTAGCTTATATGCACTTAATCGAAAGTACAGTGCTCATTAAAATACCCCGGCATAATATTTTTGCATATGGGCATGCTATTTTACAGGAGATATGTATGAGAACAAAAATGGCCCTTTTTCACTGTGCTAAATGGTTGTGTGAAGCCATTTATTGTAAGGGGTGCACGGAGGTGGGCCTGTATCGCTCCGTTGTGGTGAAGAAGGAGCCGAGTCGAAAGGCGAAGCTCTCGATGTACCGGTCGATCTACGTTCCTGCCCTCACCTTTCCGTTCTTACGGTCACGAGCTGTGGGTCGTGACCGTAAGAACGAGATCCCGGATACAAGGGGCCGAAATGAGTTTCCTCCGCAGGGTAGCCGGGCTCTCCCTTAGATATAGGGCGAGAAGCTCGGTCATCCGGGAGGGACTCGGTGTCGAGCCGCTACTCCTCCGCGTTGAGAGGAACCAGTTGAGGTGGTTCGGGCATCTGGTTCAGATGCCTACTGGACGACCCAGGACACGCTGGAGAGACCGTGTCTCTCGGCTGGCCTGGGAAGGCCTTGGGATCCCGTCGGAGGAGCTGGTTGAAGTGGCTGGGGAGAGGGAAGTCTGGGCTTCCCTGTCTAAAGCTGCTGCCCCCGCGACCCGACCCCAGATAAATGGTAAGGTGATGGATGGATGGCACGGAGGTACTATTTACTACTGTAGGTTAGCATGCAGGCGCTAGACTGACAATGCTTGTAAACATGCTTAGTAAAAAAAAAAAAAAAAAAAAAAAAAAACATTAAAAGGAAAACTAATGAACCTGTGATGAAGTGATATGAGCAGATCTTGGAGTATTTCGGGGGTTCCTCTTTCTGTTGACACTGGCTAACCACAGTCTGCGATGCGATCGCTCGTTGAATGAAATCATCTTCATGTGCTCGGATCTTTGAAATGGAATAGAATCCCAACGTACAAGTTCCGTATTATATTGATAATGACGATTTTGCTGATTTTGTTCACACTCGCATATCGAATCGTACTGTGAAGATTTATCCCGTAGAAACGGCCTCTTGCGTATTCCTTGTATTTAGGTCACTCTCAACTGCTCTAATAGACTATTGGTTCTTCCTTTTAATCGGTACAACGCGGTCGACGACTGAGATTTGATCAGCCAAGGCCAAGCATTGCCCAAAAAAATAACGTGTGGATGCTGCTTTGGCTTTGTTGGTGAACTCGTCTGGAAAGGTCGAGTGTGTGCGCGCGCGCGCGCGTGTGTGTAAGGAGGAGGCCGGGAATTGCGAGCCAACACAAGCACAGACGCTCTCCATCGGGAGCGTGCGCTCTAAGTGGACCATTTCTGAGACCCAAAAGTGCACTTTAGCCCCGCTAATGGCACACTAACCCTCGGCCAAGACAAACCTTTAACTCTAACTCACACACACACACGCACACACACACAAACACACATTCTGTACACACGCTTGTAATGAACTTGAAGTTGTGAGGTTGCCATATTGTGCACTGCTGGGCCAGATGGTGCAGCATATGGGCGGGTTCGTGCCATGACTCACTAAATCTACATTTCATTTGTCCAAAGGTTTTTAATCGAGACGTTTTCAAATATCCTGGTGACACACTTTATTGCGTAGCGGCCGGCTACAACACGCCTACTGTAAACACACCGCAAGGTTGGTGTCATTCCGAATTATGGCACATCACAGGTTTAGCCAGCCCACAGCTCGCAAAATTAGAGATAGACCAAGATGGTTTTTTCAGGGTCGATACCGATTCTGATTATTAGCGGTCATGGACGCCGATATTTGGAGCCGATATTCATTTTCACTAAAAGGGAAAATATTGGTTTCAAAATTTCAAAACATTAAAACTCCAGCTCTGATAAAAAAAATAAACATATGTTTATTTAACTACGTTTAGGGTTCGTAAAACATTGGAGTTGAAAAAAAAAATCTTACTCAATAGACATTTTTGTTTGACAAATTTAACAAAAAGTTCAGGTATCAAGAATCTTTATTGTCATTATGCAAGCATAACGACATTTTGTTCCAGCAGCTTTCGGCACAATTAAAAAAGGCACCAAAAAAAATCACCAAACTGGACTACATTATAAGTAATTAAATAGTGCAGACGAATTGCGCAATTAGGCAGATATTGCAACATTTTGCTAAAGTGTAGTACAATGTGGGTCTTTGCAGTTTAAAATACATCATCCGTAAATCAGCGACACGCACTATGCAACAGTCTGTTGGTACGAGTCCTGGTATTCCTGTACCTTTTTCCGCAGGGAAGAGGTACAAATAGTTTGTGTCCCGGGTGGGTGGGGTCTGCAGCTATGCGACGAGCCCTCCTCCGAACCCTGCTAATCTGGAATCCTGGAATCTTCCAGAGACTGTGGCATGTCTTCAAACGTTAAATTAAAAAACTGAAGTAAATAGCTTCCTATTGTTTGCTATAAAAAAAATTAAATTATAATATCTGTAGTGTTTACATTTGACTTATTTCTCTTTTTGGAGGTGTCCCAATACTTTTGTCTAACTCAATATTTCTCTTTCAACATTTTCGTCAGGTTTCCCTTCATGTCAGGGTCCCCAAATTTGTGTCCATACTCTTTAATTTCTTAATATTTTCCGTTCCTGCAAGAGTCCCAATACTTTGGTCCAAATTTCACAGCCGTGAACTTTGTAAGCTCAGATAAATGTTCATATTATTTGAAGATGCATGAACATGTCAGCTGTCAATCAGGCACACAAACAGGAGTGTGCGTGTGCGTGACACGTTGGCTGTGGGCTGCGCCCTGCGGAGTGACTGCACATGTGCGAGGGACTGACAGCTGTCACATTACAGCTGACACTCAAAAGTGATGTTTCCCTTTTTGTGCCACAACAAAACTGCACAGATGAACTCCACTCAATTCTACTTGTAAGGGTCCGAATTTTGTCACTTCCTGTAGATATCACCAAACTCCACATTTCCTTTGCTTCCAGCAGATGTCCCAATACTTTTGTCCACATTTTCTTCCAGTCGGTGTCCCATTACTGTGTCCATATTTATTTGTGTCCAAAAATAAAAATTGAGATATTGATATATTCAACTTCTACACGTAATTCCCTTTAAAATGATATACAATACATGGACGTACCTCAAATATTGACAAAGTTACAGCAATTTTAATGTTGGCAGGTTGAAATCCCTAGATTTGAGAAAAACGGGTTTCAAGTTTTGGTACTTGCACGTTTCCAACGTTCATAGCAACCAATACTTTAGGAAGAAGATATGAACCTGAATTTTTCAGTAACTGTTAAAATATCAGTGAAAAGTCAATTCCAATCGCAGGTAAGGCCTTCGTCCAAGATTGAACCCTTTTTGCATGTTTTGGAAGTTTGACCTCTCAACAGACGAAATCAGCCTCAACTTTGAATAATCACATGACCTCATTCACTCCCAGCCATTTTCACTGAAGCAACCCATTTTGGCTGTTTTACTGGATTTTGACTGATTTTGCAAGGCCCACAGACTATTGTGTTCTATTGCTATAAAACATGGAACCTACCAAAAGAAAGATTAGAGTCTCCTTTTTCTGTTTCCGTTTTGCAGCAATTAGCATTAGAATATAGCTCAGTTTCATCATTATTCGCAAATCGATTTAAAATTGAGTAAATGAGCTTTTTTTTCAACATGGCCCTCGCTGATCTCTTATACTCTGCTGCAACCTGCTGGCCGTTTGTGTAATAACTTCCGTTTCTTCAACCGTTCTTTGCAGTTGAGAGGCTGCATCAAAGCCTTCTGTATGCGCTAGCATAAAAAAAACATAAAACACGTATAAATAAGTCTTTGGGACACTTCAAATATTTAAAATAGAGCGTATTTATACGTGTTGGGGAGCAAATGAGTTAATCTTACAATTTATCTTCTGAAGCATCAGCCAGATTATTATTATTTTTTATTATTGTTGCTCCTTGTGGTATTTTCTTGCTTAAATGGGGTCAATGTTACCAATCGAACAACCGGGCCCAGATATTTGCAGGAAATGACCATACAATGTAGATGTTGCAAAAATGCTGATCTCAAACTAGTGACAAGATGAGTTAGGCAGTTATGCTAATAATGTGGCAATATTTTAGATTTTTCTCATTTTTTCTGGGATTTTTTTCTCCCCTGGCCCATTTTTTCATCATTTTGTTTCATAGAATTTTGGGGGTTTGTTAAAAAAAAACGGAAAAAAAAACCCATAACTTTTTTTTTCCCAATTTTTTTTTATGTGTGAAAATTAATCAAGAAGCCACACAGAGTGCGTCCGTGGGTCACCAGTTGCCCATCACTGATGAAGAAAAACTAAAAGTGTTAAAAATGCCGACACTGCGATTGTATTTAACAGCCTAATTGTCACATTTCTTCAAGTAGCACATTTGCCACATTTTTCTTTGAGGTTTGGATTCAGAATAGAATGTGCAGCGTTCCAAATGTATTTGCATGCACGGAATAAAAAGCAACACGACGATGAGTGCTCCCCATAAGCTCCGTTCCGTGGGTGCGTCTGTCAATCAAAATTTGGTGAGTCGTCATTATTTGGAAGCCTTTAAAAGTGGAAAATAAAGTAGCTGTTACTAGCAAGTATGCAAGTGGTGGTCAGTGGGTGTGTGTGTGTGTGTGTGTGTGTTTGTGTGTGTGTAAACCAGGAAACAATCAACACGATTCAATAATCACCTCGGCCTGTTTAGACGCGCTCAGGGAGGCCTCGCCGGCCTGTTTGTTTTCTTTGTATCGTCTTGCGTTTTCTTTGTCGTTTCATGGCCAAGTGGACCTCCGTGACTGCTCGTCACTGCCAAACACGCACACACACACACACACACACACAGCCTTCACCCCGTCTGTCTCCCTTGAGGTCCTCAAGCCCCGACACCAATCTTCAGATTCCTCAAAGGTCATGTTGCTCTCATACGTAAGAGTCCGCCGTGGCGACAGACACAAACGCGCACGCACAGGGTGTAGTCTTAACATCTGCAGAAACATTTATTTATCCAACAGAGTGTTTAGTTGTGCGGAACATCCTGTAACTTTATCGTGACTTCCTGTCATGGCCATGTGCCCTCACTGGACATTTTATTAGGTACACGTTTGAATCACATCCAATACAAATTGGGGGGGAAAAAAAAGAAAAAAGGAGTTGGGACAAAAGTGTTGGTCCAAACGCCACATTTTCTGCATGTTTCACTTCCTGTATAGCTGTCCCAAAACATTTGGTCCAATGTTCTTTGTAATTTCACTTTCTGCAGGTGTCCCAAAACTTTTGGCCAAACTCTATAATTTGTTCACTTCTTCCCACTTCCTGTAGAGGTTCCAATACTTTTGGCAACATTTCTGCTTTTGTTGTTGCAGTTGTCCCAATACTTATGGCCAACTTTTTTCTTGCCTTCCTGAAAGTCCCAAAACATCTGTCTCAATTGTCTTCATAATTACACTCTGTGTAGGTGTCCCAAAACTTTTGGCCAAACTCCATAATTTGTTCACTTCTTCCCACTTCCTGTAGAGGTTCCAATACTTTTGGCAAAATGTCTGCTTTTGTTGTTGCGGTTGTCCCAATACTTATGGCCAACTTTTTTTCTTGCCTTCCTGAAAGTCCCAAAACATCTGTCTCAATTGTCTTCATAATTACACTCTGTGTAGGTGTCCCAAAACTTTTGGCCAAACTCCTGTAGGCGTTCCAGTACTTTAGGCAAAACATATTTTGTTGGCCAAACTCCATAATTTGTTCACTTCCTGTAGAGGTTCCAATACTTTTGGCAAAATGTCTGCTTTTGTTGTTGCAGTCGTCCCAATACTTATGTCCACCTTTTTTCTTGACTTCTTGTAGGTGTCCCAAAACATTTACTTCAATTTTCTTTGTAATTTCACTTTGTGCAGGTGTCCCAAAACCTTTGGCCAAACTCCATATGTTGTTCACTTCTTCCCACTTCCTGTAGGCATTCCAATACATTTGGCAAAATGTCTGCTTTTGTTGTTGCAGTCGTCCTAATACTTATGTCCACCTTTTTTCTTGACTTCCTGTATGTCATTTGTCTCAATTGTCTTCATAATTACACAATGTGTAGGTGTCCCAAATCTTTTGTCCAAACCCCACATTTTCTTCACGTCTTCCCACTTCCTGTTGGTGTTCCAATACTTCAGGACAAACATTTTTTTGACTTCCTGCATGTGTCCAAAAAATGTTGTCGACGTGATTTTTCACTTATTTATTTATTTTCCTGCAGGTGCCCCAATACGTTTGTCTAAACGACTTCACTTCTTTCAGGTGTCCCAATACTTAAGGCTGTGCAATTAATCGAAATCCAATTACAATTTAAATTATTACACTCCGCAATTACAAAATCGGCATAATCGTATACAAAAATAAAAGATTATTAATACAAATTTTGATTTGTTTAAATTTATACATTTGTACCTTTTTATTTTTATTTAAAATGACAAATTCAATAAATCTTGTTTGGTCCAAAAGGAACTTGCATTATTATAGTGTTTTCAAGAAATATATTTGTCTTAATTATAATATTTTTTTTACATATTTAGACATTTCCTTGTTTTGTACCAAAAAACAAATGATTGTACTAATCGTGATTAATATTTTCTTCATAATCGAGCAACCCTACCAAAACTTTCGGCCACAATTTTTTCAACACACCGTCAGTGTCCTAATACTTTTGCACATCACTTCCTCACCCTTTTACTGAATGTTGGTGTCCAAATACTTTTGTCCAAATGCCACATTTTCTTCACTTTTCTCTCAACGCTTAAAAAATTACGAAATCAAATAAAAGTCAGGAAATTTTGTGTGTCATAAGAAGAGTCAAATGGCAGCTGAGGGGGAAATTGAATTGTGGTGACCAGATTAGTGCCGGTTTGTTGTGATGTCACGCTGATGGCACTAATGAAGATGGATTGCTTCTTTCAAACACTTAAAACTTCCTCCAACGTCATTGCACTGCAAAAAAAAAGAAAAAGAAAAAAAGTCCCAACGTAATCACCCAAAAAAAGAAAGAAACAATGTGTGTGCGTGTTCCCTACCACCCCAGTTCGTTTTTTTTTTTTCTTTCTTAACGCGGCGACAGGCAATTTCCTGTGCGTCCCAGCTGATGAGGTTTGGGAGCAAGCAGGGTCCGGTAATTTAATCCCGTCGCTCTTATTAAAAGCGCAGCTGTCGATGTGCAAGTGTGAATTCCTGCGTCGTGGTGCAATTGTGCCACATGTGCCAGCCGGAGTGAGCAACCGCTTCCTGTCCCTGCTTTCCCAAGTCCCTCGCACATTTTTCCTCGAAAACGTTCAACGGCGGGCATACTATTTTCAAGCCGCATTTCCAAAAACATCTTGATTCATGTGTGTGGGGCGAGGGGGAGACGCGGCAGTAAAACAGGCTAAAATCGTTCGGTTTAGGTGAACGGTATGGGATTTTTTCTAATAGGTTTTTGGTGAGCTAACAAATACACGCACGCACGCACACATACTCACCCACATACAAAAAAAAAAAAATGTATATATACACATATATATATATATATACATATGTATATATATATACGTATATATGTATGTATATATATATGTATATATGTATATATATATATATATATATGTATATATATATATATATATATGTATATGTATGTTTGTATATATATATATATATATATATATATATATGTATGTATGTATGTATATATATATAAAAAACAAAAAACAAAAACAAAAACAATAAAAAAATTAAAATAAAGAGCAATGATGATGACATTTCTGAATGAACAATACTGAGCTCTTAATAAAAAAAAAAGAAAAAAAACAAACATAAAAAAAAAACAGGCTAAAATCCAGATTGGAGGGGCAGCAAATAGTTGTGGATTAGGACAGAAACATTGGGAAAAGTTTGAGGTTTACTTTAGTGCTAATAGAAATTTCACAAAAGGCAGATACATTCACGCAAAGCATTGCAACGAGAAAACCTAACATTTGAAATGAACTCTTTTACCCGCTTGGTAAATATTTCGCATTACGATGACAGTGACTCAAATGATCATCATGATAAAGAGAACCATCACTATTGGCGATCAAACTGTAACGTGAATAGTGCTGTCACTATTGAATATTTTTATAATCGATTCATCGACTGATCATTCAATCGATTAATCAGATTCATTTAAATTTTGCATTAAAGTGTATTCCAAATGCATTTTTCCCTGATTAAAAAAAATTGCTCCAAGCGATTACTTTGATGTCGATTAAATTAATAACCGATTACTTGGCGATTAATCAATACATTTTGACAGCTTTAACATGAATATTTGTATGTAATGGATGCCTCTCTACAAACAAAGAAGGGGAAGTGGCAGTAAAACAGGCCAAAATCAAAATGTCAAATAATTGATTACATTCAACATAATTTTTTTTTAGTAATTCAGCAGGAGCAGGAGTAGAGCAGTTGTCTCCCATACTGAATGTCCTGAGTTCGTTCCTCAACCCTTTGGTGACTTTTATTTTTTCCCCAATTCTTTATTTTACTCTCTTCCAAGTGTAAATAATACTCTAAAACTGAGCCTATTTGGTCCTAATTCACTCTACAGAATTTACTGTGTACCATTTCATCTCTATGAACATTTTAGGTCAACGATTTTTCAGATCAGTTTTCGATTCAGAATAATTTTTTTTAAAATTCCCATTCCTATTTGATGCCCTACTTTCGGCACAAAGTGATGACAAACCTGGTAGTTTCCTTTCCCCTCTCACCGAACACAAACCTCTTGATTGATTCCTAAATAGCTTCTATAATCGGTTTTCTTGGGTCACCGGAAATCGGTGACTAGCTTCGAACAAAAACAATGATGAGTTCTCTCCAAACAGCAGCATTTGGAAGAAATCCAAGACGAGCGTATCGGAAGGAAAACCCCCAGGAAACACAAGTGGCTTCACTCTCGGGGGCAGCAGCGAATAAATAAGCCGAGCGCAGCGCTTGCACATTCCAAAGCGCGCTGAAAAGTGCCTTTATTATTCCTGCTGCCATTTGGGAGCCATCGAAATGCATCATGATTGCCGGAGGTCAGCACGTCCTCTGGGACGGGCCGGCGACGCTCCCAACCCCCTCCCCCCCCCGCTCATCAATTACCGTCCGTCAGGCGGCTCTCACCGTGACTTCCTGCTCGGCTCCTGCGGCGACCGCTCCAGATGTTTGTCCCATTACATTATTCCGTTGTTTACTTGAACTTGTTTTGGGGGTTTGCCTCCGGAAGCCTGACGCGGGCGGACGATGCATTTTCCATGCCGACGAGCGCAATATTACTTTTAAATGTGCTCGCAACTGCCTCAACACAGCTGTTTGTATACGTATGACCATTAATTGACAAAGGTATTGTTTTTTGCTCATATAACAGCGCACATAAACATTCTGGCGTGGTCCTCAAATGAGCACCAAAGGATTTTGCTTGGTGCGCACTTTTTGTTGTTTGGTGCTCAGTTTTTTTTCCCCGACCCGCCAAGCTCATGAATGAATTTAAGACTTACAGCACATCTGGGAAAAGTACGGCCTGCGGCCCACATCTGGCCTGTCCATAGCCTCTTGCACCCTTTTATGAAGTCAAACTAAAACATCAAGTACGGATCCAAAGACGGCTGCGGGGCTCGCGCCGCCCGGGCTGGATCCGATGACGGCCGCGTGGCTCGCCAGGGGCTGCAGCGGCTGAACAGTCGCTTGCACTTTAGGCTGACGAGGACTCGGGGTGCAGCAATTAACCGTGGTTTTTAATTACATTAAATAATCACAGTCATTCAACAACACCGGTTATTTCCACACGGCCTATTGAGCGGGCGCACAACAACGCAGGGCTCAGGCTTTAAATGCCGCCCGGGGAGAGTTGCGTACCCGACAGCTGTGGATAGGGTTCCGGGGCGGCCGGTGCAGGGACGCCCACTGGCCCTGCCTGGACCAGGTTGAGTGGAGGTGGGGAAAGGGGAGGCCGAAACAAGGCGGCGGCGGCGAGCAAAGCTGAGGCCGCCATCACCGGGAACCACCGGCACCGAGCTCGCCGCGCCACTGCGCCGTCACCACCGACCCGTCACCACCGACCCGTCTCCCCAACCCCGGGGATCCGGTCCGTGGCAGGGCGAAGAGCTCCCGCGAGCAACCCCAACCCCGGCTGCCTGCTGGAGAGGCCATAGGCCGACACTTTTGAAGCCGCGGGGCCGCCATCTTGGGACTCCTAGGAAACGTATCTCGGCATACGCATTATGGCTGCAAAATGCCTACGTGTGTCGCGGGAAACTGCACAAATCGCCAGTTTAAAGGCTGTGGACAAACATTTCAACCTGTAAGTATGGTTGAAGGGTTGATAGTAAATATTATTATCATACATTCGATACAGCTATAAACTGCTCTTACTATGAAATGAAAAGATGAAAGAAAAAGAAGGTACATACCGTCCACTTACACACATAGTGCCTAGGCCCTATTTTAAGAGTCTGTCCAACTAATTTGTTTTAAAAGGCAGCAACTTTTATATATATATTTTTTTTCCAGCTGTTGTTAAAATAAAGATTTTCAAAAAATGCTAACGTGATAATTTTTTTATGTCTACAAGAATAAACGGAAAACCGCATTTTTTTCTCAGACAAAAATCGTACACCAAAATCTGAAACCGTTGCACCTCTACCGAGAACCAGGGACTGGCTTGTGTGGAGCCGGGACGGGGACATGAAGCTTCCGAGGAGCCGGAATGGGAACTCCTGCAGCCTTTATGAAGTCAAACTAAAACATCAAGTACGTGTCGGTGGCCATTTTTTTTTTTTGCATCACAGACCACTTTCACGCGGTGATGCATTTCGACAAACTGGCAAAGCCGCAGGTCTCGGTGTCGTCCCCGCGTTCAGCAGCTTGACCACATCCGCCACCGCTCGAGTCGAGCGAGCAGCAGTTTCCCGTGAGAGACGACAAAGTCAAAGCAAATTTGCAACAAATATTGCTGCTGATTATTGCTACTGTTTCTATTTCCAATACAAAAGGCTTCCAAACAAACTGTAGTTGTGCTGAGGTCAATAACATGTCTTGAGAGTGTTTGTTTTTGCGCCGCCTTCATTCACGGGAACAATCCACATGGTTCCAAGGAAGTCTGGAAAAAGAAATAAATCCACCCGAGTGGACCACTGCCACGCGGATATGATCCTAACGAGCGGCAAAATGTGCTTAAAAGTGGGTGACTGTGCCTGTGTGAGGTCCAGCAGGAATGTTACAAAATCTGCTCATACGGCCGGAACACCGCGTGGAGCAGAAAGCGGCCGGACGGACAATCAAAGTGAAAGAAGATACCCAAAACGTCCCGGCCAAATATCGACTTTCGCTTTGCCCACCTTCAGGGCGAAAAATCTTACAGGAAGAGCGGAATGCGTTCACACTCCAAATGCAAACTGACACGAGAGGAAACCCTCATTTGAAACCATGATCAAGGTTGAGAAGCCTACTTTAATTCACTGGCTGGTGTTTGAAACACTAGCCCAGGCTTAATATTTTGATTTGGAAAACCCCAACCTTGACTACAAACCTTCATTTCATGGCTTGGATATATGAATTGAAATTCTAATCTTTTTAGTAAACAAGCCATCATTTGGAACATGTCCTATGTATTAAAACTAAAGGTGTCAGGTAATACATTTTGTTTAATTGTACAGTAATTAAAGTAGACAATAGTTAACTCGTGATTAATTGCAAACTTTATATCTGTTCCAAATATACAATACAATTTTTCTTTCCAAGTTTTTTTTCTATAAATGTTAAACTAATAGAAATATGGCTGCATCTTTTAGTAATTGAAAAAGTAATTTGAAAAAATAGAGTTGAAAAAAAAAAGTACAGTAAAAAAAGGAGTGTGATATCGATTTGCGTTGGTCATTTTTTTCTGCCACTAGATGACATAATTGCATTTGTAAGACAGTGACAGCTCGGTGCATTTTTCTTTTCATATTAAGATCTTTAACATGAAGTAACTGGTGTAATTCTGCACATTTTTAAAATTGGAAAATACAACTTGACCCCAGTCTCCACAAATATACAAGTTATTATTCAATTTATTTATTTACTAACCCTAACTCAAAGAGAAAATAATAATATTATACTTATACAAAATTTAGCAGTAATAAATTGAATAATAATTCATATCTTTGTGGAGACTGGGGTCAAATACTAAACATACACAAACTCTGTACATTAAAGACTATGGAAAATATGTTGTCTTATTCCAAACCCTCCTTTGCAGTGAAATTGTTTTTTTCAACCATAAAAAGTCATCTTTTTAAAGGAAAAGTGAAGCTATTTCATATGCACTAATGGCTTGCTCATTTGCATATCGCACACATAAAACACTGCCTGGCCATTATCGGGAGCTCCCGGAGGTCGTCCCAAGGTTGAAACGAAGCCGAAAACCCAATCTTTCGCCTCCTTCATTTCCCTCCCAGTAAATGTCAGGGACCGTCCGTCAGAGACCGTCCGTCAGGACGTGAAATTACAAACCAGTTCATGTGTAAATTACAATAAATGTCCTCTTTGCACATCCAAAACAAACACTCTGCATTCTAACGCTTTGTCAGCATGTGTCTCCAAGGGGAGAAGGGGGGGGGGGGGTACGTGGTGGTCCTTCCCACCAAAACCACAACAGGTTCTCTATTATGGGCTGCAAATGAATCGGGCACTATGACGGCTGCGGAATGAATGGAGCTTTGATTGCTTTAAGTGAATACATGAGGTCCCTCCCGCTCGTCCGCATTGGAACGCCACCAAGAATGAAGTTGTGGCCCGGCCGTGTGAGAATGACAAGTATGCATGCGCGGGTAATAAAACACTGGTGGCAACGGCTTCCGACCACAACAATTGACCCCAAAGTCCGATGGCCTTCCTTACCAATTGTTTAAGCAAATCTCATCCGGGCCAAGCCGTCAATCAAAAAATGTGATTCATTTCGTTGGGGTGTCAAATAACACTTGGATGTTAAGTGGCCGCTTCAAAGCAAACTGGCAACATTTCAATTCAATCTCAGGTAGACTTTTTCGTGCGTCCTGTCACAATAGACATGTTCACCCGATTTTGTGTCCATCGGTGAAACTGATGATTTGGTGGGGCTAATTATTATTATTTATTTTTACTTTGGGAGAATACTGGAATTTTCCCAAAACAGCTATTTCAAAACAAAATGGCAGACTTCCTATTTATTTTTGATGCTTTGGCCCTTGAGAATTTTTTTTGCCTTTTGTTATGATACACAAGTTTGCTCAATTTCAGATCGCAAATTGGTGTTTGCACTCTAAAAATAGTTGGGTCAAAAGTATTCCAATTATGGATAAAAAAATGGACTGATACACTTTATGGGTCAATTTGACCCAACTTTCTGGGTTGTTTTATACAAAATGACCCATTTCTCGACTCAAAGTTGGGTCAAATAGACCCAAGTAGAGGATCGGTCCATTTTTGACCCATAGTCAAGTTATTTTTGAGTGTGGGGTTAATGTTTTTTTATTATTATTTTTTTTTTGTAGTTTCAGAGAATGCTGGAATTGGTCAAAAATGGCTACTTGAAACCGCAATTGCAGACTTGGTGTTTTATGGCGGACATGGGACTTTCAGACGTCATTTATGACACACACGATTGTTGAAACTGGTGTCCGAGGCAATTTTTTTTAAAACCGTTCTGACAATCCTAGAATTGGCCCAAAATGGCTGACTTCCTGTTTAATTTTCCGTTATGAAATTGCTGCTCATGACATTTACCCAATTCTGCGTTGATTGTTGAAACCGGTGTGAGGGGCCAATTCTTTTTTACTTTGTGACAATCCTGGCATTTGCCCAAAATGGCTACCGGTACTTCTAGCGCAAATATCTGACTTCCTGATCCATTCCAGATATGTGTCCTTTTATGGAGAGACATACTGTATGTGACCAATTTTGTACGGTTGTTTGTACGATATGATTCAAGGAAGGTTTATTCTTAAGTGGAATGATTTGATTCAGTTTGATTGAATGGGATTACGATTTTGTTTCGATAAGGTATGGCTGTGTTTGAGAGGGTATGATGCGATGAATTTCTTGGCATTTTACAATATGAATGAACTTGTCAATTGTCTACCTTTAAGTACGCATTTCAAATATATGATTCCAAAAAAAAAGACAATTTGATACGCATCTCGATATAATTTAAAGTGGAACGACTTTGTTCGAGTCGATGTACCATCATCTTTTAAATCAAAATTTTCTGACTAACATATTTTTGTTGTTGTTGTTGTTACACCCCTACTAGTTCCTTTTACCAAAATGATACGATGGTTCGCTGTGCGGGTATGTTCAGACATTTTTAGCCTTTTGTTGAAATCGCGAGTGGGAAAGACGCGTGGTCTGTGAAGTGCGCCGGTGCGGGCCGCCTAATGGAAGCCAGACAAAACATTTCCTACAGATGATTGAGCACGTTTGCAAAAGCGAGCCTAAGTGGACCCTGAGATGCCGGAGTGCACCAGGACGTACTTGAGATGCAGCGGGAAAGGAGAAATAAGTGCAGTGCAATTCATTAGGTACACCAGGAAAAGAGCTTCAGCAAAAAATGCAGCTGTGAGCCACGGATACCAGTTTTATTAATCGACACAAAATTGGGTGGACAAAGGGAGCATGAAGAAGTCTCAAGGACCCATACCCCAAATTCAACAGGAAGTAGCCATTTTGGTTTGATAAATCAGTTTGGGGTGAATTCCAGAGGTTCAAAGTTAGATTTTTGTTGTGCCTCCAACACCAGTTCAATTGGTCGGTATAAAACTGGGTGTAACGGGAAGTTGGCCAAAGTTACAAGATCCAAAGTTACGAAAAGTGAGCCCTCAACAGAATTTTTGTTGACCAACATGAAATCGCTTGTACATGTCAATCATAACAGGAGGCATAAGATAAGCCAGTTTGGGGTGAATTTCAGAATTCTAAAGTCAGCAAATATTAGACCGCGACAGCACTTTTGTTGATCAACATAAAATTGATTGTACATGTCAGGTCACATGAAATGTCTCAAGGACTTAGGCAGTCATCCATTTTGGTTTCACACTTAGTCATGCCCCCTGGAAAGTTAGGGGAAAAAAAGATCAGCCCCTGACACTAGTTTTACAGATCAATGCAAAATAGTTTGTACATATCTATCCCAACACGATCCATAAAAAAGTCTCAAGGACCTGTGCGGGAACTTGAACAGGAAGTCCGCCATTTTGATTAGAAGCAACCATTTTGCCATTGCCTGCGAGGACACCCAAATCCAAATGTCCATCTCCATCCATTGGAAATCTTAAAGGCATACTTGACTCATTGAGCCATTTTCAGCAGTGAAAAGCTAATATTTTGTCCAGAATTAATGTGATAACTTCATAATTTTCATGTACAATTAATACCTTTAAAAACAATTTTTTCCACTTGCTGTCGACTGAAGATGACATCACCTGTGCTGAGGAAGTAGGTAACGACCAATCATCTGTTTTGATTGGTGGTCACCTACTTCCTCAGCACAGGTGATGTCATCTTTAGTCGACAGCAAGTGGAAAAAATTGTTTTTAAAGGTATTAATTGTACATGAAAAATAATGGAAGTTATCACGTTAACTATAGACAAAATATGAACTTTTTACTACTGAAAATGTCTCAATAAGTCAAGTATCCCTTTAACCTTGTACATCCTAACAGTGTTTGAAAAGGTAACCCAAGTTTGGAGCCCGAACCTTGTCTTGAAACCATAATCCAGTGTTAGGACCCAGATTTGAAATCCTAACTTGGAAGTCCAAACCTTCGTTTGTAACCTGAACCTGATCTCTCAAGTTGGAACACTGACGTTGCTTCAAACCTTAATTTGCATCCATAACCCTTGTCTAACCCTAACCCTAACTCCAAATGCTACCTCAGACAATGTTGTCAAGGTGTAAACCCACAGCCTGTTGCGCAAATCTCACTCTTTGCTTTGGCGACCTCCTCCTCGGGGCCTACGTGCAACGTTTTGGGTTTCTGCCGAGCGCCTGCGAAGGTGTTTGGCTGCGGTGCGGCGCTTACCGGCAACCCGCGGTCACCGCTGGAGTGTTCCCAGGTGACTGTGCGGAGAAGACCGTCTGTTTTCTTGGGTCTGGCTCGCTCCAGGACTCGACCTGAACGCGAGGAAGAGCGCCGGGAAAACAGCCCGTCATTTGCGTCTCGATATTTACACACTGCACAGAAACCATTAGTGCTACTGCTGACCTGTTTTTTTTTTTGTGCTGTTTTTTCCCCACAGCGTGTCTTTTTGGCGGGCGCCTGCCAACTTGACGAACGAGCGGGCGGCACGTGCAAATTTCACACGTCCGTTCCAAACATTTGCGCGCGCCCACGCGTTATTGCAATGGTAAGCGACTGAGCGGCCAAGAAACACACGAGTGCACCGTCACAATGAAGTCAACACGTTTCAATTCTAAAGTCAAGTCAAACCTAATTTGAAACCCTAACCAGGCTTGAAATAGGAAAACCTGATTGTGTTTTACAACCCTAATCCAAAAACCCAATTTAAAATTTGCTCCCAAACCGTAATCTCGGTTTGAAAACTTAACTTGAAACCTGGCTTGACAGCCCCACTTTAAATCCTTACTTTTTCTTTAAACCTTAACTTGATCCCTAAGTTGAGACCCTATAAAACTGTAATGTGAGCCCTCAATTTAAAAGCCTTTGCCCTAATCAAAGCACAGAATCTGCTACCCGAATTTGAACCCTAAACCTGTCTTGAAAACCCTAACTTGCAACCCTAAAACAGGCCTTGAAACCCCACCTAACAGGAAGCCATAATTTGGAAACCCTTACTTGAAACCCTAACCCTGGTTTCTGGTTTGAAACTGTAATTCGAGCCCTTGGTTTGAAAGTCTTAATCCTTGTTTGAAACCCTAATTGAGGCATGGAAACCGGAATCCTATTTCCAACGTCTAACTTCAAACTCTAAGCCTAGTTTAAAACCCGAATTTCATCCCTCAATTCATAAATTTAGGCTTCATTTTAACCCCCAATCCAGGCGTGAAACCCTCATTTGAAGCCCTAACTTCAATTTCAAAGCCTAATCTAAGCAGTATTGAATAGTGAATGTTTGATGGAGGTTTTCAACTACCACATGTTCCGACATACAGTAGAGTTACTGCCGTGTATTCAACATGTCACTGTTGACTATTTAGACTACTCGGATCACCAGTCAGAGGTCAAGCCAGGACCCCCCCCCCACCCCCCCAAAAAATGCTGGCGTCAGTCAGGTGGGCGTCGTGTGGCCAGGGGATACCCACGCATCGCCATTGGTGCATGGTGGGAAAAGATTGGCATCTGCCACTTCGCACCAGATGCTTTGGATTCCTGACTTGTCAGAAACGCCGAGGATATGTTTTTAGATGCAGTCACAGACATGACACGTGGAAAGAAACACAATTGTTGCCACAATGTTGATAAAACACACACACACAAAATTCTAATTTGTGGATTAAAAGTTATTTTCATGGATAACTTGGATAGTAAAAAAAAAAAAAAAAACGATTATCCTATCGATTAGTTCAGCGATTAATCGAGTAATCGCCTCCCAAGAGTTTTTCAACTTAAATTTTAATTTTTTTATTTTTAATCCACTTAATTTGAACGCAAGTTGAATTGTGTGGATAGTACTCATCATTTAGTAACTTCTATAGATTAGCATTATTAAACAACAAAATTAGCGAATGACAAACGGTTAGCTATTGCGATTAGCGACAACATTAACTACCATTTCATTCATTCGTACATCATTACATGTAATATATGCTATGACGGTTAGCAGGTGTGATTAGCATTAGCGTGCTAGGTAACGACCAATCACGGTTTCCTCATCTTCAGCAAGTGCACAACATTAGTTTTCAAAGGTATTAATTGTTCTTGAAAAATAATGAAATGATCGCTTAATTATAGGCAAAATCTTCTTATTGTTGTAAATGTCTCAATGAGTCAAGACTTCTTTTCAGCCCTAGTGAGTAAATAAGTGAAGCACACCTTCTCTTGAACAATATGAGTTTACGGACTCACATTAGCACAACAAACCGCGGTAACAGAAACGAATGAACAGTTTGAAAACCACTTGAGCCATGTAACAAACACGGGTCAAAAGAAGTAACGATGGTTGACGATAGATTGACAAAAACAGAGAAAGAAAAGACACATGCCTTCAAGGGGAAGCCACGGCGTTCTGATGAAGATTGTCTTTGCAGAATATGAATGGAAGAGAATAATCCACACATTCACACGGCAGGGCGTGACGCCCAATTTGGATTTTTTGTTAAATCCGATCTTTTTATGTGCCGTTCACATTACAAGCGACTTTTATCAGTGTCATATGCAAATTTAGCTGTGCCAACGCACGCTACAGATTGGTGGACTCGTTTCGCGGACGTGTTCGGAGCAGGGTTATTATAGTTTTGGAATTTTCTTTTTTTTCTTCATTTTAATAGTAACCAGAAATTAGTATCTTTTGTGACCGAAAGTTAGTCTTGTGTATGCTCGCCTATTTTCACACTAGCAAATGAACATTTTGTTCAAACTTTTAGCCATAAATTAGAATTTTGCTGTGAAATGAGCCAATGCTGTAGTTGAGCTGTCAAAATTAATCGATTAATCTATAAGTAATCGATGATCAAATTAACCCACAACTATTTTTAAATTCAAAATTGTCCAGATCTGCTGATTTCAGCATACTAGCAGCAATTGTTCACTGATTTCTGTAGTCCTTCATGAAAGAAGACCGATTAGCTTCTGTGTAAAATCAAATTAGGACATTTGCAAGCATCTGTTTTTACTTTGGAAAACAATGACTGAACTGGTAACAAAGTAAAAGATGAATTCCCCTTTTTCCCCCCGATACGAATAAAGTATGAAATAAACACCAATGACTGGTTAATAAATGGTAATCAAGGGTAAAAATGCTTTTGCAATACATCTTAATATTAAATTAAAATAAATCAGATTAGACAATTAAATGTTTTAATAATCGATAGATTAATCGATTCTAAAAAAATTCGATTGTGACAGCACTAAGTTAGCATTTTGTGCCACAAAGAATTATTTCATGTGCACGTGATATCCATTTTCAGTCGTTTTTTTCCCCCCCCTGTCATGTAGGTGTAAGCTCAAGTGCGGAGAAATGTTCCCCGTCTCTGCTGGCCTGATGCTTTTTTTTTCATGACGGGACACTTTGCACAAAGCCTACCGTCCATGAGAACACGTCTCCCGGAGCAAAAACACATTCTCCCGGGAATGTTTTCCTCTTCTGTCTGCTTTTACACAAAGAAGCTGAAAGCGGAGCAGAGGCTTTCCTTCTACTGACGACTATCAGAGCCGCGTACACGGCCAGATCATGCAGATGGCAAGTGGTGCGCATTAAGAAGAAGAAAAAAAAAAAAAAAAGGCCTGAAACCGAACCCGGGGGGGCACCTGCGCCTCGACCGCTGAAAGCCAATACACGGGCCTCAAATGGAAGCAGGAAACCGGAGCAGCCAGAAAGAGCGCGAGTACTCTCGGACAAACTCTGGGGATCAACTTTTGCGGCGGGCATGAATGAAGGCTTTGTGGGCTTTGCTGGAAATTCTGCACGGACACAAGAGTGGAGGAAATGTTCTTAAATGCTTCACTCTGGGAGGCGCCGACTTCTTGTGTCCAGCACCTTTTTTCAAGGCCAACGCGGCTGTTGAGGACGGCGGGAGATGTTGCCACGGAAGCGGCGCAATTAGTAGAATATCTTGTAGTAAGAGGAGCGACACAAATTTAACTGCGGCCATCATAAATCTATCATTAGGCACGTTTTACCGTTTCGTTTTTTTCAAACTTCAAGTGCGAGTAACAAACAATTTGAAGCGTCTTTTTTTAAAGAGTGCTTCTTATTGTTAGTTGGTTGAGTGTAGTTCACTGCCACCATTACAGTGCTCGTATCTCAAGTCAAAGCAAAAAAAAAATGGTCTGAATGACAAATCTTGCAAGATGAATTATAATCACAAGGCACCTGGTGTGCTATGCTGTACCTGCGCGGCTGCTCCACTCTGACTTGGACGATACTGGCTGCACGGGAAGATAGCCTGCAAAAAGACAAGAAAGTTCATTCAATGAAAATGGAAAGAAATTGACTAAACTGACTGATCAGCAAATAAAAATCAAATCTTGAAAAAAATCAAAAAATCTTATCTTTCTGCCAGCCAATCAGTAAAGAAGGTAGGAAAGCCTACCTGGCGCTCCCATACAGAGTTCCAAACAGGTTCGCCATTATTAGCACGGAGATGTTGCGTTTGTTTATGTGTGCTTGACGTTGGATGAGGAACACTTAGTTGCGGCGTCAATTCATTGATTTCAAATCTTGACGTCACCAGGGCAGAACTGGCCATCTGGCGTACAGGGCAGATGCCTGGTGGGCCGGCGTCTTTTGGGGCCGTTGCAGTGATTTTAAGGTATACTGTCATTTTCCTCCATTTTATCCCAAGAGTGGGGCTGGGTATTGATTCAAATTTCTTCAATCAATTCGATTTCGATTCACACCAGTTCAGTTAGATTCCCTAAATTCAATCGGGTATCAATTAATTATGGCATATCAATTCTTCTTAAATGTCAATGACATGATAAACACTCTAAAATAAAATATTTTATTCCAAAGTAAATATTGCGGAGGCAGTAACTTGTCAAATGATTTTGTTTATTAATGAAAATAATATGTGTTATAGTCACTTAAGTGTTACATAAACATTGACATCAGCAAGGATGCGATGAAAATATTTTCATAATCCCAAAATTGTAAATATATATTAAAAAGGTTCTGAATTGTCTAAGTGCGATAGGTCAGGTTTTTCATTCATGTAAAAAAAAATACTTTTGAATTCGTGTGAACAGTAAAAAAAAAAAAAAAAAAAAAAAAGGAACAGTAAGATACAAAAAAAATTTGGCCTTTAAAATTATATGTTCGTAAGAATT
The DNA here is from genome assembly GCF_054856555.1 of Leptonotus elevatus. Classification (NCBI taxonomy): domain Eukaryota; kingdom Metazoa; phylum Chordata; class Actinopteri; order Syngnathiformes; family Syngnathidae; genus Leptonotus; species Leptonotus elevatus. The sequence continues at coordinate 3,426,389 of NC_141239.1, read as the reverse complement.
TATTGGTTATTGATGTTGTACTACTTGTTACCGGTTCGGTCATTGTTTTCCAAAGTAAAAACAGATGTTTGCAAATGTCTTACTTTGATTAAATACAGAAGATAATCAGTTTTCTTTCATGAAGGACGACACAAATCGGTGAACAATTACTGTTGATATGCTGAAATCAGAGGATTTGGACAAATTTAAATAAAAAAATGGCTCCTAACAATTACTCGATTATTAAAATAGTTTGATTTGATAATCGACTACTTGTCGATTAATCGATTCATTTTGACCGCTCTAATCGATTCATTTTGACCGCTCTAATCTCAACGACAGCCCATTTAGGCAACTGACTGGTTCGGGCCTGATGTCACTAATTTTTAAATTGAAATGAAAAGCGATGACACAACATAGCTTTAACAACAAAGTTATGACAATTCTAGTTCTAAAGCAACCGTTCAGGCAAGTTCAACGAACTGAACATTATTAGCGCTGTCGTGTTATTGTGGCGCGTCGTGGGTCAAATGCTAGGTTAGCTAAAGCTAACAGAGGAGCAGCTGCTCGAAGAACAAACCATGGAGTTAATGGCTTTGTCCTCCGACACACTGAAACTCTTCCTTGTGTCATAAAATCATTCATGAGCCACACAAGAGCAGGAGTGCGGCACGACCATTTATGCAGACCCCTCTAGTACACCCCGCTCCCCCTCCCCTATTTATTCAGCCCGAGACCCTCCAGTGAAGAGAAGCTTTTTCCTCGCTACAGTCCCACATGCATCATTGTGTGTCGGATTAGCCCCCCCCCCACCCCACCCCACCCCCCACACCCCCACATCCACTCCGCCATTGGAAGCTAACCAATTAGCATCAATTGGCCGTATTCTCTGGGGTGATTAGCATACACGCAGCACTCTCGGGGGGCTTTGACACTTATTGAAGCTGTCCGGAGTGCGAAAAGGGCTAGCGCTGCTTTTGTGGCCTGGCTGAGCCCGAGCGATAATAAGCGGCGCTAATGAGCTGGCTAAAGGAGCGGCTGTGTGACACCGACCTGCAACGAGAAAGCTTATTTGCAATGGGGGGGGGGGGGGGGGGGGGAATCCAGCATAAAATATGATTAACGGCCAGAAAGTCATACACATGCCTTCAATTTTACACTGACATTTTGAAGGTAAATGGTACATTCAAAGACTTTAAGAAATGGCCAGCAAAATGAACGAGCAATTAAGAGCCACTTGGTCATTCACGTTACGTAGCTGTGTGCTAGTGTAGCCACATATGATTTTTTTCATTTTTATACTGTCTTTCTTTTCACATCTTATTTGGATTGACAAATGTATGAACATGTTTTATTTCTGCAGCAGCCTGATTGGGTAAATGAATGCCCAGGCCTCATTGATTACTCATTCACTTGCAGCCATTTTCACTGAAGCAACCCCCTTCGCTCCCGGCTGTTTTACTGGATTTTGACCGATTTTGCAAGGCCCACAGAATATTGTGCTCTATTCCTATAAAACATGGAACCTACTAAAAGAAAGATTAGAGTCTCTTCTTTCTGTTTCTGTTTTGCAGCAATTAGCATTGGTTGATCTCTTATACTCTGCTGCCACCTGGTGGCCATTTTTTCTAATAACTACCATTGCTTTAAGCAACCTCTTCAGGCTAGAGGCTGCATCAAAGCCTTCTGTATGCTCTAGCATAAAAAAAACACAGAATAAATAAGTTTTTGGTACCATGGCAATATTGAAAATAGAACGTTTTTATTAGCAAATTAGTTAATTGACTCGCTTGCACATATCTTTGTTGATACAAGGTTAGAGTGGTTAAATTCCCTGATTGACAAGATTTAAACTAAATCTATATTTCTACGGCAGCATGTTTAGGCAGTCAACTGGCCGAGCCCGAACTCCCCGATTAAGTGGACTAAATCATCAAGACTTAACTGAAAAAACTGACTAGTTGGGCCTGAATTAATTGATGAACTGAAATAAATTATTGCCCCTACCTTGGTTCATAACATCACAAAGGAAATGTGACCTTGGTGATATTTGAAAACAACTTATAGCGATCCAAAATGTTCATTTCTTCAGCAACCCATTAAGGCAATAAATGGTTATTTAGTTGAAATAATTACTCCTCCTTTGCTTCACGACGTAACAACACAACACAATCTAGTTGACACAAGTGTTAGAGCAGCTCAGGGCTTGATTGGTTGTTGCCAGATAGTGAAGGACACACAGCAACATTAGAACCGTCATTTCATCAATTCTTAACATTTTAACATTTCTATGGCAACCCGTTTAGCCGTCGTCCCTGAATGAATTGCATCCACTGCCGATTGCTGACAGGTCGTAACATCCAGTATTTTTTTTAAGAACATTCTCTAAAAATGAATCCCACGTGATTGACAATATTCCTATGAATCAAAAATCCCACCGCGACTCTACCGTCACACTCGCTGTTCGCTGCAATACATTTTAGGTTTAGCGAATACAAGTTCCACGTCGCATTACATAAACGTCTGCTAGCATGCTAGCTTGGTGAATGTAATGACTGTTTCGTCTATTATGAATAACATTTGAACAACCTGCATTAGAAGGCCTAAAACAAAAATAAATAAATGAGAATTCGAAAGATTATTGACCGTCTTGATGAGAAGGGCTGCAGCTATCAAATTCTCGAGAATTGAGTATTATTTCGATTATCACATCAAATGATTTGAGTAACCGTAAAAAGTGCATGTGAGACGCATCGCCTCTTCACTTTCTCGTGCACTGTAGTATTTATGATTTTGAATGCCTGCCATACTTTGTGGCAGAAATTTTTACTCTGACAAGTTTTTGTAATCAAACTATTTGAGGTTTTGAATGATGAATACTTGGCCAACTTTGGCAGTGGCCAATGGGAAATGCGGGCTAATTTTTAAGGGACAAAAATAACCATACATTTTCAAAAATACTCATACTCATATCTGTCATTATGGACAAGTTGGGGACATGTAAAAACCGTACAAAGAGAAGTTTAAATGTTGTTGCTGTATTTCGTGCACAACAGTAAAATAGTGATTTAAGTCTCCAGACCCCAAAATGGTGGCATTTTTCACCTCAAATTTGGGAGAGTGCCAGTCCTTTGCATTTGCAACCAGTATATCTGCTGATTTTATTTAGTTTTTTAAAAATATTGTTTGTGGCTGACAAACGTCTGCTACACATTTCAGTGATATAGTAAAAATGAGTGGAAATATAAACATTCACATAAGTCGAATTAGTGTGCACCAATTTATGTTCTACTTGTGATTTACTTTAATGAAATAAAAGTGTACTAATTAAAAGTTAAAATTTGTTGTTGGTGTATTTCGTCCGAAATCTTTGAAGCGGTAATATGCATAATTTTTTCTTGCCTTGAAATAAATCTGCAGCCCCAGATGAACGTCATTAAAGTGCCGTGGGGCATAAAGCGTGAAAATGACCCGCCACGCAGAATTAGCGGCTAATTAAACAACAATACAGCTTCCAGATAATGCACAATGTGTCAGTAACTCACTGGCGGTCACCTTAGCCGAGTTTAGCCACTCTGCGCCGGGCTGATAATGTGGATGTGGTTGGCCTCTGGCACGCGAGCGGTGCAGTAATGAATCCTGGGAGGATAGCGAGCGTGGACGCCTTCCAGCGCTCGTTCATTAGCCGCCGCGCAGCCCTAACATCTGTCGCCCGAATGGCTGGCAGCGGCGGCACGGGCTAATTAGCTAGCCGCGCGCAACAAGTTTTGCACGCTGGAAGATAAACAGGATGGCAGCATAGCCAAAAGGCACACGTGCACACAATCTGGGTGTCGCATACACACTTTACGCTTAGGATGGTTTCTTTTTTATTATTACTGTGTACTGAACATCCGCTGAGGTGCAGTTTAAATCTTCAGCTAGCGAGGGGATCCTTGTAGTTTGTGGTTCGTTGATAATCAATGTTTTAAAACATACAAGTCATTTCTAGATACCTGAGGAAGAAAAATAACGATGGAAAATGTTGTAACTAGGTTTATGTCCAATGTAACATTGTTGTTCCCAACAAACTACACTACCAATATTGCCCCGAAATAAAGCACACACTGTTTTTTTTTCCTGTGGAACTTATGCAAGCTACTAAGTTTACCCTTCTTTTTTCTTTTTCATCGCCAAAGCCTAAATAGGAAAGTAGTAGGGCTGAAAAACATAAGGGGGGGAAAAAATAAGATTTTATTTATTTTTTTATCCTGAGCTATATACTACAATAGAGATCCGGACGACACGTGACTATTTCTCTGAACACGCCCCCCCGTGGCAGGAAAGTAGCGGCGCAGCGTTAATGGACTAGATCAGCAAGGAAGGCTAAAGCCGATGAAGTGTCAGGAGCGCTCGGCGACGCTGCTACGTAAAATGACCTCCTCTACACCGGTGAGTGCTTTCAAATCTGATCATACAACGTTTATACATTTATACAATGCTGATTTATTTTCCCTTTACGTGCGCTAAAAATGCCATCAAAGTTAGCAGCTTCACGCAAGTTTTGGTATTTTGGTACGTTAGCAACTTATAATTGGGCCGCAAAAAGTATTTTTTTATGGTGTTGGTCAGTTATTAAATTCAACTGAGTAATATCTATAAAAGCATAGCAGCACAATTGAACGATTATTTCCCCCATTGTGGTAACAGTTAGCATCTGCTGATTTAGCCACCATGTACAAAGTGCTCCATTGGCTACGCATCGGTTCCTCTTTTGCTAGCCTGCTCGATCCTTTTTTTTTTTGCCTTGTGGCAGCTGGTTCACAACAGCTGTCAATCATTGTTAAAGTGTGTTAAAGTCGCCGTTGACGCGTTTTCTATGCTGCCAAAATGGCTGCGCTAACGGCCATTTTAGGACGCATGACATCAACGTCCGGATCTCTTTGTGGAAAAAAATTGAGGAAAACAAGTCTCTTTTTCTCTCTGTGATTTATTGTTTGGACACTTTGTAATAGCTTCAGTAGAAAAGCAACTGTACTTAGTAGAGTAGAGTTGAATACTGCAACAGGATGGTTGAATGGGTAAAAACGAATACTGTCTGATAAGCCCCACCCTTAAAGACTTAACGATAAGTATTGAGCAGGTTAATAGTCCCGCAAGACTTCAAAATAATCCATTTTTAAAATACCTTTTATTCAGCCTTTCAACTAATTTAACTCACACTCTTTTTTCTTAATATTTTTTTTGGACATTTTTACAAACTATTTAGATTTCAAAATGCGGGGAGACCTTGGTTGCTAGGTAGAACATTCTGCAACCCCCTTCCACACACTCCTTCAACCCCCTCAAACACTCAGGAAACTTCTTGGCCCCAAGTAAACAAACGTTGGAATGATGGCAGATGCTTATCGACACACGCACAATGGCGCAGAAGCCTAACGCAAACAAAAACCAAAAACAAAAAAAAAGACGACCAGGACAAGTCGACGCACGTCTTAATGTCCTCGTCCTAACAAATCGCCTCTTCCTGAAGAGGGATCAACGGGAGAGCAATCGGTGACTTGGGGGAGGGTTGGGGAAGATCAAGACAGCAGCAAAATTGGATATAGACATTGATACATGAAAACCGCCATTTTTGATATCTGGACTGCTAAAAGTGGATTGATGTCATACTTTGGTACAGAAAGACACAAGAAGCAAAAGGTTAATTTCTCCCTGTTAAACTCCTTAATTAGCTCTTTCATTCCCTTTTTTTAAATCACCCATGGCTCAAATGACCTTTGAAACAGAATTTGAGGGAAGATGACGAAGCTTTTTGTCTTGAGGTTTTCGAAGGCTGCAAATGAAGCCACCGCGCAAATTGTATTTACACTCATGAAGGCAGCAAAACACGCTTACTACAAAGTAAGCTTTACAATTCTTTGAAGATAGTTCAATAGATTTGTTCCCAATGTATTTTGTATCATTTTAAACGGGTTAATGGTGCGTAAAAATTAGGAGTGTTCCAATACGGGGTTTTTGTTGCTGATTCTAATAACAATCGCATGGATTATCTGCACATGTTTTCAGTTTTAGAGCTGCTAAGAATTATTAACTCATTTATTAACTCATTTGCTCCCCAAAACGTATAAATGCGTTCTATTTTAAATATTACCCATCTCCCAAAGACATATTTATACGTTTTTTAATGTTTTATTTTATTTTATGATAGAGCATACAGAAGGCTTTGATGCAGGCTCTGAACTGAAGAAACGCTTGAAGCAATGGTAGAACAAAAACGGCCAGCAGGTGGCAGCAGAGTATAAGAGATCAACTTAAACTTAGCTATATTCTAATGCTAATTGCTGCAAAAACGGAAACAGATTGATATATAGTCTTTTTGTGCTGATGAAAGAAGATACTCTAATCTTTCTTTTGGCAGGGTACATGTTTTTATAGCAATAGAACACAATATTCTCTAGGCCTTGCAAAATCTGTCAAAATCCACTAAAACAGGGTTGCTTCAGTAAAAATAATTTTTACTGGCATTAGGCAACTTTGAGGAGGATGGTAGGAACACTGCCACACAAAAAAACTACAAAAGTGCTGACTGTTTTATGGCATACATCACTTCCCCCTTCACACATTCGTTACAAAGACGGAAGTAAAAAAAAACAACTGAAAAGTTTTGTCAGAGGAGACCAAAAAAAAAAACGGAAGCTACCCGGATAAAAAGACAGTCAAGGATCAACATCGGCCCTTCTTTCACATGCTAGCATGAGCTAAAAAAAACGATGCAATTCGCTTGTCCTGATGAGAAATGTGGTCTTCCCTTCAGGCATAACGTTTGTCCATATGGCGCCGCCATAATCAATGTACACTGAAAGTTCCTTAGTGTTGCTTTAATATATCGTTTATTCAATCGATTAATCGACTAATCTGATTCATTTAAGTTGTATTACAAAAGCATTTTTTCCCCTGATTACTGTTTATTAATCAGTGAAGAAAGGGGATTGGATATTTACTATGCTACCGGTTTGGTCATTGTTTTCTAAAGTAAAAACAGATGTTTGCAAATGTCTTACTTTGATTAAACACGGAAGATAATCAGTCTTCTTTCATGAAGGACTACAGAAATTGGTGAACAATTACTGTTGATATGCTGAAATCAGAGGATTTGGACAATTTTAAATAAAAAAATGGCCCCAAACGATTACTCTGTTATTAAAATAGTTGTTGATTAATCTGATAATCGATTACTCGATTAATTTTGATAGCTCTAATTTGAACATACAGTAACCATAGCTTGTCACTGTGTTTTTGGACCAATCAAGAAAAACTGGATAACCTCTGGCGGATAGCTTTTTTTTTAATGAACCAAAAGTGCAGGGTATCAGAGAACATCCTTCAATTTCTCCATATACGTAAAAAGATCGGACGTCCCTGACCAAGGACTAAGAATTTGTTGCTTTACGCTTGTGATGGTGAATAACGTGGCGTTTCCACCCCTCCTCTTGCCTCCGTCCAGGAGTTTAGTCTGCACCTCCTTTCCAGCGCCAGGCCGGGCAGACACCCAGATCTCGCTGATTAAGTAGGATACAGGAAGCCAGCATGTAAACAGCTGGGGGAAGACAAGCTGGTTGGCAGGCTGCTCGCCTGCTGCCGACTGACTGACTGCTTTTATGGCCCATTGAAGCCATCCTGTCCCTGCACTTGAAAGTCAGAAGGAAAAAAAAAAAAAACAAGGAGAGGCTGATCTTTGTCTTCTTAATGTTGGAAATTCCTCCAGTCAAAAGGTGAATGAATGCGTCCCGCCAAGCTATCCAGACAGTCGAGTTTTATTTAGGTGTGAGGGACCCGGTGGGCCGCTTGCTTCCGGAAGCAACTGGAGGCCACACACAGAAGTAGAAGTGTGCAAGAAAAAACACATATAGGAAATACTAAACCGCAAGTTCCTACACAGCAGCAGATATAAATTTAACCGCACGGCCCTTGACCACAAATAGCCGGACATGCAAACATTCAGCTAATAAAGACAAGCGTTCAGTTAACAAATCAAATATTTCCTTCCCGGGCTTGAACCACAAGTACGGCAGGGGACGCTAATGCTGCGCACGCCCAGAACCATTTGGGGAATGATGGTCTTAAATTACGGAATAAATGACCTGCGATGGAAAGTCAAAGGCGACCATCGGAAAGCACAGAATATAAAACTTGACCACTCACGCTGAAGGCTGGACTCCGAATGCTAATGCTATAAACAATGCTAAATAGTAATCTAAAATGTGTTGCCCTTTATTGTAACTGTATGTATGCAATAGTTACTCCTTCTCGTTCCTGGCATGACAAGCAACATCCAATCAGATTGTCGGATTCAAAAGCCGATCAGTGAACGAGATTGGACTACAAATTGACTACATCCGTAAAAGAGTCCAAAACATACAGCAAAGTGGAAGTCAACCTTAAACATTTCTTGACAATAATATGTTATATGTGACCTCACTAGTCTAAACATGACATACTGATTAATATTACATTTGTGGAATATGAGTTATGAAGCAAAATCCAGCCGTTTTTTTTTCCCATCTCAGGGGGCAGCCATTTTGCCACTTGCTGTCGACTGAAGATGACATCACAGTTGCGCAGGCAACAACCAATCACAGCTCACCTGTTTGATGAAACTGCGCTGTGATTGGTTGTTACCTGAGAAACATTGATGTCATCTTTATTCGACGGCAAGTGGCAAAATGGCCGCCCTCTGAGATGGATGAAAATGGCTGGATTTTGCTGCTTAACTCCTACAGCATTTCATTAACGCAATATTAACCACAATACCATATTTAGACAACTGGGACTGCATAGAACATATTAATATAAATAACAATAAATACATTTGGGTTGACTTCCCGTTTAAATGTCTAAATCTGTATCTGCCGATCTGTTCTGTCCATTGAAAATCAGTAATGACCTTACTTGTACATTGGCAAAGTTTGAAGTAAAAATGACTTTACGAGTAACTTTTTCTTGTTACTATTTAGTAGGTTTTGCAAGACAAACAATGGTAATAAATCTAAAAGTGACTTTATTTTTTTAAAGATCGTTTGTCTGATGAGGGGCTTTGGCCATGGATTCTTGGGTCACCGACAGAAAGGCAGCCACAAGGACACTCGTTCATACGGTATGCTACATTCACACAAAGCTATCCAAAAAAAACACATGGACCGCAACGCAAATGCCTTAGTCGGGTTTTATTTTTGAAGTTGACCCTTGTAGCATGTTTCGGCGTGTTCCCGTAATCAATGTTGTGTTTGACTTGGCTTGTCTCCACGGCTGCGTTAGCGGCTAGTGGCTAGCAACGAGTGCTCTCGGACTACTTTTCAAAGGCTGAATCTACACACTTCGTTTTGATGCCCACAGCCCGACTAAGCAGAAGTTCCCGATCCATTTTTAACAAACCAGGCTGAAACAAAAGTGCTGTTTTAGCAGGAAAAAGCGTTACTGTGATTCCGATGACAATTGGTCCCGTAGCTCAAAATATCATATCCTAATGTTTCTAGCTGCTATGTAGTTCAAAGTGGAGAAAAACTAAAATTTTGCTCACTTTAACACTGATAAAATAGATTTCTACATTTAAATCCAGGGATGTGATTTGACCAAAGTGAAATTATCTGAAAATTTAGCCGGGGGGTCTGGGGGCCGCGGGCACTCAGCTCGGTCCAGAGCTCATGGGTTTTCCGTGTTTTTAAGTACTTTCAATGCACTCAGATGACAAAGAAATAGACAAAACAACAGCATAAATTTTCAATGTATATTGAACTATCCCATATAAAATTGCAGTTTTAGTCAACTCAAAATCAAAAAGTCACATTCAAAAACATTGGACTGCCTTTGCTTTTAAAACGTCTGAGAAATGAACAACGGCATACGCCTATGCCTTTATAACAAGCGCGTTTATTGGTCAACACGGAGACTTCAGCCAATCGCAAGATCCGTTTCATTTCAGTTACGGAAACACTAAAATGGAACGCTGTCGAGAGACAAAATCGGATTTTTTACCACTTAAAAAAATTGTAACATTTTATTTTTGGAGATAAAAAAAAAGCGGAATTCCGCGAATTAGCGGAAAAATCACATCCCTGTAAATCTTTGTAAACACGAGATGTGCTCCAGTTGTGACATCAGAGCAAAGATTATAAATACTGCTGTCGTTTACTTTCTGAACACAAACACACCTGTGGAACACAAGTTTCACCGCACAGCTGCCTGTCTTCGCGTCAACACTTGGTGGTAAATACCGCCGAATCAGTTGCTTATTTTGTTAGTGGTCGCACGTCAGCGAGCTCCGTCAGTGCCGCTCATCAGAAGCCAATTGCTCGCTAACTCCTTTCTGTGTTTTCTCGTCAAGTGTGTAAATACAGCACATACAATATTTGCTGGTTTATCGCCACAAAACGTCTTGCTTTGTTGTGTTACGCGATCCGAAATTTGGCACCATCACCGATCAAGGGTAGTAGTTTCTCTGGAGTCTGTTTCTAGTCCAGTCTTTTCAGGTGCTGTCTCACTGGCCTGGAGAAATGTTGACAACCCGATTGTGGCGACGTCTTTGTGACGCCTCATGTCGTCGTCGTGTCACGATATTAAAAGCAGCACATCTGTTAAAAAAAGTCAGGTTGATTTCCATTTGGGCGGTTCTAGCACCTTCTGGATTTTTTTGGGCCCTTCTAGGTTTAAAATCCACGCTTAATCGTCAGATGAAGAACAACTTGATATGCTTGTGAACGGAGTCAATATGTGGAGGAACTTAACGTGTGCGTGCATTACAAAGTAAGTGCCTCAATATAAAGTGTTATTAGATGACGTATGTGGTCTTATTTGCATTGCGTTATGTACAAAAGCACAGTATTGTGCTTTTTTGTATGAGCGCCTTTTTTTTTTTTTTTTTACAATATTGTGACCTTTTTTTAATATCGCCAACCTCCCCCCACAATATCATGATAATTATCATATAGTGAGCTTCATATCGTGATAATATCGTATCGTGATGTTTGGATATCGTTACATCCCTATCTAGGACACGCTATCACATGACGTGCAATTGGCTCGATTGGAACAACCCGTAAATATGAGGGCAATGCGCGCCGCCACTGCAGAGGATCATTTGATCTTGATAAGAACTGCCAGTCAACAACATGAAAGAAGGTTCGATCATGTCAGCGAGGGGTGGACCAGCAACATGAGCAAGTGATACTCAACACTGTGGACTCGACGCAGGGCAAGTCAACTTGCTGCATTAGCTAATATCTTTCAAATTGACGTAGGAGGAAAAAATGCTTTTTACTTCCACTCGTCAGGTACATTTCAGAGCCTGTACTTTTTATTTTTACTTGAGTAATTATTTGAGTGAGTACTTTTACCAAAGTTTTTTTTTTTCCACACAAGTTATTGTATTTTTACTTAGGTAGAGAATGCCAGGATGTTGTTTATCACACCAAGAACGGGAATGAGTTGCTAGCCGGGCTAATGAATGAATTTATAGGTTTCAAGTTTTGTTTTGTTGTCACCCAATTATTTTGTGAGGAAAATTTCTCACAAAGAGTCCTGTCTCTGAAAGTAACAACAGAGAGACAGGTGTATAATTCACTGTCATATGATCATCTAAACAAAGCCGCAAAGTTTTAATTTGCAATTTTTACGCTCAAGTGAGAAAACCCTCACGCTTGACGTCAATTCTGCTGCACGCCAAATCACTCGGACCACCCAATGAGTGCAAAAGTGTTAGCGTACTGGACCCTAATGGTGCACTACATTTGATAGTGAATTCATCCATATATTCTTCTATTTATGCATCCCACATGTCACTGTTACTGCTTCATTTGAGGTAATTCGTGAGTCTGTTTTGTTTTCAGATGCTATAAAAGGGGGGGAAACAAAGTGCAGAAACTAATCTGCATAACGTAATTTCCGAAAAAGAAAAAAGGGAAAAACTTCATGAAAATCTGAAATCTGGGGAAATCTCAAGATTTTATTTCCAGGCCATATTGGTTGTGTGTGTTAGGTCGAGGGCTGGGCAATAAATCAAATTAATTTGATTAATCGTCATTTTGAAAATCGAATTGTTGAAAATTTCCTAAAATCGTGAATCGAATTTTGCATTCTGGATTATTAAAAGCTGTTGTTCTTATGTTCTGTTACATCCAGTTGTTATTTTGAGTTATAATTTTCTACAAGTGGCAGAATGCTGTTTGGGTTGTGTGACATGTTTAAAACAGCTACCAACTATGAATGATAAGTTTATGTTAAAACTGATTTGGAATCAGCATACATCATCATTGTCTGAACATTTTCCACAGGAGTTATTTTTGAATAAATGAAACCTTTACATAAACTAGGTGTGTCAGGAGATTAAAATTTTTAATCCTAATTAATTATAGTATAGTTAACTCGCGATTAATTGTCAATTTTATATCTGTTCCAAACGTACAATAAAATGGACATTAAAATATTTTTTTCCTAAATACTGTACTGTAATGCTGCATTCCTGCCAAAACCGAAAAGGCGATCTGGACCGCTTCGAGTTTTAGGAAACAATTGCCGCTCATTCATGCACTCGCGCACACCGGAGAGGTGAACATAGAACATTTTAGCAAGTCAACAAAAAGAGAGCACCGCCAACTACTTCCACTTCTTTCCTATTTTCTCCAGCAGTGCCTTTTTTGAGGAACATAAGAGCACTTCTGCTATTTTAGCGACAATCCGGTGGCCGGCAGTTGCGCTAAATAGCTTTGGCATGAATGATAAACACTGCTGCTACCTCAGTGCAGTTCAACAGCAAGTAAATATACTTACCAGCACTTGTATGCTACTTCCTTACTCACCATTCGGTCCCGGCTGGCCATGTTGTTGCGCTCGGGGTGACAACAGACAGGACGCTGTGTGCGACGTAGCCGGTACTTGAAGCCGATTGGCTACCGCGAGGTGAAATGCGAAAAAAGTTCAAATGTTTCAATTTTGGCGAACATGCGAGTGTGCGGATTTTCGGCACGAATGTAAACGCGCCGCCGAAAGGCCCCGGTTTTGGTCTGAATGCAGCATAAAAACCAAGTGTGATATTGATTTGTTTTGTGGTCATTTTTATGCCACTAGATGGCATATTTGTAAGACTTTGGTAACAGCTCAGTGCATTTTTCTTTTCATATTAAAAGCTATCTAATCTTTAACATGAAGTAACTTGTGAAATTCTGCACATTTTTTAAATTGTAAAATACAACTTGACCCCGGTCTCCACAAATATCTGCATTATTATCAAATGTATTACTGCTCAATTTTGACGTGGACGTGTCTGCTTCATTGCGACTGGAATTCCCACTGGACAGGATTTCCAAGTAAGGGGCGATCATTAATTGTGTGTTAAAAAAAATTGTGGCATTAAAGGAACTTTATCTTAACTCAAAATTAACACAATACTTTTGACACCTAATATAAACGTTTGTTGGGTTTATTACATTAAAATCAATTAAAATCATAAACGCCCTGAATAACTGGAAAAATCTCTAGTCAGGTCTTAGCAACAACTGAGCTGATGTTACTGGGCAGGAAAGACAGACGCCCCCCCCAGCCCCCTTAAACCGCTTACCATCCCTCATCTTCCTCCCTCCCCCTCCCTCCCTCGGCAGTGAAACCATCTCTTGAGTGGGCGGCAGCTGTTCGCATTTCCTGCGTATTGGGTGTCGAGCGGGCGACTCGGGCTGCTTCGCCGGGCTTCCCGCTCTTTTGCTGGGTGCTAATATGGGGAAATGACAGAAATGCGGGGACGCACGTACACGCGCACGCGAGTACAACACACTCACATACGCACATGCACTCATTCACGCACAAATTTATGCACAAAACACACACGTATGTTCCATGCGCAAACGCGCACACATTCACACGGTGACACGCGCATGAGCACA
>NC_141239.1:3372500-3407500 GCF_054856555.1 Leptonotus elevatus | reverse complement strand
CACCTATGTCTTACAAATGCAATTATGCCAACTAGTGGCAGTAAAATGACCTCAACACAAATTAATACCACACTTAATTTTAACTCACTTTATTATGAAATTACCGTATCAATAGTCAGGTTTCCATCCAAATGTTGGGAAAATGCGCATAACGGACATGCGACTTATGCCCGTTTCCATCCGCTCTTCTTTTGCGAACATGCGCCGCAAGATGACGTAACTTTGGGAAAATGTGGAGTTCCGGGTGGGAATGTTGCTTCTGACGGACTGAACGGAAGTCGTTTGTTTTGTTGGCTTCCCTCCCGCATGAAAGTGAAGTGTGTCGTTACACTGAGAGCTGATGTTAATAAAGCCACCTAAAATTGCATTCATGTTTTGTTTTCTTTAATTCATTATAAAAATAATCGTGTTTCTTCGTCTCCCCAAACATATTTTACTTTATCATCCACCATTTATTGTGACTACAAACGTGCATTTGACGTAGTATCGGTCAAAACGTGCGACGTATATCCGGTCTTGTAGTCGCTTATTCGCAAAATCTGTTTCCATTGCCAAAATTCGCATTTTCCTTTTTTTGATACGCTTCAAAAACCACCCTCTCCAAGCGCGTTTTTTTTTTTTTGCGAATTTTGGGCCTTTAAACAAATTTCCGGCGTTTCCATTCAGTTTCTTTTTCGCAAATTTTTGAAAATTCGAATAAAAATAGGTGGATGGAAAACCACTAAAACTACTAAAAGATGCAGCCATATTTGTTGTTTAACATTCCCCCCCTTTATGTTAACAAGACTATGAAAACTCAGAGAAAAATATTTTATTGTACATTTTATTGTAAATGTAGAACAGATATACAATTTGAGATGAATCGTGAGTTAACTATTGGAGTAATTATGATAAAAAAATTTAATCACCTGACACCACTAGTTTAAACAAATACATTTCTTTGAAACACTATAATTATGCAAGTTTTGGACCAAAAAAGATTTATTAGTCATTTTAAAATTAAAAAAGTGAAAATATATCAATTTAAACAACTCAAAAATAGTATAAATAATCAGTTTTTTTATTTTGTAAGATTATGCCAATTTTCTAATTGTGAAGTGTAATAATTGAAATTGTAATTGAATTTTGATGAATAGCACAGCCCTACGCTCCAGGACTACGATAGACGAAAATCTGCAAAGTAACCAACATCTATTTTATGGGTTTATCTATAATGTCATTACAAAATACAGTACACCGGTGAGGTGCAGGTTTTTTTTCTGTCCATTTGGGGTCGTGCACAAGTTGACAACTGTGTGCTATTGTAGTACTAATGACATCACAATCTACTAGTTAACATCTAGTGCTTCATTTGTAGCACTAGAAGCACTTAACTTAAAGACACTTTTGCCTCACTAGTAACAGCTAGTTTTTCTACAGTAATTTCTGCACTATAAGGTCTAAATTTGGGGAATACTCAAGTTTGTTACACATATAAGCCGCACCCGACTGTAAGCCGCAGGTGTTTTCATGTTACCGCACCGGTTTCCCGCTACTTTCCTTTCCATAAGGAGGGCGCAAATTGTCTCGCTCTCGTTCCATCTCCTACTGTATTGGTTTGCTTTGCTCTGCCTGACGCTCTTGCGCTTCCTTTATAGTGCGCCCCCCTTGTGATGTGATGAATAAGCCACACCTTTGTATTAACCGCAGGGTTGAATGCAAGTGAAAAAAGTAGCGGCTTATAGTGCAATTATTGTACTCCCGTGCCTTTGTTGTTCTACTAGTGTGCCAAAGCAAACTTGTACATAGACAATTCAGCGCACTAGCAGGATATTGAATAAATGCTCACGGTGAATCTGTGGAAAATTAAACAGCCAAGTCGATCCTTATTAATCTATTTCTGAAAATATGGATGTGAGCGCGACCTTCCTAAATTTCTTCTATTTTGACCTTGCATAACCCCGCACCTACCCTGAGTTTTATCCACCAGTGACATCATCAGACAAAAGTTCCGAAGCAAAAGTATACACTCTAACGATGCGGCCAAAGCACTATCATGTCAAGGTCAAAAGGTAAGCAGAGCTGCAGTGTTAGCAGAGATTAGCTACGAGTGCTACCAGCCATAACTTCTGGTAAAAATCTGCAAGTAATTGACACCCCCACCCCCAAAAAAGTCTACACGTTAACTCATTCACCCACAGACATTTTCACTGAAGCAACCCCCTTCCCCTTTACTGGATTTTGACTGATTTTGCAAGGCCCACAGAATATTATGTTCTATTGCTATAAAAACAAAACAAAAGAAAGATTAGAGTCTCTTCTTTCACCCTGCAAAAAAAGTATATTCATATCTGTTTCCAATTGGAAGCAATTAGCATTAGAATATAGCTAAGTTTCCTCATTATTCACAAACCTGTTGAAAACACTGGGAAAAAGAGCTTGTTGCAACTGGTTCATCTTTAATTCTCTGCTGCTACCTGCTGGCCATTTTTTGTAATAACTACCATTGCTTTAAGCGATCCCTTCAGGTCAGAGTCTGCATCAAAGCCTTTTGTATGCTCTAGCATAAAAACAAACAAACATACAAATACGTTTTTTGGGAGCATGGCAATATTTAAAATAGAAAATTTTGGGGAGCAAATGAGTTAATAGCTTACAGATACCGCAAGATGGCGGCAAAGAACATGAAGCTCCTCAACTCAATTAACATATTTCCTTGGAAGCAAGATGCCACAGGAAGGCAGCTAAACAGCACATGAAGCTCAACCGACTTTTTCACTTTAATATAGCTGTTGTTGTGCTCATTGTTCGCTTGTCCCTACCCCAGTCACTCAAACACTTTTCTCGAGCCACAATCCGTCCCTTGTTAAAACTTTATTTTTAGCAAATAACGCAAGATGAGTTCCACCCCCCACCCCCACCCCCCAAAAAAACATTACAAAATTCTGTGAATAGATGAATTCACAAATAGCGAAATGCAAAGGTTAACCCTATTTGTTTTTGGCTATGCCATGTGTGGTAGAAACCTGACCCTGGAACTCATTATTTCTATTTCCGTGACTTTACAAGGGAAATTGTTCCCAAATCCAAACAAATCAGAGGTGAACTCAACTTTAAACCCGTCCTCGACTTTCAAATGTTTGTGTTTATCCCTTTCAGCCTGACAGATCCATATTTCAGATCCTTGTGAATTCCACGTAATGTTGGGTCTAAAGGCCAAAAAGTCTTTCATAAAGTCATAAGTGCAGCGTTTCAACGCCCTGCTGACATTTACACAAGCCTAGCGTGTCCCGAGGCCCGTTGGCATGGCGACAGCGGCGGCCGGGCTATATAATGACTAGCTGGAGTTTTTGGGGCCGGGCCGGGCCGGGCCGGGCCGGGCTTGCGGTTGGCGAGGCCCTCGAGCGGGCTTGCCAGCTGCCCGCTCGCCGTTTCTGAGAGGGTGCCAAACGGGAACCCTGCTCCACGTAAATGGAGCGTGACGCGCGGGGGCCATCCATCTCGGCGGTGGCGGCCGGGACCAGATGAGCTGTCACGAGCACCACACGTCTGGATCGTCGTCAGGTTTTATTTGCTCCATTAAACGCGCTCGCTAAAAGTGTCAGCGGCAAATTTGTTTAAAAATACCCATGGTGAACTCCTGAGGCCTTAAACACTAGCTGTCAGGACGTATTTGATGTTTTGCTTTCAACAACACATTCAGCCAGGAGGAGAAATGACGGACTGTTACTAATAAATACATGGATATATTTTTAGGTTTTCTACCAGATTATATTGTCTATCCAGTTTTGGACAAGGGAGCCATTTCATGTAATATTTTCAGTTTCCTTTTTGGAGCTGACCAATAACGAGATTCAAAACAAACGCATCAACTTGGGGCGTTGTTGCGGACACCAAATGACACGCGTGAAACATTTTGTCGAGGTTCAGTTGTTTTAATTTACAGCTGTCCAATGCAGAAAAATTCATTTTGAATTATTACTGCCACATGTGGCTGCAAAATGAAACTGCACACTCCCTTCTCACGTACACAATGTACATGACTATTATTACCCATTGCGAAAATTGAACAGCTAAAGTGTTAATCTGCTAATTTGAATCAAATAAAAAGGCGACTGTGAATATATTTTTGGGCAAATTCCTCCATAGGGCAGATTTAAGTAAATTACTAAAACCTTGGCCTCTACATTTTTTGACAGTATTTGAATGTTGGCCATTAGTAGTTAACATAAATCCAATGCTACTTTGGAGAGCTAATTATATTTTGAGGTGGTACTAAATACTGGATTAGATATTGGATGGATAGATAGGAGTTATTTTATTAATAAAATGAGGGACAGTATTTTACATGTTTAAAATACATGCACTATGTTGCCCATTTGTTCACCCAAAAAAACAAAAACATCCTTAAATGTGGCACCAAGGTTTGGCCACCTGCTTAGACCGATCATCTCATTCTAACCGGAAATTGGAGTACTGGATGAAATCAACAGCCAATGAGAGCGGAGCAAAACTACGATTGATTTTTGACTTTTTGCTGTGCATTGCATTGCATACTGGTTCCTCTTAGAATTTTCTAGTGTGCTATAACAAAAACCATACATTTTGTATATGTTTGTCTTTGATACAGATGTGTATGTTTGAAACAGTTATTCAATAAAAAAAATAAAAAAATAAATAAACTTTTAGCTGTGCTGCCCTCCAACATGTCCGAAAAAAACAAAGTCAGCAACTTTAGTTCCTACCCAGCATTATTATTTATAAAACATTTTCACAATATTCTTATGCTCTGTGTACTTTCGTGGACGCTAATTTTACATTCAACAACAGCATGAACACTCACAAAGTGCTGTTCATTACCTAACAGACGTCTAGTAGTCATTCCATCTCGGCCGACCTCGACGTCCATCACGTTCGGCAGGTTGTCCCGAAATGGCCGCTGTTAGTCCACACAGAGGTGCTCCAAAAGAGTTCACCGGTTCGGCGTGAAGCTAGCAGGCTTGAAGGTCCAGATTTACAACTTGAATCGGCGACGCTAACGTTGCTAACTGGCTAGCTAGTTAGTGAGCCTAGCAGGCTTAGCTTGACGCATTACATTTGAAGTAAAGTTGTTTAGCACTTTATTTTGCGCAATACCGAACGACAGTAAACGATTTCCGTTTTTAATGGCGACGCATCCGGAGCAGATAAGAAGAGGATGGCAGCTTCACCAGTGACGACGTTTGACAGGTTAAACCCAGGTAAGTGAGTCATTCTTTATCAATGTGTTTGTGTGTTCTTATCCAACCACAAATACATAGAAACATAAATGCAATGTTGGACTCTTAAATGGAAACAAATGCTGTTCAACACGGCCCTTCTTTAACTTTTATTATTTATTTATTTTTTAAACCAAATAGCACCTAAAAAAGTACTCAGCGCTCCACGTACCACTATCATGACAAACAATAAAATACAGTGGCGTAGTAGGTCGACGTGTTAATGAAAAGAATATTATTTCAGCTCACTGTAACACAATGCATAGTTTAAACATTAACATTGCACTTAATCACAGGAAATTGTACTTTAAAATGACATTGAACTTGGGCTGTGATTTTTTTTTTTTTTTAACAGCATACCACTAGAGCCTGCATACTACTAGTGGGTTCGAGGAAGGTGGAAAGTCTGACATATCCCACTCAGATTGTCGCAGTTCTGACCTCAAAGTGTTCAAAGTGATTGTAAAGAACAAAGATGGCTGATTCTGCTCAATTGTTTGTTGTTCTACTTGATGCAGTCAAGTACAGTACAAATTACCTTGCGTTATATGACGTTACTATTTTAGAATAACTAAAAATGTAATAATAAATACAAAGATAAATATATGTTTCTAATTGTATGAATTCTGTTTTGCCATTTACGGACTTTGTCTCCATGGGGTTGTCATTATCGAGTGACGTCAAATTTAAGCCGGTCAACAAAATCAGGGTCCTTTTTTCCCCTGACTTTGCAACCCGGCGCTCCCAGTTCAAAGGGGCGTTTGCGTTCCAGTGAACTTTTCCTGGTCTGAAGTTGTAAAAGTCCGACTTCCCACCTTCCTTGAATGCCTCATTAGTACTACACTTTGGTATATACATGAGACATTCAAGCACTTTTCAAAGGACTAATATTCTTTTTTTTGTTTCATCTCACCAATGTAATGTATGTTTCTTTTTGGCAGCACGACTGGTTCGAGCGTCTGCCTCACATTTCGGAGGTTTGGTGTTCTAGCATCGGCTCCAGTCTCTCTCTCCGTGGAGTTTGCATGATCTCCAGGTTTTGTTGCAGGTACTCCAACTTCCTCCATTTTAAATTGTCCATAAGTGTGAATGTGAATAGTTGTTTTGTCTGATTGTGCTCTGAAAATTGGCTGGTGACCACTCCAAGGCGTACGCCACCACCTCTCGCACAAAAAAAATGGATGACTGGTTAGTCATTTTAAAAATGTGTTTGTTTTTTTCTGGTCAACTATATTTCATCTGTCCATGATGCCGTTTGGTTTCCCCACAGAAATGACACAATAATTACACGGTGTAAATACTCGTCCTTTGAAAGAGATTATGTAGGCAAATCCCTGCCGGTCCAAACCTGCCCTGCCCGTTGACGGACAGACGAGTCCGCTGTAATTGCAGGCTGAAGGGAGCACAAAACATGCTGCCAAAGTGCTAAAAGCGATCATGGTTGATTTGGGAACATTCACAACAATTCACCTGCTGTCACCTGAGCAGAAGCTGCCATGATGCTGGGACAGGTGTACTTTTAATCCCTGCACTTGTTGCCCCCACTTTTGTTTTTTTTGAGCCAAGGATTGCGCAATTTGTTCTTTCGGTCAAACAAATATGTTGCTTACTTTGTGGTGCCGTTTTCATCTTAAATCCACTTTGCTGGCCCGAGTGAAATGTTCTATAATAGCAGTTTCTGTTGCTCTGTGATGTGGGGACTGTTGTGCGGCGTCCTGCTGCTCCGCACTTTGTCACTTTTTGGAGCGTGCTGTCATAATTTGACAAAAGTTGCCACACCAAGCCATCGTGCGGGCTTCACTGGACTCGTCAAAATGAGATACAGGATTGTGTTTTCGGATCCAACAGACATTTTGCCGTTTAACGTAAAATCCCTTCAATAAGACACTTTTTTTTTCTCCACACTACTATACACGAAAAATATATACTTTTTCTTAGAACTGTCAAACGATTAAATGTTTTAATCAGATTAATCACTTAATTAAAAAGCCTTTTAATCAGAAAAATTTTGCCCGCCAAATTTGAAGAGCACCTGTTGTATGTTAATTCTTTCGACATTTAATGTTATGAGAACGTCTTCAACATTTTTGATCTACTGCACACGCTCATCCTCCTCTTTTTCTAATCAGTTAATTACTTGCATAATTTAAAATGAACAAATATCCTGAATGTCTTACGCAGACATTTATTAAATGCTTTACTTTAATGCATGTAGTTAAGTTTATTGCTACCTTTTAACGTAACCATCCGTTGTCAAGGTAACGGATGATCTGCGGTCAAAATGAATGCAGGGAGTCCTCAAGCTACATCGCACGCGACCTACGTCGTTTGGACTTAACGGCGCCCCTGCCTCGTCCGTAGCGCCTTCTTTTTCGTTTATTTCCGATAGTAATCACGCCATTTTAAAGTTATTCAAAGTTGTGTTGTTCTTACCTCCAGCAACGGACGTCCAACGAGCAGGTGGGCTCGCCATCAGGCGCATCACATTTTCGTGTTTAAGCTTGAATTAGCTCCGCTCTGCTGTCCGTCCGCAATGAATGTCCATGCGGAAACACAAAATATTGGTTCCGGCGTCTTCCGGGTCGCGCAAATATGTTTTTTTAAATTACTGTAGAAAGTATTTTGATGTAAATATCAACTTTAACGGGGAAATCCAACTTAAGTCGAAATTTGGGTTACATCGCCAGCATAGGACTCTTGAGGACTCCCTGTAGTGTGATTAATCTGTGTTAATACATGATTAATGCGATCATTTTTTTGTGATTAATCAATGAGTTAATTTCTTTTTTTGTTAACATTTTATAGACGTACCTAGGGCTGTGCAATTAATCGAAATTCAATTACAATTTCAATTATTGCACTCCACAGTTTCAAAATTGGCATAGTCGTAAACAAAAATAAAATATTATTAATACTAATTTTGAGTTGTTTAGTGTATATATTTGCAAATTTTTTTTAATTTTAAAATAACTAATCTAATCAATCTTGTTTGGTCCAAAAGAAACTTAAAAGAAATGTATTTGTCTTAATATATTCTTACGTTTAAACATTTTCTTGTTTTGCACCAAAAAACAAACGATTGTCCTAATCGTAATTTCAGTTATTACCAAGTTAATCAAGATTCATATTTTATTCATAATTGAGCAGCCCTAGATGTACCCAGTTCCTAAACATAATTTTTAAAAAATGCGACATTGCAACATGATGTTTAATGTCTGATGTTACAAATTATGTATTGTGCCTTGGTCGCTTTTATTTTGAAATTGTTCCCGGCAGCCGCTGAATTGACTTGTTTTTTGTTTTTTGTTAATCTGGTTGCGGTGTCTTTTAGACTTTTTGCCACAGATGTCAACAACATGTCGTCGTCCTGAAATCAAGTTTAATCGCTATCTAAACGCTAAAAAAAATATATATACTTCATTACGCTGACATTGTATTACATGCCGCCAGTGGCAAGCCTCCAGTGTTAGCGGCAATTTGCTAACTAGCTTCTAAGCAAGAAGACGACAGCCTTCAGATTACTTTTAAAAATGACTCGGCACACATTGATGCTGATGGCCTGACACAGTTGCCGTTCCTTCTGATCACTTTTTTAACAAACCAGGCTCACATGTAAACAGATAAAATAACAATTCTCAGAGGCATGTATTATTTATCCTCTCTAAAGAACGATTAATATTACTGCCCTGGAGTTGTGACTCTAAATGTATATCCGCATACTGTCCCCAGGTGGCCAAGTTACCCCCCCCCCCCCCCCACACACACACACACACACCAGAAGGAGCAACATAGGACCACTGAAGCAAAAAAGTGTGCCAAAATTAGTTAAATTCAATTTGTGAGTGCAATTTTACACATTACATACATTGTATTTTTTTTTAATGTTTAACTTAATTGAACTTTGCCTGAAATGGTAAAGCTATAGAAAAAGCAACACATTTGTTCACAATTTGATAAGCACCAACGGAAATGAAAACATTGTATGTGTTGTTGGGTACGTGTGTGTATGCGATAGGACAATTTGAACTCTCTCGTTCTAAGCTAATTCAATATTAAAGGCTTGATTTTAGCTGCAGTGTATGAGTGTGTGCAATTAAAGACCTTGTTGGTACTGGTAAACGAAAGGTGCTGGATTAGATTCATGGAAAAAGGCACCTCAAAGTTTAGAATACAAATTTGATTGTAAATTTTGTGGTTGAAAATTTGTTTTTTTCTTTCTAATTTCTCAAGTGACCACACGTGTTCCTTTTGTTGTTTTTCTGCTTTCTTTAGGGCAAAAGAGACAGAAACTGGACTGCCTCATTGAATGAAAAAGACTCCACTTTCACAGGTAGAACCAGAACTAAATAATACACGTCTTCTGTCTGTCCCCTTATTTTGGTCAGCCAGCGCCCTCTAGGGGATATATGGGAAATAACATGTTTTGTATATTCTAATTACTGTACTCCATGTTTGTTGCTTATTTGCAGCCAACTTGGGGCACTCGTCCCAAACATTTTTTTATGACATGCAACATCACTCCTCCACATACACACCTGAACAAAATCTTTATTTTTTTTGTCTTTGAGTTAATTATTCAACTTTATAGAGAATATTCACATTAAGCGTGCGGAAATTCACCCTTTGATGTCAGTGAAATTTAAGGCTGCAGCTATTATTTGAATCAATACAATATATAAATCACTGAAAAAGTTATAAAGCAAAATATCTGCTTCGACACTGCACAGTGATCATTTTTCCACACGGATATCCGTGGTCCATGTAGAAATAAGGTAGCGGAATGGCCAAGAGGAATGAGGTCGTAAAAGACAAACAAGGTCCAAACTTTGGGATTATTTCAGACGGTCAAGGATACATACAACCACGGGTGCATGGCCAATTGCTTTACTAAACAGACAGTAACAAAGTCAACACATAATCCATAAAAATGTATCAAAAACATTTCCGCAAACAAATTAAATTCTTATTGTAAGATTTGTTATGAAAAAAACAAAAACACTTTCTTATGACTTTACTTGAAAAATTATTATTATTTTTTTTAAAAACTGGATTTTTCTTTAAAAAAACAACAACATTCAAATTCAACTAATACATAACATTTGTCATTAGTAATTACAAAAGTGGCTTTGTAAAAATTGGACTTTAGTCATAATATTTACTTTTTTGATTCAATAAAAATAGGATTTCTCTTCAAATAATTTCATTGAAAAAAATAAAAATTTGATTGTAAATTTTGTGGTTGAAAATTATACAAATGTAC
Organism: Leptonotus elevatus; assembly: GCF_054856555.1. Lineage (NCBI taxonomy): Eukaryota > Metazoa > Chordata > Actinopteri > Syngnathiformes > Syngnathidae > Leptonotus > Leptonotus elevatus. The sequence continues at coordinate 3,397,003 of NC_141239.1, read as the reverse complement.
AAAAAAATATATTTATTTCTTGGAATAAAAATAATCGACTTTTTCATTCAATAGTATATTTTCTTTATGAAAAGTCCTTGAAAAAAATTCAACCATCATTGATATTATTAAAAATTATGCAATTTAAAAAAAATCTTGGAAGAAAATCAGCTTTACTCAAATGATTGACTTTTTCATTTGATCAAAATGTGTTTTTTTCCCTAAAATAAATAGATACAAAAAACTTCCCTCCAAAAAATCATCTCAATTATTAGATACTGTTTTTCTTGAAAGTGTTTTGACTTTATTCCCATATAAGATTTTAGACTTCATAAAACTGGCATAATTCGTTGACATTCTGCATGTTTTAATACATTACAAATGTTTAAAAAAATAATAGTGTGTTTTGTGGTCTGCCATTGATTTCAGTTCATTTCAATGGTGATAATAGCGTGTTTATTCCAAACTCTGCTTCCCGCGATAATCAAAGCTAATCCTCGTCCTTCTGACTGGCCGCCGCTGTCCTCGCCAGACGTAAACAAAGTGCTGTCAGGATCTGTTTCAAGCCAGAAGAAGACAAAATGAGTCTTTAATAACACGACGCCGAGGGCCACACATTCTAATTTAAAGCCTTCAATCTTCCCTCCCGTCGTCGCCCACAACGGCGACCACATGAAGTGACGGACATTGGAAGGCACTTATTGTCACCGATGGTTAGCAGAGTCAACAACACGACGAGTGGAACAGGATGTGCCCAGCGAAAAATACGACTTTTTCTGACGTCTGGCACAAGATGGAAGCCGGCAGCCAATTAGAGGTCTTGACGGTGAACTGAATTTGTTTTTGTAGTTGGAGGAGCCTGGATTTCATCTTTGGGGCGTTTCTAAAGGCATGTCACACAATCTGTCTGCTACAAAACCGATGCCTACTTTTCATTCTTGGGTGGGACCAAACTATTGCAATGCGTACAGGAAGTCAAAATGTGAAGATAATGTGGAGTTTTGACAATAGTCTTTAAATGGTTATGGTCAGTGAGACCAATAAGGACCGAAGCGTTGCAACACCTACGGGAAGTCAAATTGTGAAGTTTGGACAGAACTACTGGGTAGTGTTAATTTCGGCAATGAAAAAAACTAAACACAATTTTTTTCGTCAACATACATTTTTCACTAGACTAAAAGTAGACTAGACTAAAACCCTCATTAATAAACAATAACTGAGACTAAATCAGTATGCATTTTCGTCGACTATTGAAGAAGAGACAAAAATGTACTTCACTTACTAAAAACTGGACTAAAATCTGGACATTTTAGTTCATGAACAAAAACGGGATGAAAAATTACATGATTTTGTCAAATCTGCTAATCTGTCATGTGACACAGTGACACACCCCCTTTCAAATCTGCAGCTAACGAGTGCAACATGCACAAGCACATGGGACAGACAGGAGGTGGACTCATGGTGAAATGTTAAAAAAGACAAAGTTAATTATAGTTATAACATTAAGCCTACTTGCGTCTCCTCTAACCTCATGACCCACAAGTGAGTGACGGCGAACTAATGATACATGCGGTATATCTGGTCGGGACAATTATTATTATTTTATATATATATATATATATATATATATATATATATATATATATAGATATATATATTGATATATATATATATATATATTGATATATATTTATATATATATATATATATATATATATATATATTGATATATATATATATATATATATATATATATATTGATATATATATATATATATATATATATATATATTGATATATATATATATATATATATATATATATATATATTGATATATATATATATATATATATATATATATATATTGATATATATATATATATATATATATATATATATATATTGATATATATATATATATATATATATATCTATATATATATATTGATATATATATATATATATATATATATATATATCAATATATATATCAAATTTTCTTGAAATCTACCTGGGTGAAGGCCAGTTTACTTGGGTTGCCCGCCCAAGTATTACCATGGTGTGGGCAACACTGCTAAGACTAGACGAATAAAATAGTTTTCTTGGACTAAAATAAAGACAACTAAAAGTTGACTAAATAAAAACGGGATGAGATTGACTATAGAAAAACTCACAAGCGTGATTGAAACTGGACTAAAACTGCGACTGAATTGAAAAATGCCTGATAAAATTAACACTACGACTCGGACACCAGCAGCAAGTGAAAAATGAAGGAGTTGTGGAAATTGGACAGAAGTATCGGGACACCTACAGGAAGTGACATGTGGAGTTTGGACAAAAGTAAGAGACGTACAAGAAAAGAAAATGGGGAGTTTAGATCAAAGTATCGGGACACCTTCAGGAAGTAACAAGTGGAGAAAATGGGCTCAAAATGACTGGGACACCTGAAGTGAAAACAATTGGAACAACAATATTAATGAAAAGTGACAAACTTATGGAATTTGGACAAAAGTATGAAGGGATAATGTGAAGTTTGGACACTATAGCACAATGAAAAGTGCTTTACAAATTGAATTTATTATTAGTATTGTTAATAATAACAATTATTATTATTGTTGTTGTTATTGTAATTAATAATAATAATAATATTATTAATACATGTTTTGTGACACCTTACAGGAAGTAACAAGTGAAGGAAATTGTGGAATTTATTAAAAGTATCAGGACACCTAAAAGAAGCTGGGAAAATGCGAAATTTAGACAAATGTTTTGGGACATCTACAAGACATGGAAAAAATGTGCCGTCCAACGCGAAGTTTAGACAAAAGTATTGGGACAGCGACATTAATGAAAAGTGAAGAAATTGCAGGAATTTGGACAAAAGTTTGGGGGCACCTACAGGAAGTGAAAAGTCAAGTTAATCACACAAGAGTCTCAAAAAGCTTCACATGCCCACAGTTGAAACATATTAATGACATACCTTGATCAAACCACAAGGGGGCAAGAAAAAAAAGAAAAATGAGAAGTGCATAAAATGTGGACAAAAGTATTGGGACAACTACAGGAAGTAAGTGAAGAAAATGTGGAATTTAATGAAAGTATCAGGCCACCTAAAGGAAGTAAAAAGTGAAAATGTGTACATAAGCACCTACGGGAAGTGAAAATGTGTTGTTTGTTAAAAATAATAATAAAAAGAGTATTGTGACACCTACATGAAGTACAAAGGGAAGAAAATGCGGAGGGGAAAGTACGTATTGGAACCAGAGCATATACAAGAAATGGCAGAAAATGTGGACAGAAGCTTTGGGCCACCGAGTTGCTCAGTGGGGATTTTGTGTCATGCACTTTCCAATGACATGCATTTGTCATTTTATTAGGAACATTTTATAAGCATGGTGATTTTTGCTTGAATGTCCGTCTGTTGATCTAAAGATTTAATACAGAATAAATAATCCCTCTCATGATTGCCATTGGATGCACGGACAGAACCTTGGTCAAGCAGCAGGGGGAGCCACAAGATAACGCAACGACTGTTTCTTTGAGGTCAATGAGTGCGGGTCTCCAAATGTACTTTAAAACCTAAAAATTGGATTTTGCACAAAATAACAAAAATAGTGGATTGCCCCCTCCCACACCCATTCATTTCATTTCATTCAATTGTAGATATTTGTTGTATTCTGTTAGCAATACTGATATTATGACGAGTATAATAGTATTGGTACAATACACTGATTATTGCAGTATTTGCAGCAAATATTATGTCATATCATATAACATTAGTAACGGGGTGTTGTCTGCGATACGAGAAGCGGGAACTGGAACCGTTTAGTCAGCTAACTTAAATGAATACAATCAGGAAACTCAATCTATTCTTGCAGATTTACAGTAAATGTATTTATTTAATATGAAAAAAGTATTTGAGATTTTTTTTTTGCAATTTTTCGAGAATGAAGGTTTTAATATTTTGTAAATTTATTGTTTTCAGAATTGCAGCTTTACATTAAAAAAAAATATTTAAAAAAAAAACTTGTTTTTCTCACAAAATAAAATAATTATTCTCTTAATATTCTAACTTTTTGGGATAGAAACTTTCTTGTATGCGTGAATTAAAAAATGTTTTTAACTGGTATGATTTTGATGTTTTTTTAATATATATTTTGACATAATTTCCATTAAGTCACGGCTGTTCTTCCTGAAAGAATCCATTTTTTGTATTATTACAAGTTTTTCTTTAAAAAAATATTTCACTGTTATATAGCTTTGTCTTAAAAAATAATTGTCTGTTTCCCCAATGATAGCCTTATTGTGAAAAGAATTGTGTAAGATTCTAAACATTTTTCACCTTGAAAAATACAACTATATTCTTGTAATATTAGCTTCTTCCTTGTAAAAATAGTTTTTAAAATGTTAAAGAAAACAAATATAAAAAATTAAGATAGTGACTAATTTCCTCTCAATAAAATATGACTTTCTTCTTGTAAGATTTTCCTTCAGCATGAAATTCATCCACAATGCGATTTTATTCTTCTAAGATTTGAATTTTATTTTTTTAATTTTTTTTTTATAACTACAAATTGTACGACTTGTTGGTTTTTCTCTCTCTCTCTCTCTCTCTCTCTCTCTCTCTCTCTCTCTCTCTCTCTCTCTCTCTCTCTCTCTCTCTCTCTCTCTCTCTCTCTCTCTCTCTCTCTCTCTCTCTTTCAACTTGTTTCATTTGAGGTGATGGCGCGGCGACAAAAGTGCCTGTGCCAACACTGGCAGCTTTATTGAACTTTATTTAAAGCTGTGGGTTGGTGGGTAAGAAAAAAAAAAAGAGGAGGAGGAGGAGGAACACAGCTGGTGGTTCCCGTAATGAAGCATCGCCATCGCTTCCTCCCGCTCCAATATAATTTTATTAGCCATTGTGGTAATTGAGCCGGTCTGTTAGGTGTTACGTGTTAATGTGTCTCAATTACAGACTTGACTCTCGGGGTCTCCTCGGTACAGTAAAGTGGGAAGAGGAGGAGGCGGCGGACACACGCGTGACGGGAAAACAGTCAGGAATTTATTCCGCTAATTAAAGCAGATGAGATGATACTTTTCATACTTTGGAGGCTTTGTACACGTGTGTGCTGACTACTGGATAGCAGGAGGCTGATTCAATTTTTTTATTTTATGGATTCAATCTAAAAGATGTTGTTGTTTTTTTTTATCTGACGTGGACTGTGGAGTATTAATGGCCGCATTAAAAAATAAATGTATATAAAGGCAATAAAGTTGCAGTGTAATGAGAAAAACGTTTTTCTGTTTCTAAATAAGAAGTTGTTTTTGTAGACTGCATTTTTTTTAAATACAGTAATATATTTTGGAGAGTCATGTACCAATAATATTGCAAACATTTTTTGGGGTGTATGGCTTAATATTCCAAGAGCAAAATCCTTGTATTTATTTATTTTGATTGTTATTATTGATTCATAAAACAATGAATCAATAATTTTATTATGCCTTTTTCCCATAAATTCATAAGAAAATTGAATTTTAAGGCCACATTTTTGTTTTCCTGAAATTTACTGTTCACGTGAATTTAATGAAAATATTTTCTTACTTTTATGAAAGACCTGACTTATTGCACGTTAAGACAATTCAGAATATTTTTAATTTATATTTACAATTATTTAATTAAAATGATGAAAATATTTTCATCTCATCTTTGCTGAGGTTAATGTTTGTGTAACACGTGATTATGACACCTGTTACTTTCATTAATAAACTAAATCCTTTAACCAGTTACTGCCTCCGCAAAATGTTACGTTTGTGGAGTTTTTATCATGTCCTTGATATTTAAGAAACATTTATGTTCCAGAAGTAATCAATATCGGATTAAAGTTAAACGAATTGAATCGGGAAAAAAATCGAAATTGAATCGAACTGAACTCTTGTGAATTGCAATTGAATGGATTGAGGAAATGATAATCGATACCCAGCCCGAGTATGTACAGTTCCCTCGAAAAGTATTGGAACAGCAAGTTCAAGTGTTTTGTTTTTGTTGTATGCTGAAGACATTTGGCTCGAAGCCACCAACTTTTCAAGTCAGCAAATACAATGGAACAGGCATGATTATTCAATTAAAGTAAAAATATCTCATATTTGGTGGCATAATCCTTACTTATTTCACCAGACTGTTGTATTCTTCATTTGCGATGTTTTTCCAGGCCTTTACTGCAGACTCTGTCAGTTCTTGTTTGTTTCTGGGGGTTACTCCCTTCAGAAGGTAAAATGCATGTTCTGTTGGGTTAATGTCCAGTGAATGACTTGGCCAGTCTAAGACCTTCCACTTTGTGTAACCCCCCTGAAGAAGTTGCTGTGTTGGTGGAGTGTTAGCTTCCCCCGACTAGTTTGGATGCAGTCTACCCTTCCCTTGCCTACTGATAAGTGATTTGCATCTTGAGGTATTGGCCTGCATATGTCTTTACTCAAAGTCTTCTTCAATAGTGGATTGTGAGACCTTCCGTCCTGCCTTGTGAAGGTCGGCAGTGATGCCACTCACCGATGTCTTTGGTAGGGATAGAGCGATTATCAATTATTATTGACAAATATCAGCATCAGCCTTTTTACAAATCTTAAAGGCCAATAAAGCTGGTATCTCACTGAGCTGTGAATGCTCGCGAACGCAGCAAATTTAGGGTTTTCATAGGATTTGTAAGACGTTCACAGACACTTTTTACTTGTGGCGAAGACATTTCAAACATATTCAGACAACTTTTCACTGTCTGCGAAGATCTTTTGAAACATTTGGAAACCCCAAATTAGCGACATGCGCGCGCATGCATTTGTCGCTCAGTGGGATACAATAACTTTTATTTTAATTTCCAGCATAAAAAAAAAAAATCCTGACACTGGGAACTCCCTACACATGAAAAAAAAAGTTAAAATTAAGAAATTATGTTGAAATTTGGGAAAACTTTAGAAAATTGTATTGAATTATTTATTTGCTTAGTTTTTAATTTAGCATCTGATGACCCTGGATGCACCCTGCAATTGTTGTTACGATTTTTAAACAAAGCTGTCTGTAGTTTAAAATTAAACTTTTTTTATTTTTTTTCAAATTTCAACGTTAATATTATATTATATATATTATAATATAATATATAATATATATTTTTCTTTTCCTACAAATGAATATCTGCTTGAAATATCGGTTATCGTCCTCCTTGACTATTAATAATTGGTATCGGCCTTGAAAAAGCCATATCGGTCTATGACAAGTCTTTGGGTGTTTCTTCACAGCTCTCACAATGTGTCTGTTGTCAACTGCTGTTGATATCCTTGGCCAATCTGTTCCATGTCTGTCACATGTTCCAATACTTTCGATCACTTAAGAAGTGGGTGGCTTCAAACAACACATTTTTATGTCATTTTCATTTAATAAGAATCAGATTTTTTTTTCTCAGATGAAATTTTCACAAGCTTTCACAAAGGGTGCTTTCAAGTGTCACTCAGGCCAAGACGTTAGTACATATTTGAACTTTAGGAAAAACAACTTGAGGCCGGTGCTTCATATATGCCCCCCGCCCCCAACCGGGACCGCCTCAGCGCTGACCTTTTTCTGGTCTTTTCACTTTGAAGCTTGTACATGATAGCAAGCCGGCAGCCATTTGGAAGCACAAGGAACCCAACAAACGGCAACATCCATCAACAACGTTGTCAGGGTTTAAGGTACTCCGGCACGGTGCCGGATTTCCGCCGTAAGAGCCACTAGCGTAATGACAAATCCAGTGAAGTAAACATGTGGGGAATAGTTAGCCTCGTTTCCACCGATAGTATCTACTCTACTCACTTTTTCTGGTACCATCTCCTTTACGGTTCTAAAGAAAAGTAGCCCAGTTCCAAAACGTGACGTAATGATTTTGGAGGCTAATGATTGGTTCGCGACATGTCGTCATCATTACGCAGCTGCGCAAACCACCACCCGGGGAAAACAACCGCCATTAACGACGAACTACGTCTGTGTGTGCAGCGCACGCTAGCTGCGGTTGCTTTAGCATGACGTGACATGCTCAAAACTCTAACTAACTACACAGCCCAGAAACCCTACCCCTGACAAAAACCCTACTTTGATGACACAGCTTTCATTTGAAAGCCTAAACCTGTCTTGAAACCCTAATTTTAAACACCATTCCTATCTTAAAATAACTAACTCTGTCTTGGAAGTCTATTTTGATACCAGAACCTAGTAACTAAACCTAACCCTAACCATTGACACCTTAATTTGAAATTCTAAACCTGTCTTGAACCCATATTTTTAAACCCTTACCTTTGCTTCAAACCTTAACCCAAACTTCCAACCTTATTTTGAAAATCGAACCCTGTATTGACACCCTAATTTAAAACACTATTCCTTGGCCTACCACTTGCTTGAAACCCTAAACCAAGTTTGAAATGCAAACCCTGTCTTGAAACCGTAATCTGGGACACTATCTTATGCTTAAATCCAGACCTTGGTCTTGAAAACCTAATTTGAAACACCATTCCTATCTTAAAACCCTAACTCTGTCTTGGAAGTCTAATTTGAAACCAGATCTTGAAGCTCTAACCATGGCTTGACACCCTAATTTGAAATTCTAAACCTGTCTTGAAACCCTACTTTTAAACACTTACCTTTGCTTGAAACCTTAACCCAGACTTTCAACCTTAATTTGAAGATTGACACCCTAGTTCAAAACGCTGTTCCTTGGCCTAAAACGTGGTTGAAACCCTAACCTAGATTTCCAATCCTAACTTGAAACTCTAACCCTATAGTTTGAAATGCAAACCCTGTCTTGAAACCGTAATGTCAGACACTATCCCTTGCTTAAAACCCAAACGTTGTCTTGGAACACTAAAAACCAAAACCTTAACCATGGCTTGGAAGCCTAATTTGACACCCTAACCTGATTTTGTACCACAAATTTGACACCCTTACCCTTGTTTGAAATCCTAATCATGTTTTAGACCAAAATTTGAAACCTAACCTGGTCTTGACAGGGTTGTCTTCTCTGAAACCCTAACACTGCCTTAAAACCCTAACCAATTGCGATTCTCTATACATCTCAAAACGACTCAGCTGTCTCGCCATCTTATTGGCTTGTTTCTTTCTTGGATCAAATTCACTAATTCTCCTCTTTGGCGTTAATCAGAAGTCTGCAAAACGCATCTCAGGTTTAAAAATACCGGAATGATCTCTCACTTGCGTTGCCGGGGGCAGCCAGGAAATTAACTGCTGTGATTAAAATAGAACGTGAGGAGTAATGCGTGGAAGTTTCTGCAATATTGTCACTATAGGGAATGATTATTTTCCGAGGAAGAGGAGCGAGTCGGGTTCTCCTCGTCTTTGCGGTGGAAGAATCACGTGACCTCGGTGGATCTTTTCGGCCGTAAATCAAACGCCACAAGTCGGAAGTTTGACGGCGGGCTTTTAAAAGGCCAGTTAAAAAAAAAGCCGTAAAAAACAACATGAGGTTAATGGAGCTGACAGCACAAAGAGGAACGATAACAATAAAAACATTAACATTTCTACAAACAAGGCGTGTAAAGAGCGGCAGGAAGTGAATTCTTCACTTTGTTTTACTGCCGCACTAAAGACTTTTTAATGCTCACATCAGTCGCGCAACTGAACGATTCAAATTGACACTTTGGAGATTTTGGCCCTGAAGGGCCACAGTACGTTCTCTTGTGCTTCCGCTAATGTGGGACTTTAACTCATTGACTCCCAGCCATTTTCACTGAAGCAACCCTATTGGATTTTGACTGATTTTGCAAGGTCCACAGAATATTCTGTTCTATTGCTATAAAAACATGGAACATACCAAAAGGACAAAATTGTATATTTGTATCTGTTTCCGTTTTGTAGCAATTAGCATTAGAATATAGTTAAGTTTCATCATTATTCACAAACCTGTTGAAAACACTGGCAAAAAGAGCTTGTTGCAACATGGCCCTAGCTGATCTCCTATACTCTGCTGCCATCTCCTGGCCGTTTTTTGTAATAACTACCATTGTTTTAAGTTACCTCTTTATGTCAGAAGCTGTATCAAAGCCTTCTGTATGCTCTAGCAAAAAAATTAAACAAAACCTATAAATATGTTTTTAGGAGGGCATTTATACGTTTTGGGGTTTGAATGAGTTAAAAACCTAACCTTGTCTTGACACCCTGTTTGGGAACCCTGGCATTTGCTTCAAACCCTAATTTGAAACCCTAACCCTTGTTTAAAACCCTAACCCTGTCTTGAAAGCCCAGTTTGAAGCAATATCCCTTGGTTTAAAAAAAAAAAAAGCACTAAAAGAATGACTTGAAACTCTTCGTGACTGCCTTGTTTGAATCCCTAACCCTAGCATTACACTCTACCTTGAAAACATAACCCTGTCTTGGAACCCAAATTTATTACATCACAACTTCCTTCAAACGCTGATTTTGTTTGAAACACTAGAGCTTGCTTAAAACTCTTAAATTGAAGGGATACTTGACTCATTGAGCCATTTTCAGCAGTAAAAAGTTAATATTGTCTAGAATTAATATGATAACTTCAATATTCAATATAATATTCAATATTATGTACAATTAATACCTTGGACTAGTTAGCATGTCCGCCTCCCAGTGCAGAGGACGTGAGATCGAGTCCGGGCTTCGGCCTTCCTGGGTGGAGTTTGCATGTTCTTCCCGTGCTTGCGTGGGTTTTCTCCGGGTACTCCGGTTTCCTCCCATATTCCAAAGACATGCATGGCAGGTTCATTGAACATTCCAAATTGTCCATAGGTGTGATTGTGAGTGTGGATGGTTGTTGGTCTCTGTGTGCCCTGCGATTGGCTGGCAACCAGCTCAGGGTGTAACCCACCTACTGCCCGAAGCCAGCTGGGATAGGCTCCAGCGACCCTTGTGAGGACAAGCGGTCAAGAAAATGGATGGATGGATGGAATTAATACCTTTAAAAACAAATTTTTACACGTGCTGATCCCTGAACTAAGGACTCTGGGCCAATGATTCAGCGCATTTGTAAAGTCTTTTTTTTTCCCATTGGTGACTCATATCTTGATAATCTAATTATCTGATCATGCAGAGTGATTATTCCCAGGGGAGGCCCTGATTATACTAATTTGCATATTCATATAAGGGCGTGGAGAAGGAGGGTTCTGGTTCTCTAACATTGATTGAGATGTACGAAAGAAATGTGCTTGGATTCATGCTTCTGGATTTTTGTTGTTTGTGCGATGTTTTCTGGACTCTGCCGTACGCCGTGTTTCAGTATGAAAGCCACGCAAGTCTTTATAAATGAGGCCTCAGATCAATACGCTGTGAACCTCGTTTTCCCGCACTGAGAAAGTGTCAGAAAGAGATGAATTTCATTTTACGGCAGGATTTATTCCCCCAAACGTTGTTAAAGGGAATAACCGATGGTGTGGAGGTTCAGCAGACTGACTCATCTGCTGGATTGTCACTTTAAGAGCGGAACACCCTGACACCAGCTCATCCGTTGTTGATTGTTCTTGTGGGAAATGTGTGTCGGCTGGAATTCATTCCTGTTTTACGATAAAACATCTTGAAAGGGGAAAAGATGCGCCGTGATTTCTGGCTGTTGTCTGACTGTTGGTAGGTTATTGAACTTTGAACCTTTAAGGACAAATAGTCAACAAGTTTAGAATGAATGATTGTTGGCTGTTTGCCCACAGAGCAGGAAAGACATATGACTGGTAAGACACCCCACAGTGGGAAATGTAACTGATTTCAGAGGGTTCCCACAGGCAACACTAGAATGAATGCATTGATTTAGGCTTTTAACCCTATAAAGCCTGTACCATGAAATATATGAGAGAAAATTCAGATTCTTTGTAATTAGAGTTTTTATTGGTTCTTTTGATAAAAAAATAATATATATATATATATATATATATTTTTTTTTTTTTTTGACTTCCACATATGACTTTTGATTTGTGCCATATTTGATACATCCAGTCACAATTCTTCAAATTTGTACATTTATAACTGTCAAAAATATAATAATAAACAGACATAGAACATATTAGTATTTCCAAAAATCTAATTTTTTTCAAACTAACTTTGTGGGTCACATTTTTTAAATTTTGAATAGTGGAAAGCCTCAAAACAGTTTCTGTTCTTGTTCAGGCAAAGGTGTACTTTGCATTTCTTACAGTAGACATAAGCAAAATGGCTTGTGCAGAACTTGCATCTTTGTCGTGTTTGTCATTTTTGGGAAATGATCGACTATGTACAGGGCAAATGCAAACATTTGTTGACTAATTCACCATAAAATGACTTTATACACAGACTGTTTCAAATTGTATACACTTACTTTTAACACAGTTTTACTTAAACATTTATTTGAAAATATTGAGTACTTTCACATTATATCCACCCATTATGTTCTTATAATTTTGTCTAACATTTTTCAACGTTTTCTTACCCTAACTGCTCTAAATTTGACAAAGAAAATCTTAAAAATCAGCTGTCTCTCCTTTCTCAAATGTGGCAATATTGCAAGGTAAAATACATATATTTGTGGAGACTGGGGTCAAGTTGTATTTTACAATTTGTCACAAGTTACTTCATGTTAAAAATTAGCTAGCGTTAATATGAAAGGAAAAATGCACTGAGCTGACACCGTCTTACAAAGTCAATTATGCCATATATCCATCCATCATCTACCGGGTCGCGGGGGCAGCAGCTTTAGCCCAGACTTCCCTCTCCCCAGCCACTTCAACTAGCTCCTCTGACGGGATCCCAAGGCGTTCCAGGCCAGCCGAGAGACATAGTCTCTCCGGCGTGTCCTAGGTCATCCTCGGGGGCCTCTCCAGGGAGGCGTCCAGGAGGCATTCGAACCAGATGCCCGAGCCACCTCAACTGGTTCCTCTCAACGCGGAGGAGTAGCGGCTCGACACTTAGTCCCATGACAAGCTTCTCACGCTATCTCTAAAGGAGAGCCCAGACACCCTGCGGAGGAAACTCATTCGGCCGCTTGTATCCGAGATCTTGTTCTTTCGGTCACGACCCACAGCTTGTGACCATAGGTGAGGAACGTAGATCGACCGGTAAATCGAGAGCTTCGCCTTTTGGCTCAGCTCCTTCTTCCACTTGTCGATCTCCCGCTCCATCCTGCCCTTACTCGTAAACAAGACTCCAAGATACTTGAACTCTTCCACTTGGGCCAGGATCTCATCCCTGACCCAAAGAGGGCACTCCACCCTTTTCCAACTGAGGACCATGGTTTCGGATTTGGAGGTGCTGATCTTCACACTCGAACCGCTCCAGTGAGAGTTAAAAGATCACGGCTTGAAGAAGCCAACAGCACCACATCATCTGCAAAAAGCAGAGATGCAATGTTGAGGCCACCAAACCAGACCCCCTCAACGCCTCGGCTGCGCCTAGAAATTCTGTTCATAAAAGTTATGAACAGAATCGGTGACAAAGGACAACCTTGGTGGAGTCCAACCCTCACTGGAAACAAATTCGACTTACTGCCGGTAATCCGGATCAAACTGACATCGGTCGTACAGACCGAAGCCCCGTACTCCCGAAGCACCCCCCACAGGACTCCCCGAGGGACTCCCCGAGGGACACGGTCAAACGCCGCCTCCAAGTCCACAAAGCTCATGTGGACTGGTTGGGCGAACTCCCATGCACCCTCGAGGATCCTGCCGAGGGTGTAAAGCCTGGTCCACTGTTCCACGGCCGGGACAAAAACCACACTGCTCCTCTTGAAGGAACTTTAGGAACTCTGGGCGAATCTCATCCACCCCTGACGCCTTGCCACCGAGGTGCTTTCCAACCCACCTCAGTGACTTCGACCCCCAGAGATAGGGGAGCCCACCTCAGAGTCCCCAGAACCTGCTTTCTCAAAGGAAGATGTGTCGGTGAAATTGAGGAGGTCTTCGGAGTATTCTCCCCACCGATTCACGACGTCCCGAGTCGAGGTCAGCAGCACCCCATCTCCACTATACACAGTGTTAATGGTGCACTGCTTTCCTCTCCTAAGACGCCGGATGGTGGACCAGAATAGAGTATGCCATTTAGTGGCAGAAAAATGACCTCTACACAAATCAATATCACACTTGTTTTTTACAGTACAGGACATCTTTTAAATTTTAACTCAATTTTAATGAATTATTAGAAAATAACCGTATCAATGACTAAAAGATGCAGCCATATTTCTATTAGTTTAACACCACCCCCCCCCCCCCCCCACACACACTTTTATGTTAACAAGACTATGACATTTGAGAAAAAATATATTTTATTGTACATTTAGAATAGATATAAAATTTGTGATTAATTGTGAGTTAACTATTGATGTCATGCGATTAATTACAATTTCAAATGTTAATCGCCTGACGCCTACTATAAACAGAGACTCTTTTTTTTTTCTTCTTTTTTTTTTTGACTGAGCACAATATTCTGTGGTTCTGGAAAGTTTGATCAAAAAGGCCTGGTGACATGCGGAACTCTGCTGGAACTCGATGGTTTAGCAATTACTCAATTGGTTTTGTGAGGTCATAATTTCCGATTATGCTTGAAGACATGTGACTAGGTAGACAGAGAGACAGAATTATGGTAACAATCGCTCAGTTGTTTTGCATGGAAATGAGTGATTTTATACTGTCCCCGAAGGCAACATCTGATTAGATGAAATTAGGGAGGGTCAAGGGTTGGGAATTGCTAAATTCAAACAGTCTCAAAAGGCATCAACAGACCAGATAATTAAAACAATCAGTTGGCTTGAGAAGAGAACTGTGGCTTCAGACTGTCCCTGAAGGCAACACCTGCATGAAATTGCTCTGATGCCGCAGGGCTCACTTCCTGCCCTTCCCTCTCGGCGTCCCAGTACTTCTGTCCTGACAACATGCTCGCTCATCCAGCGCAACGTTGACCGCCATCGTCATGCCGACGCATACTTTGTCAGTCACGGCCATCCCTTCCTGATCCAAACACGTGTGTGGCGAGGATCTCAAGTCAGACACGCCGTGACTCATCTGGGGTGTGTCCGAGCTCCTTGAGGCCTCACCCAAACTCAACAAAACAAAAACCGAAATGCTTAAGGGTTTGAATTGGGGGGTTAGATCACCAAATGATTCCCGAGCGCGGCCCCTGCTGCTTCTCACCACTCCCTCAGGGGATGGGTAAAATGCGGAGAATGAATTTCGCCCCACTTTGGTGGGTGTGACAATCAGTGGTACTTTAATCCTGGTTTATTCCCCTCCCCCCCTTTCCCAGTTTGAAACAGTAGCTTTTGAGTGCAAGCCAGTGTGGAAACCCTACTTTGAAATCCAATAATTAAAAAAAAAAACCCTGACACTGGCACTGGTCATTTGAAACACTTGTTTGGAAACCTAACCCTAGTAAACCAATCCCAGGTTTGAAACCCTACTTTGAAACCCCAATCTAAAACGAAAAACCCTTTTTAGAAACGTAACACTTGAAACTGTAGCACCTGTTTAACACCCTAAAATCCAACTTTAAAAACATAACCTTAATTTGAAACCCTTACACTTCTTTTGAATCCATAACCCAGGGTGGAAACCCTAACTTGTCTCGAAACCCTGGCTTTAAACCCTACTTTGAAACCACATCACTGGCGACAAACGGCAATTTAGAACACCAGCAACGTTGCTTTAAAACCCTAACCAGTCTTAGAACCCTAAAACAGTGTTACGCTTAAACTCTAGTTTGAGGCCGCTGATTTGAAAATCTAACCCTTGCTTGAAACTTGATTTGAAAACCTTATATAGCCGCGTTTCCACGACAGGACGTTCGGGTATGGGGAGGCGGGTAGGGACTTTCACAGGAACCATCCTCAGCCGGCCCGCTCGTGGCTGTCTCTCCACTTCAGAGTACGACCCACTTCGTGACGTCACGAGTTTCGATCGACACGTAAACGTCGTGCGACGGTTTCTCTCGTGACGTCACCCAAGCATCGCACGACAAAAATCACAACAAGGAATGAAAAACTTTAGGTGGTTGCTGTTTTTCTCAGCTCTTTTATTTTATGTACTTGGCGTGGATGGATGGTTTGAGTGAGAGAAGACGGCGTTTGGATGAAGAATTTGAAAAGGCTGACTCGCAAGTCCCTGAGTTTCAATCGACACGTAATCGCCTTGCGACGGTTACTGTCACGTCACCCAAGCATGGCGCCGCAAAAATCTGAACAACGAGGAAAGAGAAAAACTTGTGGCGGTTGCTGGTTTTTTTATCTACTTGGCATGAATGGACGGTGTGAGTGAGAGGAGACGGCGTCTAGATGAAGAAGAAAAAAAGGCTAACAGTAGAGTGGAACAAAAATAGGCAAAGGATTATTAAGAGAATTATTTTGGTGGAAGAGACTTAGGCCGAGAATGCATCATCGTTGCGCATGAAGATAAGAGAATTTTTTATACAAAATATTTTGTAGCCAATCAGCACGAAAGCTCGATCGGGAGTTTATTGGGCCGGCGGAGTACCTACCCTTGACTAGGACCTCCACTCGTCCCCGTAAGTTCCTGTAAATGCGGCCCGGTTGGGAAGGCTCCTGCAGTGGAGACACGCACATACGGGGCTGGCCCCATAAATTTACCCCGAAGTTCCTGCGGTGGAAACGCGGCTTTTGATTCTAATCTTTGTTTGAAGCCCTGAAACTGTTTTATAATCTCAAGCCTTGTACAAACCTTTAAACCCTAATTTCTAACCCTATCTTGAAATTCTGACCCTATCCTAAAATCCCAATGCTTGCTCGAAACACTTATTTAAAACCCCAATTTGATACCTAGGCCTTTTTAAAGACCTTAACTTTGGCTTGAAACCTGAACTTGTTGCCCCATGTTTGAAACCAATTTGAAATCATGACAATATGATTGTCTTGAAATAAAGTTCATATCCAAATAATCGTGTTTTTTTTAAATCTTTAATAAATAAATTGTACAAGACACACTTTCCAATCATTGTGCTTTGGCCTACATGTAGTCAACAAAGATTTGTGGAAAAAGACAGAAGAACACGTCCACTTTCACTTCTTCTTCTTGCCATTATCTCATTTCAATGTAAAAATGCAAACATTCATAAAAACTATTTTTCCTTCCCACAACACAATTATAGCTGAGGCACCCGCGGACCCACAGATGGACATTAGCATAGATAATGCTTCATTATGCTAATTCCTTTGCAATCATTTTAGCCCACTGACAACATGCTCCGGCTAATGAATATTTATAGGCGGGACGGCGTTCATTGTCGTTATTTAGTCGTGGCACTCAGTTGCAGATTAAAAGGTCACTTGTACGAGTCTTTTTAATTGGCTCTCTCCTGAGCTGATAGAAGATAAGACGTATGGACGACTTTTCCGCTAGATCTAAGAAAAGCAAACAATGTTACGGCATTGATAAAGCATCAAAGCGCTGGCAGTCAGATTCCTCGACTCCCAGCCACTAGGTGGCAACAAACACTATCCGTTCTGGCAATATGGCCAGTCACCGAACATTATTTTCCCCATACGATAAAAATACAAATAGAAATAGTCTATTCCACCAATAAATAGTATTGGGATACCAACAGGAAGTGATGAGTATATACAATTTTTGCAAAAGGATTGGGAGGCATGCAAAAAGTGAAAATGTGGAGTTGGGACAAAAGTAATGGGACACCAACAGAAAGTTAAAAAAAAAAAAAGTGAAGGAAATGTTTGAAATTGAGGACAAAAGTAGTAGAAACACATGCAAACAAACATTCAAAAATACAGATACTGTGAAATCCACTAAATAACACTTTTTGCAAAACAATGAAAATCCCAAATCGAGGGGGGTATTACAGAGGACTTTTTTCGCATTGTATAGATGTTTACCAGTACCTTGAGGTTGTTAAAAAAACATACTATAATTAAAAAAAACAGTTAAAACTAAATTTAAAAAAACTGTTGCATAATTAAAGGGGAAGTCAACCTTAAACATTTCTTGACAGTAATATGTTATATGTGACCTCACTCGCCGAAACATGACATTCTTATTATTACATTTGTGGAATAAGAGTTAAGCAGCAAAATCCTGCCATTTTTACACATCTCAGGGGGCGGCCATTTTGCCACTTTCTGTCGACTGAAGATGACATCACTGTTGCTTAGGTCTACATTTGTGGACTAAGAGTATTCTCAGGTAACAAACAATCACAGCTCAGTTTCAGAAAACAGTTGAGCAATGATTGGTTGTTGCCTGTGCCCTGAAGAACTGTGATGTCATCTTCAGTTGACAGCAAGTGGCAAAATGGCCGCACATCTGAGATGGATAAAAATGGCTGGATTTTGCTGCTTAACTCATATTCCACAAATGCAATATTAACCAGAATACCATATTTAGAGCAGTAGGGCTGCGTAGAACATATTATTGGCAGAATTTTTTGGGGTTGACTTCACCTTTTAAGAGACCTGGCAGCGAAGTAAAGAAAAAAAATAGCTTACTAAAATGACTAAAAAAGTAAACAAGATTTTTGAAAACATGGTTTGAAAAATAGTTTTATTTACCTGGATTTAAAAGTACACCTTATTGGCATGTTTTGAATCTTTATCCACTCAGATAATTAAGGTAATAAACCAGTAAAATAGAAAATTGGTGGTCCTATTATACACAAGCACAGAGAAAGCTTTTTAAGGTTGAATTTTTTATGTAATTTTTTATATACATGAGTGCATTTTATTTATGTGATTTTACGGTATTCTTATTACTATTATGTTTTTTACAAAGTACATATTTGGAGATATCTACTTCTCTTTTTAACTCATTCACTACCAGCAGCCATTTTCACTTAAGCAACCCCCTTCACTCCCGGCTGTTTTACTGGATTTTGACTGATTTTGTGTTCTATTGCTATAAAACATGGAACCTACCAAAAGAAAGGTTTGAGTATCTTCTTTCATCAGGAAAAATATATATGTTTCTATCTGTTTCTGTTTTGCAGCAATTGGCATTAGAATATATCTTAAGTTTCATCATTCTTCACAAATCTGTTTAAAACAGTGGGGGAAAGAGCTTTTTGCAACATGGCCCAGGTTGATCTCTTGTACTCTGCTGGCCGTTTTTGTAATAACTACCATTACTTCAAGCATTCTCTTTAGTTCCGAGGCTGCATCTAAGCCTTCTATATGCAATAGGGGGAAAAAAAAGTATGAATATGTCTTTGGGAGAATGATAATATTGAAAATAGAACGTATTTATGCGGTGATGTTTTCATTCATTTGAATAGGGAAATATGATTTGAGATACAAGCGTTTTGAGTAATATCGTGGCCGCAGTACAAATAAAACTCGTCTGTCAAGGCACCGCCGGCGTTGTGGCGTTCTCTACTTTTGGCCTTTTGTCAGCATTAACCCATTTTCAAGGGAATTGACACGTTTATCGATTGACACTTGAAAGTGCGTGCTGCTCTAATGCTCCATCAGGCTTTGAATTAAAGAGCCAACGCTATCAGGCACTATCGACCACAAACTACTGTGCCATTCCCTTTGACTTCATTTAGTCCGTCTTGCTGCAACGTTCTCTCTCTTCCACACGCATAGATTATGTGGCGGCTGCTCCTTTTTATTGCAAAGTGCGAGGTTAAGTTTCAAGCGTGTCAGTGATGCACTGGAGTGGATCGCCGAGACGAGGAGCCTGATGGCTAACGCGATTACTTGAATGCCTCTCCGCGAGGTGGGAAACCAGATTAAAATGTGCCCTTTTACATAGCGGGCCAACCAGCGCGCCGCGTAATCCATCTTGATCTCATTAGGATGGCACGCCGCTTGTGTTTTTTTCTCTCCCCCTTTTTACTAAAATGTTCCTTAAGATGCCGCCGCAGGAATGCAGAGAAGCTGTTTTGGTTGCAGACGCATCCCGATTTTCTGCTGACTCAGTGTCGTGGTGAATGATGTTGGTCGCTTTTTTTAACTTCTTTCTATATTTAGGAAGGAAATAAAAAACATAGTGGGGGCTTGTGTCATAAGGAGATGGGACATTCCATTTTTTCCCCAACAATGTATACATAAATGTAGCTAAAATAACAAAATACATTTTGCAGTGTTACCCTCATAGTGCTAATCACCAATATATTATTTTGTCAAGTCATTCCAACGTCAAAATCTTCAACTCACTCAGAAATCAGCAAAACTTTTTGTTTTTTACATCCCCATACTTTTTCATGAAAAAAACTCACATTGAATGAACGGACACATTTTCAATCTTTAGTACTATTCAAACCCCTCCAACTTCAAAATGTTCAGCTTATTCGTGACATATTGGAAAGCATTTTTCACATTCCCAAAAAATCCTACCTTTTACTGTAGTGACAATTCCGACCATCCGAGCATTTCTGATATTTCCGCAATGCAAGTGCTTCCTTTACACGGTGAAAACAAACGCCATATTGTATTGCTTTTGCCTGTGACTAGCATACAAACCAACTTTAAAGCTCCTTTAACTCCTTTAAGTTCACAACTTGCTTCATTTTCAAAATGAACTAGCTCTTAATATGAAAAGAAAAATGCCATGTTGCTGTCACGAATGTCTAACATCAAACAGATATGAAATGTGCGATCAATTTGTTATTTCTTGAAATCATGCAATTAATTACTAATTACAAATGTTAATGTCATTTTAGGCAGTTCTGACTTTCTACATTTGCTTGCCTCACTGGCCTAGTGCTCCATATGTAACATGTCTCGAAGGAACCTCTGTTGTGAATTGGCTCGACAGTACATAAATAGAATAGAATACAATTGAATTTAATTTTTTGGCAGGGCGCTGCGGTGTGTTCAAGGACACACGATTTGTGTAACAGACAGGAGAGGAAAGATCAAGTTTCACTTCAGCCTGAAGTGTTGCGACATCTGTTATGGTTACATAACAATCAGCAGCCTGACTGTGTTCGGCACACTAGGGGGCGCCGTCTCGCAGTCCTTTAGGAGGCGGGTGCGAGGGTGAGGGGCGGCTCATTTCATGAGATCCACTTTTAGTTCTTGCATGAAACTTGAGCACAACGTGCCGTGATTAAAGTCAGCTCCAGTTTTTATTCCGGGATTCAGCAGCACAGACCCCCCCCCCCCCCCCAAAATATGTATTTTTTCTGCCATTGGCCCAAATCCAGCAGCCCTGCCAAGGCTGAAGCGTCGCAGCGGAGATTCCAGGACGTGATCGGCCTCCGGCGCGAAAGCGTAAAGACCTCGTGAAAAATAAACGTTGGAAAGAGGGTGTTTATGAGCGCTTGGGCTTTTTTGGCTCCCAGCGTTTTCGTTCATCTAATACTGTACAACTTCAGCAGAAGTAATTGAAATAGAAACGGTCCGTTCCAGTAGTTCGGGCTTGGAAAATAGTGAGAGTGAAGAAAATTGTTAGTTGCACAAAAGTATTGGGACAACTGCAGGAAAAGCAAAGTGAAGAAAATTGGCAGTAGTATAAATGAAGAAAATGAGGAGTTTGGACAAAAGAATTGGGACACACAAAAGGTGTAAACGTAAATAACATGTTTTGGACAAAACTATTGGGACATCTACAGCAAGTGAAAATGTGAAGAAATATGTTTTGTTTTGTTTAGAAAAGGTGAAAAAACAGTATTGGGACACTTCCAGTACATTCAAAGTGAAAAAGGGGGCAAAAACATTGGGGCACCTGTGAAAATAAATAAATAATTTTTTGGACAAAAGTATTGGGACACCGTCATGAAAAAAAATAGGATAAAGAAAAGGACACAAAATGGTTATTTAAATGTGGAAACATTTTTAGTTCCCAAATATTGAGTCACATATTAAGTAGAAATATAAAAATAAAAGTATTAGGACACCTTCAGGAAGAAAAAATGGGAAGAAAATGTGAATTTGGAACCAAAGTATTGGGACAGCTGCAGGGAGTAAAAAGTGAAAAAAATGGCAGTATGTTGACACTTATAGGTAAAGAAAAAGAGGAGTTTGGACAAATATATTGGGACATACAAAAGGTGTAAATGTCAAGAACATGTTTTGGACAAAACTATTGGGACATCTACAGAAATTGGAAATGTGAAGAAAATATAGTTAAAAAAAAATCATTCGAAACGTGAAAAAAAAAAGTATTGGGACACTTCCAGTATTGACCTTTTGCACGTGACGTCACAGCCCTCATGAGAACGCCCCCTCCAGGACGCTGGACGGCAAAAGAGCCACTTGCCTGTATTGCCGTCCAGCGTCCCGGAGTTTATCTAATCGATTATCTTATAAAAGTGTCATATCTTGCTGTGCGATCGGTTGTACAAATGTTGCTTTTTATCGCATACCTACTAATGAAGACAAATAACGTCGATTGATAGCAGCAATCAACAGAAAGGACTGGCAGCCCACAAAGTATTCACGGATTTGCAGCAATCATTTTTTTTGCGAGGTTAGTAGATAAATGTTGTAATTAGTAGATAAATGTTCATACATTTTACTAGTAAACGTACACTCTAACAAAGATCGTAACAGGTGTTGAATTGCGTGTTTCAAATCACATTCACAAGCCCGATAGTTAGCGTCCACTCCAACTGCACGAATACACAGCTTAGTTTTAAAATGCACCTTCTTTAAAACTATTAAGTGCATTTGACTGTTTAATAATGGGGGATTTCGGTCTTTGTGCTTGGAGTTTTTCACTCTGGAGCCGGAGTCATATTCATGAAATTACCGCATAGCTTTCCACTACGATAGTAGAAGAAAGATTTTTGGACAAAAGTATTAGGACACCGGGGACAACATAGGAAAAAGAAAAGAAAGAATTAGGACACAAAATCGTTATTTAAATGTGGAAAAAGAACAAAAATCACAAATTACTTACAGAAAGTGAACATGTGTATAAAAGTATTGGGACACCTTCAGGAAGAAAATGTTCATTTGGAACCAAAGTATTGGAAAAACTGCAGGGAGTAAAAAGTGAAAATAAATTAGCAATATGTGGACACTTATAACTGAAGAATATTAGGATTTTAGGAAAAAAAAGTATTGGGACACACTTAAAAAGTGTAAACGTAAAGTTGGGACAGCTGCAGTGAGTAAAAAGTGAAAAAAGAGACACCAACAGGAAGTGAAAAACTCAGGGCAAAAGTATTAGCACAACTGCAGGAAATTGAAAAGTGGACAAAATTGGGCACAAAGATTGGGACACATCGAGAAAGTAAAAAGTTCATGAAATGAAGAAACTGGATTTTGGACTTAAGTGTTGGGACAGCTACAGGAAGTGAAGAAAATATAATTGGACAAGGCCAGGAAATATCAAACACGCTCTGTGAAGGCATTTAACGTGCCAATTCCAAAGTTTAGCCGCAGTTTCAAGGTCTATTTCGCTTAAATTCCAAATTGAGTGATCATCAGATGTTCCTCTGTAGTTCAGTTATCATAAACTCCTGCCAGTCGCATTCATGTTGAATAATAGAAGAGCTTTCAGTGCACGTTTTATACAGTATGGGAACATTTTGCGGTATCCTCGGCAACAGCATGTCACCTTGGTATTTCTACTCGGGAGGCGTCTCTATTCATCACGCTGCTATTCAAACAAAGTCAGGCGTGGATATCGTCTCGCTGTAAGCTTTTCATTCTTCTGCCATCTAGACTACTTGTGTGACACGTTGTTGTGGTCTAAAGGACAGGAATTGAGCTAGTTGGTTGGAAGTGAAAGAGCTCTTGATACTTTCAGGTCCAACCTGGAAAACCTGACGCAGCAGAATGTGACAGATTTTACTGGGATTTCTGGCTGCTTAACTACAACTCCAGATCGTCTACAATCTGGCAAACACATTATTAATGTTGCGAAAAAGTGATGTCAAGTCCATTTTACGCATTTGAGGAGATGTCCTCTGTGGGTCTGATGTAAAGTGAACCCTTGTCAAAAGCAAAAATATGTATCAGTTCCAGTCTTCTCTGAGAAAAGTTAAATGTCAATGGTTAAAGCAATGCCGAGAAGTGCGTGGCGGACCAAGGTTTGTATCATGGTTGGACCAGTTTTTAGTCTAATACTGATCCTAATACAACCCCAGGAAGAATAGTCCCTGCACTGGTAGAGACTAATGGGGACTCTTAAAATAAAGACTAAAGAACACAACCCTAGTTTGAAACGGCTTGTTTGAAAATCCAATCCTTGCTTGAAACTCATTCACTCCCAGCTATTTTCACTGAAGCAACCCCCTTTGCTCCTGGCTGTTTTACTAGATTTTGACTGATTTTGCAAAGCCCACACAATATTGTGTTCTATTGCTATAAAAACATGGAACCTACCAATAGAAAGATTAGTCTCTTCTTTCATCAGGAAAAAAAAGTATATTTCTATTTGTTTTCGCAAACCTGTTGAAAAGACTGGGGAAAAGAGCTTTTTGCAACATGGACCTGGTTGATCTCTTATACTCTGCTGCTACCTGCTGCTTTCTGTATACTTTAATATTTTAAACAGAACGTTTTTTTTAAAGCCCTGAACCTGTTTTATAACCTGGTGCCATGTTCATAAACTTTAAACCCTCATTTCTAACCCAATCTTGAAACCCTAACACTGTCTTGAGACCTTTTTTTGA
>NC_141239.1:3245000-3367500 GCF_054856555.1 Leptonotus elevatus | reverse complement strand
CTTCAGGTCAGAGGCTGCATCAAAGCCTTCTGTATGTTCTAGCATTAAAAAAAAACATCAATACGTTTTTGGACCATGGCAATATTTTAAATAGAACATTTTTATACATTTTTGGGAGCAAATGAGTCATAACTATATTCGGAGTTTCAAAAGAAGGTTTCAAGACAGTTTTAGGTAGGGTTGTTCCGATGTGTGTTTATGCTTCTGATACGATCATCCATGATTGAGATCAGCCCATTCCGATACTGATCACATGGATTAGCTGCACATTTTTTAAAATTAGAACTGTTCACAATTATTTTAATAATTGATTTCTTTAAAATTGTTTGATGAATCCAGAGCTTAAAGTGCCGGATTTCCGGCGTAAGAGCCACTAGCCAATCACAAGCAGAGCAGGGCTGTTCTTGTATTGAAACAGCGTAATGACAAATCCAGCGAACTAAAAAGTTTACATTGTGGGTAATATTTGACACGTCTGTAAAAGAGAGAAGGCCAACTTCAAAATAAACCTTCCCGTACCAAGTAATATGTGGAGCGCAATACTAAGGACACTTTTATTTTGAAGTTTTTCCCAGGAGCGTTTTGCCTGTCCCGGTGCGACGGATGACTTGACTCGTCTTTTGGAATGTGTCTGCCGTTCACGTGACCAAAGTCAACAAAACAACGTCCTAAAATCACGTTTGATCGCCAATTAAGGGCACTTAAAGAAGACCTAATTACGCTGACATTGTATTGCAGGATGCCTGTTGCCAGTGTTTATCGCGTCTACAGTGTTGGCATGCTAACGGTGCTAGCGGCTGCAGCTAGAGCCATCGGTCTTCTTTTCAAAGGCAGTCTAATCGACGTGATGATTTGCACACTTTGTTGCTGACAGCCGGAAACAATGAGTCGCATGCGGAGTCAAACGCCAAAGAACAAAGATGTGTTGTTTTTTTTTCTTGGTTTTTTTCCCTTTCTTTCTTCTCTTTTCTCTAGTTTGAAACCCTAATTTGAAACCCTCGCCCTAGTTTGAAACCCTAATTTGAAAACCTAACTCTAATTTGAAACCCTAGCCCTAGTTTGAAACCCTAATTTTGAACCCTAGCCCTAGTTTTAAACCATATTATGAAACCCTCGCCCTAGTTTTAAACCCTAATATGAAACCCTAGCCCTAGTTTGAAACCCTAATTTTGAACCCTAGCCCTAGTTTTAAACCCTAATATGAAACCCTAGCACTAGTTTGAAACCCTAATTTGAAACCCTAGCACTAGTTTGAAAGCCTAATATGAAACCCTCGCCCTAGTTTTTTTTTTTTTTTTTTTTTTGGTGTGTTTTAAGAGTGGGTAGAGAGGGAGGTTGCCTAATATTTAACGGAAGGTCGTTCCAAAATCCATGAGAAGAGATTCTCCCAAACTTTCTAGAGAGGAAAATAATTTGCTCTTCAGCACAATTCAAATTTAAGTAAAAAATAAAATAAAAAAAGTTAATTATCTAGAAAGTTGGTCGATCAATAGTAAGTGGAAATATATTTTTAATGTCTTCTGTATTGATAATTGTTCTTTCACCAAGCGCAAATATTATTTTTATCCAAATACTTGACTATTCAATAGAATTCGGATATTTGAGTACTAAAATATTTGATAGCTGCAGCAGTAGAGGGGACTGCAACCCGCAGTGCTATACTGTACCTATACATATAAATGGCTAATGAAAGAGATGAGCTGACACTTGGGGAGGACTGGCCATCGGGAATTTCATGAGTTTCCCAAATGGCCAGACCATCCACAGCGACGAATCCAATAGTAATGGCTTGATGTCTGTCGAACAATGAATCGGCACATTGCACACTGCACCACCGCTCAAAAATTCAGGCTCTGGATTATTTTTTTTTACTTTATGGCCTGTGAATCAGATTTGGAAAAAACAAAAAACAAAAGATGCGACACCATAAAGGAGACTTTTGATGTGGTTGGCAATGAAAGTCATTGATCGACATGTGCCGATCACATATTTTTTCATGGATATTGACTGATCATAATTGGAACACCACTAGTGTTTGGGTTTCAGTCACAATAGCTTTATTGTCTTTGTACCACAAGTGAAGGTGCAATGAAATCGACAGTTACAACCCGTCCAAACTGAACGGGAAGCCTGACGGTTCACCCAAAGCAGCGCCCCCAATTTCAAATTAGGATTTCAAGACAGGATTAAGGTTTCAAGTCACCTTTATTATTCAAATACACAAGATCAAAGCAAATTTCTTGTGACAAAGGTCCCATCCTGACAAGATTTATGAGCACTGGCTGCAAAGGTGTCCTCACAAATTCTCCTCATAGCTTTGATTTTACAATCTTGTTTTGTATGCAAACACATTGACATTTTCAACCATTTGCCTTGACTAAAGATAATCTTTTTTTCCCGCTGCCGAGAAAACATTTTAACATTAAGAATTCCCTTCGTGCTCGAAGTCGCAAAAAAAGTGCTCTTTGAGACACTTATGAATTTAGATGAAAATAACTAAAAAGTAATTTGCCTCCGGCTGCTTTGGAAATACATTTTGCCTTCAGGCCTCTTTCGCTCATCATCGTCGTATTTTTATTTGTTTCCCTTCTTTTCAATATTCTCAGAATGAAAACTTGTTTTACGAGTCACGGCGACAATCTGTCGACCGTGATGGACGTGTCAACGTGTGGCGAGACGAGACGGACACACGGACTCTGTGAACTGTTTTGCTCCAATTTAAGGGACTTTTCTTTTTTCTTTTTTTACTTGTGTGAAGCTGAGGGTGAGGAAGACGCAACCATGCAGGCAGGAGGTGCCTTGACGGGAATAAAATGAGATAACAAAAGCGTGCGGGGGTGGAGGAAGGACGAATGACAAGTAGGGGGTGCACGTGGAGGGCCGGGTTAGGGGGGTTAAGTGCACATTGCAGGCAAGGAAAAAAACGGAGGTGGGAAGATGACAGGAGGAAGAGAGGATGCTACAGGACGGGGAGACGGGAGGAAATGAGAGATGCAGGAATGGAAAAAGACTCTCCGGCTGCTCGAGTGCCGACGAGAGCGAGGAGGACGGATCCGATTTGTTGTCGACTTGCTACTTGCTGCAAGTCAGACTTCAGGTTTAAAATTTGGGTCTTAAGCCAGGAATAGGAACTCAACTAGGTTTCAAAGAAGGTTTTCAAGCATGTGTTGTGATTGAAATTAGGGTTCCAAGCAAAAGTTAGGGTTCCAAAATCAAGTTAAAACTCAGAGTTTGTTTTAAGGATGAGTGAAAACCAATACCAGGTATCATGGACACGATGTGTAGACGGGTACAAGGTAGGGTTCAAGACGGGGACAAAAGTAGGGTAAGACAGGGTTGGGGTTCAAATTTGCTTTCAAAGTAGGGTTTCAAGTGAAGATTCAAATTTCAACGTAAGAGTTTCAAGCCTTGGTTTAGTTTTCAAATGAAGGTTTAAAGCTAAGGTTGAACTTTAAAAGTAGGGTTTAAAACAGGTTGAGCTTTCAAACCCGAGTTAGTGGTTCAAACTAGTGTTTCAAGTCTGGATTCAGGTTTTAATTTGAGGTTTCAAGCCAGGTTTAGGGTTTCAAAGCAGGGTTTCAAAACAGGGTTCAGGTTGCACATTTTTGAATCAAGTCAGAGTTATGGTTTTAAAGTAGGAGTTCAAGCCAGAGTTAAGGGTTCAAATTAGGGTTTAAAGTTGGGGTTCCAGTTTTGAGCCTAGCTTTAGTTTTCAAATTAATGTGTGGGTTCCATTTTTAAATTGTTTTTTAAAGCCTGGGTTTTAAGTTTCAAATTAGGCTTTCCAACCAGAGGTAGGGTTTTTAAATAGGGTTTCAAGCCACAGTATCAAAGTAGGGTCTTAAGCCATGGTAAGGAATTGAAGTTAATTTACAAAGTAGATTTTCAAGCCCGGGTTTGGATCTGAAGTGAGGGTTTCAATCTTAATTTAAAGGTTTTTCAGCCTGGGTTAGAGTTTTCAAATAGTTTTCAAACTTGGGTTTCAAGCTAGAGTTAGGGGTTCGAATTAGATTTGAAATGAAGATTTCATCAGTCAGCCCCAGTTGTGATTAACACAACAAAAACGCTGACAAAACTGTGAGCAGTCAAACACGACCAAATTGAAACACAAATAAGTCCCAGTCCCAACCCGCATGTGTTTTCCCATCCAGGCGAGTGTTTTCATCGGGGGGCGTGGTCTCGGCCGCCAGCACGCAACAGGAAGCAGCTGTTGTGCTGAGTTGGCGTAGCCGCCGCAGCGAGCCGAATGCTTACATAATAGCATGGGGAGGGAGAGAAGGTGGGTGAGTGGGGGAGGGGGGGCGAGTGGGGGGTGGAGTGTGGGGGGGGGGGGTACCACAAGCCCCTCCAGATGTAGCGCAGCTGCCGCCTCCGTCACCCCCTGACCTGATTTTTCGTTTTCTTTTTTTTTACGTTGTGACGGCAAACGAGGCGAATCAAAGTTCGTACGGAAAGCGGAGATCAAGTAAACACGATGGTGATGTGGTTGGCGAGTATGCCTTGCAATCATAAAGTTCCAAGTTTGAATCTTGTTGCTTGCGGACATAGTACTTTATCATTGATTCATTATTTTACCTCTCAAGATCGCGCCAAAATATGATGTTTAATAAAAACAAAACTAAGCAAAAATGTTTTAATTAATCTTAAAATTGAACATTTTAATTATTAGATGGCACATTAGTTAATTAAATTGTAAATTATACTGTAATAAATTATGGATTAATAAACCACAGTTTAGGTTTCAACGTAGGACTTTGAGCAAGGGTTGAGGTTCAAGTTTGGTTTCAAATTAAGGTTTCAGATCAAGTTTCAAATGAGGGTTTCAAGCCAGGGTTAGGGTTTCAAAGATTGTTCATTTCAGTATTAGGAGTTAGATCCAGGTTCCTAAGTAGGTTTTAAATTGAGGTTTGAAAGTGGCAAGAGTTAAGGTTCAATTTAGGTTTGAAATAAGGTTTTCAGCTCACGGTTCGAATTTCAAAGTAGAGTTTCAAGCCAGGGTTTGCATTTCAAAGAGTTTTAATTGTAGTGTTAGGAGTCTGAATTACGCTACAAAATACGCCCCGAGATGTCAAAGTAGGGTTTCAAGACTGGCATAGAGTCAGGTTTCAAATTATGAGTTCATGTTTCAGGTGAGGATTTCAAACCAGGGCTTCAAATTACGGTATCAATCTCAAAGAGGGGTTCAAGTCAGAGTTAGGGATTCAAGTTAGGGTTTAGGGTTTCAAAGTGTTTTAATCTAGAATTGAGTTTCCAAGTCAGTTTTGAAATCAGGGTTCAGGTTTCAAAGTAGCCAGAATAAAAGTTCAATTGGTTTGAAATTAGGCTTTCAGGTCAGGGTTCAGGTTTCAAACCAAGGTAATGGTTTCAAAGTTGGTTTCAAGCCAGGCTTTGAGGTGTTTACAGTACAGATGCAAAATATTCATGTCAATGACACGCACACGCACACGCACACGCACACACACCTACACACACACACACGCAGAAGAGTCAGACCCAGCTGCTATGTGTTTCTGTGCTCCCGTTTTTACTTAATTTATTTATTGTGTGTGTGTGTGTGTGTGGGTGAGAGGGGGCGGGGCGGGAGGGGGGGTGGGCTTTGTTTAAATATTAACCTGCGCACGTAAAATAAATCTTTAACATCATGAAAAATTTACACTTTGTGCAAACGAGATTAA
Source organism: Leptonotus elevatus (assembly GCF_054856555.1). Classification (NCBI taxonomy): domain Eukaryota; kingdom Metazoa; phylum Chordata; class Actinopteri; order Syngnathiformes; family Syngnathidae; genus Leptonotus; species Leptonotus elevatus. The sequence goes on along the minus strand of NC_141239.1, from coordinate 3,361,825 downwards.
AAGACGCCCCCGGGGAGGTTTGCTTTGTTTTTTTTCCTCTCTCTCTCTTTTGCTCTCTCGCATGCTTGCTCTAAAGAATCTCTTAACACGAGAAACAAGAAGAAGAAAATGAAAACTTTCAAGGGCACAAGTCAACATTACACGCACACACACACATGAGAAATGTGTTGAGGGTGTGTGTCTCTTTCAGATGCTGAATTTGGAAACTTGTATTTTTTATTTTATTATTTATTGTTTACATTATTTTGTTGTTAAGCCACCACGGTGGACATTTTGTGTTGTTTTGTGACATTTACTGCACTTGATTGGAAAAAACAAAAAAAGAACAGTTGACATCAGTAAATTAAATTAAAATTTAATGTGACTGCTTCGGAATTGTTCCGGAGCAATCCTCGCTTTGTGTTCCAAATTAGGGTTTCATGCCAGGGGTAGGATTTCAAGCTAGGATTTTGGGTTTTAAATGACAATGAGGGTTTAAATGATCGTTTCAGGCCAAGGTTTAGCTTTTAAATGAGAATTTCAATTTCTCGTTTTGGGTTTCATGCGATGGGTCTGGTTTGAAATGGGGGTTTCAGACCAGGGTTAGGGTTTCAAACTAGTCTTAGAGCTTCAAATTGGGGTTTCAAACTCGGGTTAGGGTTTCAAATGACCATTTGAGTCCAAGGTTCAGGTTTAAAATCAGAATTTTAGGACGGTTTTTGAGTTTCAACCAATTGTTAGGGGAAAGAGATTCAAATTAGGGTTTGAAATTAACATTTCAGGCCTTGCTTAGGGTTTCAAACAAGGGTTTGGGTTTGAAACTTGATTTTGAGCTCAGGATTGTTAATGTTTTAAGCCTGGGTTAGGGTTTTAAATTGGGGTTTCAAGATAGGGTTTGGGTTTAAGGTTTCAAGACTTAGGGTTTCAGCCAATAGTTCGAGTTTCAAGCTGTCAAGCCTGGCTTTGGGTTTCAAAGTAGACTTTTCAACCAAAATGAAACAAATATGCAGGTTTTAGGCCTGAGTTTTTGTGGCTTTAAATGTTTAGTGCTTTCTGTCTTGTTTTTCGATCCAAATGGATTGCCAGCTGCCTGCGCGTGATATTTGTCACACAGTTAACATTTTCTTGATGGTGTGAATAACTGGGACTTGAGTGTTGATGTGGCGAGGTTGAAAGTCGGTTGAGGTCCCAGTTAAGGCCCAGGTACCAAATCCACGACTTGCCACTGCATGTATAACGTATGACTTTTGACACGTTTGACACGTTTGACACGTGGCGCCGACAGCTGCTTTTGACAGGCCCAACAACAACAAAATGTTTGTTGGAAATGTCAAAGAGGATTATTAGAGGGTAGAAGACAGGTTTTTTTGGGGGGGAGGTAATTTTGCCGTCAGAGAGGCCGTGAAAGGCTCCCGAGGGGACGTCAAAGAAATCCCCGTGGCCGAGCTCACGTGTAAAGAAAGTCAACGGATGGCTTGTTTTAAGCTCGCGCGTGCTTCTCGTCAAACGTCCTGAAATTGTCTGTTTACGTCTCACGCAACCCTCCATGCTCCTTTTTTTTTTGTCAAACGTCGCAAACGGACATACTCAAGGACATCGCACCAATCATCAAGATCGAGATCAAGTTCAGAAAAAGTTGCTTCATACTTGCCATCAGCTCCAAATATCATGGACAAAAGTTTAGGGTGACACCAAAAAACAGGAACTTTTTAAAATCCAATAAAACCGAGAGTGATGGAAGAAAAATATTGTATACATAGTAATTGAAACTTTAAAACATGCCATTTAAGAAACAATGTTGGAATTTTCATTTTATTTTATTTTTTAATTACGTCCTGTCGATGGGGATGTAACGATAACGGCAATATTGTGATATTGCGATATTAAAACTGCCACAATATCATCGTCGTCATGATACGATAAGCAACCCATCTCTTTTAAAAAAGTCAGGTTGATTTCCATTTGTGCAGTTCTGGCTTTCTTGGATTGGATTGTTAAAAAGTTCCCATTTTTGGGTCACCCTGTATTTGGACAGCACGAGATGAAAACCGAAACAATTTTAACGCTGATAATGCTCACTAAGCATGAATTTAAACCTATAAATAGTGAGGTGACGTCAAGATGATGCTTTGAACTTTCAGGCAACTTTTTGCGACAAATTGTCGTTCGAGCTCCAAATTGTTCAGCTTTTATGGCATCTGAAGTTGAAGGTAGTACGGGGGAGTCACGACTGCTCAACGTCACCCCCTTGCAGCCTCTCAAGCGATGCCACACATTCCAAGTCTATTGAATGCGGTTCCTTTCCAGGTAAATGAAACCAACGATCCTCTGGGGTGTGATGGCGGTCGCGATGCATCACGGCGTCGTCATTAACGAGCACATTTAGCAGCTTAATTGGCAGATTAGCCCGCAGGCTGAGCTGCTTTCCCGCTGAGTTAATACAAAAGTTACTTGTCCCGTCCTGATGATGGCGGGAGTGGCGGGGGGGCCGTGATGTGTGGGGACGGGGACGAGTCGGGAATGCTTGATGGTAGGCAAAGTTTGTCCATTAGGACGGAAAGTCATTCCGAGTTGATCCAACGAACTTTTGACTGCGCTTTGCTCAAATAAGATCCAAATCAAGAGAAGTAGGCGTAACAGGCCAAAGCCCTAAACCTAAATCCGGCCTCACCAACGTACTAGCTCAGTGGCTTAGAAGGTAGAGTGTCCGCCCTGAGACTGGGAGGTCGTGGGTTCAGTCCCCGCCGGGTCATACCAAAGACTGTAAAAATGGGACCCATTTGCCTCCCTGCTTGACACTCAGCATTAAGGGTTAGAATTGGGGGGTTCGATCACCAAATGATTCCCGAGCACGGATCCTGCTGCTGCTCACCGCTCCCTCAGGAGATGGGTCAAATTTGGAGAAATAATTACCTCCCTTATATGGATGTGACAATCAGTGGCACGTTATGGTGCCCTCACTCCAAGGACTACATGACGAGCCTGTGGGCAAGCAGTGAGACATTGGGATTTCCTAGGAACAGTGTTGGGAACGTTACTTTAAAAAAAGTAATTAGTTACTCATCACTTGCTTAAGAAAAAGTAACTGAGTTAGTAATTGAATTACTTCATAATAAAAGTAACATATTACCAGGCAAATTAACTCTTTTCACTACTTTTTAAAATATTTTTTGTATATCTAATAATTTGGATTATTATTATTATTTACTTTATTTTTTAATTTTTTAATTCATACAAGGAATTCAAATTATGTCCAGGCTACATAGGGTGTTTTTTGTTTGTTTGTGTGAATATTGATGTCACACAAATGCCTCACTCCATAACGACAGATACCATATACTGTATGTTCTACCATTGCCATTTACTACAACAATCATAGTAATAATAACAAATTAAAATAAATACTGGATATATGGTGATTTGTGGCACATATGTCACCTGTATGTAATTTGTGGACAGTCAAAGCACAGGCGGTTCAAAGAAATACAATTGTTGGCGCTATTAATTACACTAGGCAAGTGTGTCGCTATGTGACTTTATCTTATCTCTTTAATGGTGCTTCTGGAGTCGCGATGTCCCGTAATGCTTCCTGATGGAACAGAATTGTCAACAAATCGCTCCACAGGCGGCCGGTTTTCGACAGATCTCTACTGTTATTTGGATCTGCGTGAGTCTTGTCAAAATTGTCAAATCCCGAATGAGAGTGCCAGGCGAGGGACGTGAACTTGCTAAAATGCTAACGTCATGTTCATTGTCAATGCATTTCGTATACAATAACTGTGTTTCAAATATGGGAAGAATAATTAGTTAGATTAATCCGTTTATGACAAAAGAACGGAGTTACCTAACGCCGTTATTCCCGACACTGCCTAGGAATGGTGTACAGGTGATTATTTGTACGTTGTAGTGTTTCAGAAGTGTGCATCAAACTGGAAGGCCTTTGCACTAACTCATTCACTGTTTGACTGGATTTTGACTGATTTTGCAAGGGACACAGAATGTTATATTGCTATAAAAACATGGAACCGACCAAAAGAAAGATTAGAGTCTCTTCTTTCATCAGGAAAAAAGTATATTTATATTTGTTTCCATTTTGCAGCAATTATAATTAGAATATAGCTAAGTTTCATCATTATTTCATAAATCTATTTAGAAATGTGAGTAAAAAAAATAGTTTTTCAAAATAGCCCTGGTTCATCTATTTTGCTCTGCTGCCACCTGCTTGCCATTTGTGTAATAACTACCATTTCTTCAACTGTTCTTTGCTGTTGAGAGTCTGCTTCAAAGTCGTCTGTATGCTCTAGCATGAAAAAACCCCATAAAAGACCTTTAAATACGTCTTTGGGACGCTTAAAACAAAAAATTGAACGTATTTATACGTTTTTGGGAGCAAATGAGTTAATCTATCGATTATTCAATTGGTTAATCGACTAATTGGATTTATTTCAATTTTGCATTGAAGTGTATTACAAAAGCATTTTTTCCTAATTACTATTTATTAACCGGTGATTGGTGTTTTTTTCGTACTTTGTATTTGTATAGTGATTTAAAAAAAAAAAAAAGGGGGGGGGGGGATTGATGTTGATGTTACCGATTCTGTCATTATTTTCCAAAGCAAAAAAAAAAAAAAGAAGATGTTACATAGAAGATAATCAGTCTCCTTTCATGAAGAACTGCAGAAGTCAGTGATTAATTACTGTTGATATGCTGAAATCAAATGGCTCCAAATGATTGGATTAATTTGATAATCGATTAATCAATTAACTTTGACTGCTCTACCAAACTTTAACCTCTAGCTCTATCAAGGATATACGAGTCCTGCATTGTCGAACAAAGTCGTAGTGACTTCCTTAAACCATTAGATTAAACTTAAACCTGTATGATAATTCGTGAAGATTTTTAGCACATATTTTTGAAATATTTTATCCCATGCAACATTTTATTTACACTCTTAAAACAGTCGGGTCAATAATAACCCAACTATGGGTCAAAAATGGACCGATCCTCTTCTTGGGTAAATTTGACCCAACTTTGAGTCAATAAATGGGTCTTTTAGTGTAAAACAACTCATATATGTTGGTCAGATCCTTTACTTGGGTCAAAAAAATGGGTCATTTTGAATAAAACAAGTTATAAAGTGGATCGTCTATTTTTGATCCATAATTGGGTTACCTTTGACCCAACTGTTTTTAGAGTGTGCCATTTATTTGTTACAATCATTGATGTTTGTATCGTGCTCTAATCATGCAATTCTGGGTTTGGAAGTCGTATAATGTCAAATTGAATTTGATGCAGATCTAATTCAGATTGAAACGAGTTTGTGGGATTGAGTTTGTCAGGCGGGCTGTCTGCACTCGAGCAGCACATTTAAACATCTCATCTGGCCTTCAGTGTTCTCGTCGGCGCTCGTGACAAAACTTTGTCACTTTTTTTTCCCCTCTTTTCAGCTTTCAAACTAGCGGCTTCCCGAGCGCGGCCGCATTTCATCCGGCAAAGAAAGCCTCCCAAAGTGGATGAAAATGAAAAATGAAATAGGGGGGAACGTGCGAGCGCGCGTGCGCGCGTGCGTGCGTGCGTGTGCGTCGGGAGGCAGCGGGCCGTGCGACATCCTCCCGACGGCTCGCTGGCTGCTCGTGACGAGAGCAGAATGTGAAAAGAAAAAGCGACTTTAGCGAGCGTTATTGTGCGCGCACAAAGAGAAACGTTTTGTTGCTGCTGCTGCTGTTGTTTTTGGAACAAAAGTCACGTCGCCGATGAGATGAATGCAAATCAAATGCGTACAGTTTTTGTTTTTGCTGTGTTTATTAAAAATCGACTTTGCTTTGTCAGACACTTGATTGGGATTCGTGCTACCAGACTTTTTGTTGTCATCGTTATTGTTTGTTTCATTTGGGATGCAGCAGATGTGGGTGATGCTTTGTCATACTTCAAAAATTGCAACATTTTGCAGGTGTTTTTTTTAGAGGTGGTAAAATTTGCTTCTGAAATGCTCTCTGGAAGATGCTTTCCTGCATAAAAGATGACATTTGTAACTGCTCATTACGATTTTGAAAATGTCACCCACCAAAGCCAGCGTCACTTAGCAACATTTTTGGTGGACACAAAAATGTCTCAGAAAATTGCTATGTAAAAGGCATACAAAATCTGCCATTTTTTTGGTTTGATTGGGCCATTTAAGGGCCATTTTGTATGACACTGAGGAACAATTAAAAAAATGGAAATTCTGCTATCAATTTTTTATGCTGATTGAAACTAAAATTGTCATGCTGATTGCAAATTTGCCGGCGGGTCCTAGCAGGGTTTTTTTTCCACTTCAGATAGGTTCAACAAAATTCCACTGATAAGCTGTAGTAAGACTGTAGTAAGAAGAGTTGATTGGCCAGTACTATCAATACCTGCAAACAGAAAGCTAGCATAGTAGGATTATAAAGAGGGTTATTTAGTCCATTATTTTCATACATCATACTCTTAAAGATGCTGGGTCAAAAACAAACTAATTTGCGTCAAAAATTGAACCGACCCAATTTTTTTACAGAATAAAAAAATAATTGGATTTTTTTTTTTTTGTTTTGTGCAAAACAATCCAAAGCTGGGTAAAATTGACTGAAATTACTGCCGCCCAATTTTTGACCAATTTTTTAAGAAAGAGAAATCTGAGATAATTTTTGGATTCCGCACCTAGAAATTAATTTAAAGACAAGTGTAAGACAAAACTCAACAAAAAATGTGTTGCCCAGTGTAATGGAAACAAAAATTCAATCCACAAAGAACCAGCAACATGAAATTTGGTAGTCATGTCCATCATGGGTCACAAAAAAGGCTCAAAAACTACAATGAAGAGGAACACAAAGTCTGCCATTTTGGTTTGAAGTGACAATTTATGAGGCACGATCGTAATCATTTTGAAAATTCAGCCCAATCATGCAGCAACGTGAAATTTGGTAGGCATGTCTATCATGAGTAGACCCATAAAAATAAAAAATAAATCAGCAACAATTTTCAGAAACTTTCAATGTAGAAGATCCAGAAAGTCTTCCATTTAGGTTCAAATCAGATCTTTCAGGCTCATTTTGTCCCTCAAAAGCAAAAGTGTCAGAGGGATTTTGTCCAATTGTGAATTGCCAATTGTCGTTGCATGTGAGCGCAGTACAGTGAGGAGATTTGATGGCTCACAATGAAACACAAAACCTGTAATAACCCCACTCATCTATTTTGTTGGAAAATTGTCCCCTGCAAGCCAGTTTGAACGTCCATTGTGAACTTTGCCTGGTATGTCTGTCATGAGTGAAGACATCAAAACATTTGTTTCGACGATGCCATCTTGGGGTCATTTTGGACACTTCAAAGGCTCCTGCAAAATACAAGCTTGCCCTAGAAATTTTGTCCGCTCGCTACCAAATTTTGAGGCACATGCACGAGACAGATGGACGACACTAAATTGCAAAGCATTTGAGTTTTTGTTATTACGCGTTGGCGGAGCAGATCATCACAATTTAATGACTCGTCGTAAAACACAAAGCGATAGAAATTGATCGCCCGAAGCTAGTGTCACGTAGCAATATGACATTTGCTATCAACGTCTATCACGAGTAGACACACCCAAAAATCTCAAGCAGCCATGCTGTGGAAAAAAAAAGAAGAAAAAAAAGTCTGCCATTTTAGATTGAAACCACCATTGTAGCCAGGAGCCCTTCAGATGAGCTACCAAATTGTGTGTGTGTTTATATAACTCTAATAATAACAGAGAGGGTGTGAGTGCAGTTTGTGCAGTGACACATGTACAAGAATGCATGTTGACACGAATACAGTAAGTGCATGTACTTATGTTCGTGTGACGTGCGTGTCTGCAAGTGTCGGCTTGCGTTGGTTCACTTGTTACCTGAGAAAGGAATACGATTGGTCCTCTGAATAAACAGAATGACTAGAATAATCCACACAGTCCGAAAGAAAAAATGGCGCATGGTGCTCGTTTACCTGCTAGGGAGCTAGCTAGCATCAGGGGCTAAAGCAGGTAAATGAGCACCATGGGCGCTAGCTAGGGAGCTGACTAGCTAGCATGTGGGGCTAAAGCCAAACTGTGAAAGGGTTTTTACATTACTGATGCTAGCTAGCAAGATCCCTCCCATTGTACTTGTTTACCTGCTAGGTGAGCTAGCTAGCATCAGGGGCTAAAGCAGGTAAACGAGCGCCATAGGAGCTAGCTAGGGAGCTGGCTAGGGAGCTGGCTAGCTAGCACCTGGGGCTAAAGCCAAACTGTGACAGGGTTTTTACTTTCTGGACCTGCATTTGCCACCTCTGGAAGCGGAAAGGAGGAGTAGAACTCATCCACAAAATACGAACTGGCATGGATGGTCAAGAATATAGTCTCCCTTATATATATATATATATATATATGTATATATACACACACATATATGTATATATGTGTGTATATATATGTGTATATATATATACATATATGTGTGTATATATACACATATATATATATATGTGTGTGTGTGTGTATATATACATATATATATATATATATATATATATATATATATTTACATATATATATATATATATATGTATATATATGTGTGTATATATATATATATGTGTATATATATATATATAAATGTATATATTCACAGTGCTGCTCCAAAATTTGTGAACCCTGCAGGCATGGTCAGACTTTTTGTATAAAATATTAAAATAACCTCATTAAATGTTTAGTCATACCCAAATCTACAATGCTGACATTTGAAATACACTTGACTTGAACAAAAAGAATTGTCACTCATTCTTGAGCAAAAGTTGTTTATTTAAGAAAAAGTCAGATTTCATGGCTGCAAAAGGAATTGTAACCTCTCACTTAATCGGACATCGCACCTCCTTTTGCAATGACGACTTCATCCCAACACTTTCTTTAGTGACTTATCGGTCTTTCGCATCGACTTTGGGGGATTTTTGCCACTCTTCCTTGCAAAAGTTGAGAGAGGTTGGATGGGCGTCTCGCATCAACTGCCCGCTTCAGGTCCCGCCACAGTATTTGGAAAGAATTGAAGTCAGGATTTCAACCGGGCACATCCACAACATGAATCTTGTTGTTCTTGTTGTACTTCCTGAGGTCCCCTGAGATTTCTCTTCCTCTCAGCATGACTGACCTGTATGGGTTCACCTGGGCAAGACTAAGGTGACGTGGTTTTGTCTCCGTTTCAGTCAGCGATGCACAATTTCTTCGCTTCTCATTTCATTGGTCCATTTCAGGGGTTAGTTTAGCTACCAATTTGTCTTACCTGATCCTACTTGACTGCTTGTTTTAAGCAATGCAGCTCAGGGGGTCATTTACTTTTGCACCTACATGAATTGACCAAAAACTATTTTTTATTAAGTTTTGACTACACAATTGATTAAAAAACAACAACAATGCATTGAATTGATAAACCTACACCTGTTATTTCATATAAAATGTAATGGTTCAGATTGAACAACAAAATCAGGTTGAAACAATTGGAAAATCCAAATTGCTCAAGAGGTTCGTAAACTTTTGAGCAGCACTGTATATAAGTACACCAATGACCTGCACGATGGTGCATTATGCACGTGGCGTGTCATTTATGCATTCGCTCTCTGTTGCCAATTATAGCCAACCGCCTTGCACAAGAGAAATAACCAAAAGGACGAGAAATAAGAAAGTAAAAAAAGAAATGTTACGAATCATATGACAAATGTGATCACTCCCTTTTCGTCATGACAGCCGCCACCTTGCACAACAGCAATAAACTGAAGCAATCGGAATAATCCGCACTCACTCACTCACTCACACACACACACGCACGCACATTAGCCTCTAACCTACTTTGTTGCACTTCATTCGGCTCTTATTGTGTTGATTGGCACCCAGCTGTGTAATTACAGAGGCGTAAATGGCAGCTATGCTGCACAAATGTCAGCAGTGCACATGTCGAACAAGCCCGATGTGTGTGCGTGTGTTTGCATCAGGCACCTTCTATTGGCCCAGCTTGCATATACATACCTGAATTATTAATTTGATATATTTATACATATTATTGCATACATTCATAAATTGCTGTGTGTGTGTGTGTGTGTGTGTGTGTCCGATAGCTGCTGCGCAAGTGGTCGGGCTTGTGTGTTTTTTTTTTTTCAGTGTGCCTCAAAGCTGCCTTTGTTCTTCAGTCAAAATACACACATTTACCTGAAATAGTGCTTACACACACACATCCACCTATACACACACACACTTACTGCCGACAACGTCGGAACTTGTCGAGCAATCCGAGATTGCGACAACGCTGCCAAGCATGCGACAAAACCTGTCTGGACGCGCGCGTACACAATGACAATCATTGTTTGTTGATGTGAACCTGAAATGTTTTTGTGGACGTTCGTTCATGCATGTTTGAATGACTGACGTTAGGGTGTTTGTTTTTTGAAATTTTTTGGGGGGGAAAATGCATCTTTTCCATACTATTGCAAAAATAAAGTTTTTTGAAATGTTAAAATAAGACTTTCTGCCCTCGTTTTAACTCTTTCAGCGGTAGCCATTTTGAGAAAAAAATAAAAGACCTTGTGAGTTTAGAGCATTCAGACAGAAAATTGTGTTTCATGATGATGTAAACACAGAAAATACCAATTAAAAGATTATTATAATAATCTCGTCGTTCATCACATAAATCTATTCCAAATCTATTTTGAACCAAAAAAATTGGAGAAAACAACCATTTTCCCAAAGTTATGCCCGTTTCCATCTGTTCTTCTTTTGCAAATATGGAGATGGGAAATCCGCTGCTGTAGGTGGCGCTATACACGATAGAGATGGGATCCACCAGTAATTTCAAAGAAGACATTTTTAATTTTAGAATTTAGTCTGTTTTAGTCTAGTTTCAATAACACCTGTTAGTTTTTATCATAGTTCATCTCATCCCGTTTTTATTTAACCCATTTTTAATCGACTATAAATATAGATAAAGTCTTTATTTTAGTCCAAGAAAACAATTTTATTCATTTAGTTTTAGTCAACAAAAACTGTCAACATTTTGGTCTCGTTATAGTCAGGACAATCATTTTACCCCCGTATATTTTTTTGTCAGCAGATAATGTTGAACATTTTGGAGTTACTATTTCGCATCAAATTTTCTCTCATCTTTTTGATTAAAAACAACTTGACACACAATTACACTATATCAGCAAGTAGCTACTATAGCTCCATGCTACGAGCTAGTAAGTTAGCCAGCAGTAGTTAGCGGTTGGATTAGCATTCTTGTTGGCACGTACCCTTTGATCAATAACAAGTTGCTTGTAACGGTGGAATTGACAAAGATCCGCCATGTTCACGAGTTCCCGCATTCCATTGATACACGCTGATCTAATCTAAAACAGACCCAATGCTGACATCGGCTGGTCATAGTTTATGTATGTATTTATTATTGATCCAATCAGAACTTATCAAGACGTTTCTCCACTTATTCCCATGTAGAAAAAAAAAAGAAGAAAAAAGTTAACGTAAATTTCCGTCGCTGGCACTCCTCGGTAGGATTTCCGTTAATGAAATTTCACGCGCGTTTACGTATGGTATAAACATAGCTTGTAGAAAGTCATTATTATGAAAAAAGATGAAAAAAAAGCCACTGTCGTTCAACTTGATCTGCGTTTAATTTAATAATAGTTTGTCGTCTACTAAAAACAATCTCTTTTTTTGTCATTATTTGTGTATTTCTTGGGCTAAAAACAAAAAAAAAACAGATTAATAATAGTCTTTTTGAAAACTGTTCTGACTGATGAGCAACATAAAGTCTAAAAACACTAAAAGCTCAAAGTTTCTGGCTGCCCGTTGGCGGTCGCTCTAAGTGGTTAAACGTCCATCTCGGTGACGTCTAAATGGAGCCCATCGCATCCCTCAACCTCTTACCGACGGCCGCTTCCTCCATTAATTCCCAATCAATAATGCAAAAAATGTATAAAAGTCCATCCGTGTTGTTTACTAATGCTCCCTGAGAGCTAATGAGTCATGCTAATTGCCTCGTCATCGCCAACGTCGCCTGCACGAGACGCAAATGGACATGTTCTTTTGTTTTTCAACAACAGCATGTTTAGCTGATAGCGTAGCATCATGAGTGTCGCAAAGTACTTTGAACTTGACCACAAACTCAAGGAACAAGAAACTTTTTGCCCTCTACCGCCTTTATCTCATTCAGTCATAGTCGTCCAAATCAAACGATGATGTCGTTGTGCTAGCATGGGCACTTTAGAGCGCCTTGTTGTCCACCATGAGTGGACGAATGTCATGGAGAGAAGGCGAGGAGCAAGCTAAAATAAGATTTGAAAAGTCCGACGTGTCATGAAGCGTGTGTGAGCAGAGGTTTCATGTGGCATGGCTACTTTAGAGCGACTCGTTGTCACCTGTGAGTGCACGCGCATGACGTGGAAGCAAGAGAGAGTGACTTGATTTGTCTCGGTTGTGAAGCCTCATTTTGCAAGTCATATGTGGCCGTTTTTCTTTTTTTTAATCATTCACGTAAAAATGTCAGGGTTGTAACAAAAAAATATTGTCAAATTTATTTTCACATTCCAGCTATTTTTTTGTGATATTTACAATGTATCTTTTAAGGTGTAAAATATAAAAATTATGTGTTCAAATATGTTAAAAAAAATTATGCTAGCGTATACAGAAGGCTTTGATGCAGCCTTTGACCTGAAGAGGTCGCTTAACGCAATGGTAGTTGTTACAAAAAACGGCCAGCAGGTGGCAGCAAAGTATAAGAGATCAACCAGGGCCATATTGCGACAAGTTTTTTCCCCCAATGTTTTCAACAGATTTGCGAATAATGATGAAACCTAGCTATATTCTAATGCTAATTGCTGCAAAAAATGAAACAGATAGAATTTTTAGCATTCAAGGGCCAATAGGATATCTTAGCTCGGCATGCAGTGAACATGTCACACATCAGTGAATGTCGTGCATGATACTGCACCCAAAGTCCAATATTAGCCTCAGAATTAATGGTATCGGCATGTTGCTTGTTAATACTCACCAATACCGATACCACTGTTTTAATGCAGTATCTGGGCCTCTGCCGATACCAGTATCGGTATCGGCACAACACTAGTTGAAAATAAAACAAAAGTAATTTTTAATAAGGTTGTAATTTGTTCTTTCTATAAGCAAATGGGAAAAACACATTTAAACCTGGAAATCAGTTTTTTTTTTGTATGAATTATCTGAGATTTCTGTAGGATCCTCCAAAAAGATGACAGCAAATCACAGTTTTTATTTAAATAAAACTCCTCAACTCACTACTCAACATAGTTCCCTTTTCATTGAGATGCCACAAGGTGGCGTCAAAGCACTATGCTTATCTAAATAGTCCTCCTCAACTCACTTCAACATACAGCAGTTCTCTGCCATTAAGATGCCACAAAACGGCGTCAAATCACTAGTTTGTTTCAATAGCACGCATCAACTCACTTCATCAAAGTTCATTTTTCATTGAGATGCCACAAGATGGCGTCAAAGCACAATTTTTTTTATCTCCATGTCTTTAGATCAATCACTTTCATTTGGTGTTTAACTTTATTTTTGGATTAAAGATAATCCGGAGCCTTTGTGGTGTTCACTGCACCAGATTAGTTGGTGTGGTCCTCGAAATCAATCGCGATCTTACTCTGTTATCGACGACTAATGTCGGGAAGTTTGCAGCGGACGCATGTGTCAAGGTAGACGGCAACTCGTTTTGGAGATTATGTCCTGGAGCGAAACCAGCTCATTTGGCATAATATGCCATAATCGGCCCTAATATGCGGTAATATGCGGTAATATGCTATACGCTACGCCACATTATGTTTATGGCAGCAATAATGTAAGGAGATCCGGCGCGGGAGAAATGAGCTGAGAGACGTTAGCCGCCGCCGCTATCAAAGTGCGCTAATGGCTCCATACATTCCCTCCCGCCTTCCTCACGCGGCCTCGTCCAATGGGATCGTAGAACGACAACGCGACGGCCCGCCGGCGTGTCGGTCCCGATATTGACGTCGCCGTCGGGCACACGTTTCCTCTTCATGGATTTTGTCCATCAGCGCGGCGCTCCGCAGCTGGGGCCCCGGCTCGACTGGTGCTCCGACGGCCATCGCAGGTGTGCTTTTCCTGGCGGCGAGCACCTGGTAGAGGCGTCCGGGGAATGAATGCCAGGAAATGGCGGGAAGCTGCTGTGTGCCCGTGTTTGTACTTGCCTTCATTAGTGCGGAACATCCAATATGGTGGAGCCAAGTGGAAGCACGCAGCGGCAGAGATGGATGGCAACATCATATGCCCCCCAAACCCCCCTCCCTCTCGCCCCCCCCCCCCCCTCCCTCTCGCCACCCCCAATTCTGGCACAATTCAAACACATTTCCAGGTGGAATCTGAACCCGAGCTTAACCCCCTAACGCCAAACCTAGGGCTGCTTGATTATGAAAAAAATATTAATCACAAATATTTTGGTAATAATTGAAATCACGATTTATTTGTTGGTACAAAACAAGAACACGTTTAAATGTAAAAAAATAAGATAAGAAGATTCTTTGAAACACTATAATTATTAGGGCTGAGTTTAAAAAATTGAATTATCAATATCAAATCCATTTTCCTTTTCGAGCCTGATATCGATTCATAAAACCACGAGTTGATTATTTTAATATCTCTTTTATATACCAAAAAATAGAATTTTAAAGGCCAAGTTTTTTTGTATTCTATTTTTTTTACATTTACTGTTCACATGAATTTCAAAGTATTTTCTTACATTTATGAAAAACTTGATTTATTGTACTTTAAGACAATTCAGAATCATGTTAATTTATAACTATTGAATTAGAATTGTGAAAATGTCATCCTTGCTGATGCCAATGTTTGTGTAACATTTAAGTTATGATAACACTAAATCACTTAACCAGTTACTTCCTCTGCAATTTTTTCAAGTTTGGAATTTAATGTTTGTGGGGTTTTTATCATGTCCTTGATATTTATGAAGAAGTGATGTTCCATAATGAATCAATATCGGATTGAAGTGAAGTGAATGGAATCTGAAAAAAAATGAAATCAAATCAATTGAGGAAATTAGAATCGATGTCCAGCCCTAATAATTATGAAAGTTCCACAACGAACCAAGTGAGCCCAAATACAGTAAAAGAGACAAAACGAGAGCGAGACCATTTGCGTCCTCGTTATGGAAAGAATGTGGCGGGAACCGTACTGTGACATTAAAACACCTGCGGCTTACAGTCGGGTGCGGCTTATATGTGTAGTATTCCCCAAATTTAGCCAGCGCGGCTTATAGTCAGGTGCGCCTTGTAGTCCAGAAATTACTGTACTGATTGTCCTTTTAAAAAATGTTGTTGTTTTTTTAAACAAGTAATCGTATAAAATTTGGCAAATTTCCCTTTTTTTTCTTGTTCTTTTTTAAAGGTACATTTTTGGTCATTTTTACAAATAATTGACCAATCTTGAGGTGACTTGAGTTTTAACATCTTTTAGCCTTCACTTGTTCATGAATATCAGGCGCCAAATTCGGAATACATTTTAAGTGATAAGTCGACTTTTATGTGGTTGGCACTGTGACCTCCAGTGGACAAAATGAGCAATAACAGTTACTTTTTTGGGGGGGCATTTAATGTGTTACTATTGAGAAGCTGAAATTCTGAGCATTGGGTCAATTTTGAATTCAATAAAGTATCTCAGCAATTCATCCATGATCAAAAATCGATTAGTTGTCGATTAATCGTTGCACGTTTAAATGATGTGATTTGAAAATGAGCATGAATGATGCGTTTATTCTAAAAATACACAACTTTTGCATCCATCTTTATACTTTTTTTTGTTTGTCCATTTTGCGCCCTTGCACAAACCCTCATTGCAAGTCAAAATATTAGGAACAGTTGGCATGAGGCAGCAAAATTGTAAAAGCGCCTTCTTCACAAAATGTTCTGGTCCCGCTGGCCTGATTGAAGACGTCTTGTCCTCATTGGAGCCGTCTTGGCCCCGTTTAAGAAGAATTGGCGGAAAGGCAGAGCCGATTACTGATGGGGTCGGCGTTGAAATTGATGTTATTGATTCAATTAGTGCAATCTGCCTCAGGTGATGGAGAAAAAAGCAAGCAGCGGGGAAGATTTGGACATCTTGGCAACGCGTCGGAACATTTTCATGCATTTCATAAGAAACACACCCGCGCGCGCGCTTGTGTTGTTGCGTGTCAGGCCTGACACCAAGTTGGCGGCGCATGCAGATGAAGACGCGGCGAGCAGGACGACGCCATCATTTCTGACATTTTCCGCAGTTTTATCTGCTGAGCTTTGATCTTTTGTCATTTGCGTGAAATGGCGCCGCCGTAAATTAGGACGTCTCCTGCCAAGGTGGCCGTGCCATCTCATTAGGGGATTTAAATTTCACTTCTTTTTTTGTGTGTGACCTTTTAGACAGACTATTTGAGTTTTTGAGCAAAATGCTTTGTTGGCTAAACAAGAAGTTAAAATGTGTGAGGACGTTATGGAACTGATTTTGTCACTACAGAATTTTGTGGCTTACAAATTGCCAATGTACTGGCAGTCCTTTTTTTTTTTTTTTTTACGAATTCAACCATCTGTGGTGATGGTGAGAAAAGGTGACGCAAGGAGTAAATGGCGAACGGCATGTAAAAAGCCACTGACGAGCAGATGGAATGAAAATAGCAGAGGCCCCAGAATCGAACCCTGTGGAACACCATACGTTCCGTTATACTGTACATGTGAATTCATATTGCACATATTTTTTTGCTCTTCATACTACGAACGGACTACAATAATACAATTAAAATAATAAAAAAGAAAAGAAAACATGACGTCGTACCATCACAAATGCCACTAAGTCGACCCGTCGGACCCCTGAGACTTGACTCGCAGAAACCCTGGCGT
This sequence comes from Leptonotus elevatus, assembly GCF_054856555.1. Lineage (NCBI taxonomy): Eukaryota > Metazoa > Chordata > Actinopteri > Syngnathiformes > Syngnathidae > Leptonotus > Leptonotus elevatus. Next base: position 3,344,923 of record NC_141239.1, on the reverse strand, counting down.
TCAATCAAACCCAGGTTAAGAACCACTCCTCTAGAAACTTCTGTCAAAATCTTCTTAACTCATTGACTCGCGGCCATGTTCTTTGAAGCAACCCCCTTTGCTCCCAGCTGTTTTACAGGATTTTGACGGATTTTGCAAGGCCCACAGAAGATTGTGTTCTATTGCTACCAAAAGACAGATGAGAGTCTCTTCTTTCATCAGGGAAAAAAAAGTATATTTCTATCTGTTTCTGTTTTGCAGCAATTAGCATTAGAATATAGCTAAGTTTCATTATTATTCAAAAATCTGTTTAAAACAGTGGGGGAAAGAGCTTTTTGCAGCATGGCCCTGGTTGATCTCTTATACTCTTATACTGCTGGCCGTTTTTGTAATTTGTAATCACTTGTATTGCTTCAACCATTCTCTTCAGTTCAGAGGCTGCATCAAAGCCTTCTGTATGCCCTAGCATAACCAAACAAACATATACATACGTCTTTGGGAGTACAGTAATATTTCAAATAGAACGTATGTCTACGTTTTTGGGAGCAAATGAGTTCAACAGCGTGCAGTAAATTAGTTTAAAGCTTTTTTTCTCCACTATATTTACAACAATTTTTCAAAAAAGTGGCTTTAATTCCCGCTAAGAAACAGAGAAAATAATTTTGATCTTTCGATTTCATTGGTGTACACTGTTTATGCTAACAACATGGCTGCTATCAGAAATCGGGTTAGTTTCCAAAAACACAGTCAATGTTGACAAATAAGGGATTTTTCGATTTACAACAATTTTTCAAATACTCAAATTCAGAAACAGAAATCATGAACTGAATTGATTTGATCGAATTTTGAGTTCATTGAATTTTTTTTAAAGTGTCTGTCTTAGTTTAAAGCTTTTTTTCTCCACTACATTATGACAATTAAAAAAAAAAAGTGACTTTAATTCCCGCTAAGAAACAGACAAAAGAAGTCAGTTAGTTTCCAAAAACACAGTCAATGTTGACGAATGAGTGATTTTTCAATTTATGACAATTTTTCAAATTGCCAAATTCAGAATCAGAAATCATAAGAAAAAAATTATTTTTATTATCATCGTTTTGCGTAATTACGTTTTTACGACTTTTCAGACTGGCAGTTTTCTTTTTTTCTCGTTTTCTTATGCAGTCGTTTTTTCATTGTTTTGTTCAGAAATTTTTGGGGGGAAAACATTGAAAATCAGTCAATTATAAGATAAGAAAGAAGCCTTGTGGGAAGGGGAAAAATACCCGGAAGTTTTGCCCATTTTTTGTTTTAATAACGTCTTTCTCGAGAATCGGACATTGTAATTTAAGGCCATGTAAGCCGATGCTGGCGTCTGGTTTGCCTGTAAATGTATTTTCTGTTTAGGTTGCAGGTGAGCATCTCGCGTGACAATTTTAGCGGCGTTGGAGCTAAATTGCCTAAAAAGCTCGTTAAAGCCAGATAGGGCAGCTGAGAGACAGCCAGCGGGAAACGGCGGGATGGAAAGGGGGGAGAAAAAAAGCTAATTAAATCAGCGTCGGGGGTCGTGGTGGGCCGTAAAGATTAGCATTATGGCCTCCATTACCCCGGCTGATTGTTTATGGGTGCGGGGGAGGAGGGGGGGGCCGCCACCAAATTGCTTCGTCGTGCCCGTTTTGCCAACCTCGGACGCTTTCCGCCATCGTAAAGCGCAATCGCAGGAGGTGACTAAACGCCTCCCCTCTGTTATATGATGCTTATGGCGTGGAAAACGTATAGACGCTGTCATTACGGCCGACATCAAGTCAGCAACGACACGCTGACTTTTTAACCACTAAAAAAGTTTGACGGCAACTTTGAGGGCGTTTACCTCCCGCGGGGAAGGAAAGGATGTCGGGAAATCTTGCGGGACGATTGACGACGGACGCTGTTGAAGAGTTGTTCATGCGATCCAAAATTGATGTTCAGTGTGAAAAGAAGTGCAGTGAATGTTTAATGCAGCTAAATTGGACACGGGAGACAAAATGGACGTTCACACTAACGGAGATGAATGTTGGCTGGATGGATGAAAGATGGACGTCCATGCTAACTCGTCTAGCTAGAAATGCAAGCCAAACACGAATGCACAACAGCACCAAGATGGACGTCTTTTATAACAGAAGTTGGACAGCTAGGCTTTTAAAGATGGACCTCATTGTTTTGTCCCAACATTACGCAGGTCTCGTCCCAAAGTCACATTTTTTATATATATTTTTTTTGCCGTCACACAGTTGTCAAAACGGAATGTTGTTAAATTCCTTCTCATTCTCTTCCAAATTCATGTTTGCGTTCTCATTTGCATCAGCATCTAATTGTGACGCTATTGGCTAAAGCTAAAGGGCAGCCATCTTGCGTTGCCAATTGCATCCTATCAGTGCGTGTTTAACTTCACTGTTTGCATCCACCATTCAGATGATCTCAATATCGTGATTTGTGACTCAAAGGGCTTCAATTTACATATTGCAGCAAGTTTTTTTTTCTTGATGGGCTTTGCTTTCACTTGATTGTTCAATCCAATCCACTTTATTTCTATAGCACATTTGAAAAACAAGTGTGCTGCACATAGAGATCTGCACACTATCATACACATAAAAGCTAGTAAAACCAACTATATATTAAAAAAAACAGTCAAAAAAAATACTAAAATGCAATAAGTACAATACAATTAAATAAAAAAATGCATAATAATAATAATAATTAAATTATACAAAATATTAAATAAACAAGAAAAGACCTCGATGACCACACAAATCACGCCGATCTAAAAGCTTATGATTGTTGATGGCTGTTAGAAAATTCTATAAAATGGCATTCTCACAGATGAAATGTGCATGTAGCGCTTCCCCCAGACTTATTGGTGCGACTGAATGTCATACACGGTGGCATTCTCGCCATCGGTGCAGAAAATAATGTGAAAACGCGGCAGAGAAATCAATCAATGTGTTCCAAGTTAGGCGACCTTAGTGAGCGGCACTGTAAGATGGCCGCCGGTGGCTTCACTGCTCTCGACGACGAGTAAGCGGCATTGACAGTCCCGTCATATGTAAGTCCGTGGGAGCAGTTTGACCAGAACTAGAACTACTTCCTGTTTTCACATCTAAGAATCATGGGAAATGTAGTCTTACTTCGGTCAGATAACGCAAGCTGAGCTTTCTAGTTTATTTACAATGTTGTGCATTGTCTTGTTTAGCGCTGTTGAACAGTCAACCAAGATTTAAAAAAAATTATCGCAATTTGCCGAATTTAAGGGACCAAACCAGGAATCGAATCAGGAGATAAATGAGTGCATTTTCAGCAGTGTCGGATTGGGGAAAAAAAATTCCTCATTTTAAATGATGGAAATGAAAACATCTTCAACAACCAATCGACAAAATAATCCATTGTTAAAAGAATCATTATTTGCTACCACTGTAATGATGATGTTGATTGGAGCCAAGATGAAAGTCCACTGTAAGCCTTTTTTTTATTTTTATTTTATGTCCAATCTTGCTAAATTGGACGCTAATGCTGCTCAAGATGAAATATATAACAAAGATGGCCGCCTGCACGCCCTCTGCCCGCGCGCTGCGACCTCCTGGGTGTTGTCATCTTTATATTGAACATATGTAACAGTGTTTGTCATAATATGAAGTTAATAACCTTTACAATAAAACCACGTCCGTGGGGAAGGCGAGCAAGTCGTTTTAATAAGAACGCTGGATTGTCTTCCATTTACTTCATCCTGCACGCATGGCCTTCCGCTGTTTGTCCAGCCGGCACGGGAAAGGGTTGCCATGGAGACGTGGGCCCCACACATACACACCCGTATGCATGTGTACACACACGTGCACACGTTCGAATCAGGCTTTGAACCGTTCGCCGGAACGCGCCAGGTTTGCTTTCAAAATATGCGCTAACGAGCTAGCCGCTAATTGCGCTGTGCGATGCGAGCTCGTTAAGCCCAAGCCGGCCCTCCGCCTCCTCCCAATCGCCACGGCGACGACAGTTCCCAGGTGCTATATTCTGTGGCCGCAATTATTAATGAGGCCTAATGATGACGAAGGAAATTCCATATTTGTCTTTAATTTCATGTAAGTGTGGCAAAGCTGTCGCGTTGTACAAGCATCCACTTTCAATATTTGCCTCAAGCTGCCAATGGATTTGTGTGTGTGTGTGGGGGTGTGTGTGTGCGTGTGTGTGGACAATATCGTGCATATAAAACATTTGGCTTGATAAATAATAAAAGTCTGCCACGACTGAGAAGCAACAAAATGAGTAAAAAATGGTCATAAATCCACGAGCAGCTGGCGGAAGATTTACGAGCACGTCATGAATCAAAAATGTTCCACAAATTCTGCCGTATTCTCAGTTTGATGAATTTGCCTCGAATGTAAATAAGAAGTGGGATGTCGTCTTTTTTTTTTGGGGGGGGGGGGGGGGGGGTCGCCTCTTTGTCTGCGATTAATTGTTTTTATGTAGGGGGCGCTGCTTGTTGAAAAGGCAAAAACATGTTTTCATCTTATAAATTGTTGTGAGTGAAATGCGACCTGCGCTGGCTTTTCATTTTCTTGATGACTTTGATTTCGTCGACGTCTTCCTCGCCGGGTCGTCCTCGTCATCGTCAAATCTTCATCGCATTTGCATTTCTTCCGCTTGACAATTGCAACTTTTTGGGCCGTCTCATTTGTTTGCTGTCAATGATCCGCGCCCTCAGTGTGCGTGTGCTACAATGTGTGTTTGTGAGGGAGTGTGTGTGTGCACGTGTGTTATATGTGTGCACGTTTATTTGCGTGCACGCGCCTGAGCAGTTGCAGATCCGGGAGGGGGGGGATGGCGGGCGCGCTTGCTTGGGACTGGGTGCGGTGCGGGTCAGGAGTTGTTTGGGTGTGTGTGAGTTGGGGGGGGCCTTCTTTGGGGAGGGGGGACATTTTTCCAACATCTGCAATCAGGCTCACTCCCACATTCAGGAGATTTAGCAGTCCGTGTCAGGCCAAGTGTGTGTGTGTGTATACCATTTTCTGGGGTCTTACTATCATTGTGGGGACCACCTGTCCTTTTGGGGACATTTTTGATGGTCCCCGTTAATCCATAACTCTTTTTCAGGGTCAAGACTTGCTTTTAGAGTTTAGGTTTTAATTGGGTTTTGGTTGGGTTTAGGATTAGGCAATCAGTTTTGATGCTAAGGTTAGTGTAAAGGGCGAGGAAATGCATTATGTCAATGAGATGTCCCCACTAGAAATGTAGATCTGACGTGTGTGTGTGTGTGGTGTGGGGGGGGGGGGGGGGGTGTTTGAACCCTTTTTCTGGGTTTAGTGCTTTGTGGGGACATTTTGGCCGGTCCTCATAACTCAAGACCTCTTTTTGAGGGTCAAGGTTTGGTTTTATAGTAAAGGTTTGAAATGGATTTTGGTTGGGGTTAGGGTTAGGCAATCATTTATGATGGTTAAGTTTAGGGATATGGTTCTAGGTTACATGGTGTGGGGCCAATATTTCTGGATTTCACAGAGTTGTGGGGCCCACTCGTCCTTGTGGGGCCATTTTGCCTAAAGTTTAGACCTCTTTTTGAGGGTCAAGACTTGGTCTCAGAGTCTAGGTTTGAATTGGGTTATGGTTGAGGTTAGGGTAAAGAATGGAGGTAGGCAATCATTTTGGATGGTTAGGGGAAGGGGCTAGGAAATGCATCATGGATGGCCCCACAAAGACAATGAAACAAATGTGTGTGTGTGTGTGTGTGTGGGGGGGGGTTTACATTGTATCACATCATTGGAACTGTTTTCTGGGGTTTACGTGTCCTTGTGAGGACATTTTTTGGTGGTCCCCATTAGTCCATACCTCTTTTTGAGGGTCAAAACTTGTTTTTAGAATTTAGGTTTGAATGGGGTTTTGGTCGGGGTTAGGCTAAGGGTTAGGATTAGGCAATCAGTTGTGATGGTTAAGGTTAGGGTAACAGGCTAGGAAATGCATTATGTCAATGAGATGTCCCCACGAGAAATGTAGACCCGACGTGTGTGTGTGTGCGTGTGTAGGAAATGAGTTCCTCTCTGTTGGTGCCAAGGGATAAAGTGGGGGAGGGGATGTAATGGGAGGGGGGGGGGGTGATGTTAGTCATATTGGGGTGGATTTCATTTAGCTTCCCTTATGAGTCGGGGATTAGCTGGCGGGTCAGCGGGGAGGAAGGCGATGGAGGGGAGGGGGCCGCCTCCCAGGCCGACGTCCGCCAGCTATTCCCGGGAATGACTCGGGATCGCCTTCCTCCCCTCGGGCCGTGCGTGAAGAGTGACGGCGGGAGTGATGACGCCTGCCGGCGGATTACACGACCGTTCCGCCGTCAAACAAAAGGCGACCTTCTCCAAAGAATCCATCAGCTCGTTTACGGGCCGGTCGGCCGGCCAAATTCAATTAGCGCACTTCCGTCATGGCCGCAAGTGCGCAAGGTCGAGTGGGCGTAGGCGGGGGTGCGGTCCGGGTCCGCCCCCAGCCGCCGTCCTTTGACCTCCTGCCCAAACATCTGGTCGCGGTCCGCCTCCTGTCAAGGTGGCTGGAAGGCGGCGCGGCATGTAACTCATGAACGTCAAAGGGTCAATGGCGCGCTCACTATCTTGTACGGTGGCTATAGAAAGTCTACACACCCCTAATGTAACGATTGGTTTCTGTGGAATAAGATAAAAGAAACCAAGATGAATCATGTCAAAATGGTTTCCAGCATTAATGTGACCTATGACCCGTACCAAAAAATAAAAATAAGTATTATGTGGGTGTGTTCACATTTCAGCACCTTGAGTTGCATTTTAATGTATGAAAGGTGCTTTATAAATAAAGTTTGAGTTGAGTTACAGGTCATATGGTGGAATTTTTTTTGGGGGGGAATGACCATTATTTATAAAAATATCTGTCACAGAAGTTGACATTTGAAAAGGGGTGTGTAGACTTTTGTCCACTGGAAACAGAACATTGTGTCTACTGAATGCCATTTTCAAGTATTTCATTTATTGTTAAATGTAACCATTTAAATACTCAGTTTAGTTATTCTTTATTGAATAGTAGTAGTAGTTTGTATTATTTTAATTTGTATTTTTATTTATTTAATGTTTTTTTCCATGATTTTTGTTTTATTAGTTCATCTCTTATTTGTTTGATTGAGTTTTTAAGTATATAATACGATTGTGTGGCTATTGTTATTTTTAATACATTTAATGATTTTTTTAATCATTAAATGACTCATTTGATGCAAAAAATAAATAAAAAATAGATAAGTTATTTTAACAAGTTTTTATTTCAGGACATTTCTATTCATTTATTAGTATTTATATTATTTAATTTTTTTAAATATCTCTCTATTTATTGGTGTGTTTATTAGAATCAAAAGGACTGCATGGTTTCAATAAAGGGTTAGGTGTTAAAGCCGTAGGGGTTCGAGGTAGGGTTTCAATAAGGTTGGGTTTCAAGACACGGGTTAGAAGTTTGAAGCCAGGAAAAGGGTTTCAAATTAAGAGTTTCAAACCTGCTTTAGGGTTCAAGCCAGCTATTACGATTTCTAAAAACTTTTTAGGGGTTTTCAGGGCACAGTTTGAAAGTCTGCTTTCAATTGAAGACAGTTGACGGTAAATGATGTCTGTAAAATTGATGTCTGAATTATTTGTGCCGTTTGTATTTTGGCCTGTAAGGAAAGTAGTAGTAAATGTGGTTCAGTGCGGGGAGGGGGTTGGGTGTTTTGCTTTTTGAGGTTAGATCCACATGTGCTTGTGATCTGGACAACACATGCTTTTCATTTTTCTATTATAGGACACGACCCCCACCTGCCAGGAGGAACCCCCCCCCCCCAATATATGGGTTTTTAATAAGGATTTTAAGTCTCCATTATGGTTTCAAGTCAAGTTTGAGGTTTCTAAATAAGGTTTTAAGGTGGGTATAGTGTTCAAAATGGGGCTTCGGGGCAGGGTTACGTTCCGTTCCGTCTTCAATTCCGCTTATCCGGGGTCGGGTCGCGGGGGCAGCAGCTTTAGCAGGGAAGCCCAGACTTCCCTCTCCCTAGCCACTTCAGCCAGCTCCTCCGAGGCAGGGTTACGGTTTCAACTAAACATTAAGTCAGGTTTCAAGACAGTTTCTACAGGGTTTGGCTTTCAAGCTGTAATTTGGGTTTCAAGACATGGTTAAAATAAAGTCGGGTTTCAAGCCAAAGTCAGAGTTTCTAATTAAGGTTTAAAGACCGAGGTATGTAATCAGATTGTCAAGTTGTCTTGACATTTTCTCGTCGCGTGTCCCCGTTAGGGCTGCAATGACTCCAACATGTAGGTCACATATACTGTACATGTTAGCATTCATATTTCCGTATACAGACGCACATACGTGTGTAGCGGATGGTATGGGCGAGACCTCAGGGTGAAATGTCCGAGTGGGGGTCTCGTTCCTTGTGTGATGCCCGATTTACTGGAGGGCATCTCACCAGCGCTCAACCAGCAAACCGGCACTTCTCCAGCCGACGGGCCTCATTTGCATATTCGTACGTCCAACACCATTCATGCAAACAAACATACATTGCATACAATAATCTGCATTATTGCCATACAGTCTCGCTTGCATCACAACATTCAAGGAAAACTCTTCAGCTGCACCTTCTGCAAAGTTTGACAAATTCACACCCTGACACCAGAAAGTATCAAGGGCATGCGGTTAAATTTGAATAGAAAGTCGGCCATTTTGGTTTGTAACAGACAGTTTGGGGTCAATTCCAGGAATCAAAAGTTAGTTAAAAAAAAGAACAAGACTCCCCTACTCTATCAAGTCAGCCATTTTGGTTTAAATTGTCAATTTAAATGTCAGTCGTATCCCCTGCAAAGTTAGAAACCAAAATCAGCCAATGGCAACAGTTTCACCGATCAATACCAAATTGGAGGACTTGACGATCATGACAGGACGCACGAAAAAGTCTCAAAAACCCATGGCCAAAATTGAGAAGGAAGTTTTGGTTTGAACTTTAAGCCAACATTTTTGGGGTCAATTCCAGGGGTCCATTTCACAAAACATGTTGAACAAACACAGAGTCTAACCCTGAACAGCGACTTGACATGCCCTGAGATAGGAAACTCTGCGTTTTCGGTTCCAGGACAGCTGATTTGAGGTCGTTATATTTATGCAGAGTTGTTTCACCTGGCGTTGCCACTACACTAAAAAGTCCACATTAATAAAGCACCGATTCGTCGAGTCACCGTGGCAACGGGGAAGCGCAGTGCGCAGTGCCGCCCTCTGCTGTTTGTTTTTTTTACTCATCTCAACTGAAAATCTTAATGCCATCATATAACAAATTTGAACATGTATCAAGAAAAAAAGCGCAACAACGCGGCGGCTCCACATAGAGGAAGGCGGCGTTGCTGCTCGGGTGTCGGCTCAATGCGTACATTTAAAAGTAGTCCTTTGCAATCACAATCAGTGTTTGAAACGTTACTTTAAAAAAGTATTTAGTTATAGATACTCATTACTTGCTTAAAAAGTAACTGAGTAGGTAATTTAATTACTTCATAATAAAAGTAACTATTTTCACTACTTAAAAAAAAAAGTTTTATATAAAAAATTGGGATTTTTTAAAAATATAATAATATTATTATTATTATTATTATGCAAGGAAATCAAATTCCGTCCATGCTATATAGAGTGTTTCCATCTATTTTTGTGGGTATTTATGTCACACAAATGCCTCACTCCATAATATGACACATCATACAATAATAATAATAATAACTCATTAAATTTGGAGTGGTGATGTATGTTCTACCACTGCCAGTTACTACAGCAATATGAATAATAATACAAATAAAATCAATACTGGATAGATGGTGATTTGTGGCATCGATCGGTAATTTGTAGACAGTCCTAGCCAGTCCCTCCAGGATTTCCCGGGCATTTTTTATGATTGTTGCGGGCTAAAATAATCAATAATAGATCAAAGAAATTGCCAATGCAATTAACTCTTTGACTGCCAAGCATTTTCAGAAAAGAGAACATGTGGGTGCCAGCTGATTTAGAGCATTTTGACTGATCTTTCAAGGTCCACAGAAAATGTTGTGTTTGGACTATGGAAACACAGATACTACCAAATGAAAGATTGAACTCTCATCTTTCATCAGAAAAAAAAGTTTGTTTCTACCTTATTCAGTTTTTCAGTAATCAACAATAGAAAATAGGTTAGTTTCACCCAAATGCTCTGTTTTGGACCAAAATACGTAGAAATCAAGCTTTTTGTGAAATGATATTATTTCATGCACTCTAGTGAATTTGACACCTTTTTTTTCCATGAATGATGCCACAAACATCTAAACAGTGCTTTACTTCTGTAAAACACTACCACCAACAATGAAAACGTGTTTTTTTATAGCAAAATACGTTTATTTACATTCAACAGTGTAACAATTTGACAAAACAATTTGGCAAACTATTTACAATTGTGTGGATGTTTCAACTACACAGTTTTTCTTTTTGAGAGGTATATTGTGTAAAACTCCCCTGCGTGCAAGGGGACGCAGCAGGATTTGCACCACAGATTAGTTTCACTGCGATTGCCCCTTCGCGTGCACTTTCTTGCCGGCCTTTTTTTCCGGCCGTTTTTTCCGGGGAATAGCAAGTATATACTGCAGTGTGTGTTGCCATCAAGTCTACTATCAGGATCATGCTACGGTTACGTTACGGTGGTGTTACGTCTGGCTTCCTCATGTCCTTCAGTTCCTATACCGGGTTGTAAGAGATGTTCTTATCCACTCCATTCATGGTGGCATCGTAGTCCAGAACCAGTGTCTTCTCCGTGATCAGACTGTACCCGCTCCTCCGATGAATATGCATTGGACTCGGGGTACTCTTCATCGTCCGATTGAACGTCCGCCTGTGCAGAAGTGCTCGTTTTCCGGCGTTAGCAGCGCTAGCCGGTGATGCTTTACGACGCGATCGAAGCCGCCGCGTCAACGCTTCCAACTTCGGCGTCAACCTCGGAGTCACCATCATCATCATCAATGTGCTCTTTAGCACTGGTCGATGTTTTTCGTCTTTGAAAAAAATGCTCAAGCGTGAGCTGCTTGCAACCGGTCGCCATTTTCGCTTCCTCAGCCAGTCTCCCCTCAACACTCTAGCTGCACCTCACATCTTCTACTACTGACTCCTACCCGATCTTGTCCAAAGAGAGTCATCGCTGCCATCTAGTGCCCATAAATAGTCATTATACTAACTCGATCTGCTTGATACTTTCAGCACAGCTGGCCAAGGCTTTCCTCCACCCGTTTCCATTTAAGAAACATAGTTAACGTCTTTTAACGTTTTTGGCGGCACTCATTTGGATTTTACTAAACGTTATTAAACGTTTTTGGCGGTCAAAGAGTTCAAATAGACGGTGCTTAATCATGGCCAAAATCATAACCATAACTACTACTATATTTACTCCTCAGAATCATCAGCTTCCGCTTGATCTCTCTGAAAAACACATACTTTTGTACACTTTCAAATATGAGAGTATGGTGATATATTTTCAGTTTATAAAACATATAAAGACGTGTTTAATGATTGATTTACGTCCGAAAACTGCCCTCGGCTTCACATGCATCATTCACATACAAATTGCCTCCGTGAGTGTGAGCATATTTCTTTCAACACTTTTCAACACTTCCCCAGCGTGTCGCTATGACTTAGCGGTATCTTTATCGCTGTTATGGTGCTTGTGGAGTCGCAATATGGCTCTTGGTGGAACATGATTGTCAACAAATTGCTCCTCATGGCGGCCGTTTTTCGGCAAATCTCGACTGTTATTTCTGATTAATGTCACTCTTGTCAAAGTTTCAGACGAGGACGTGGACTCTTTGCTAAAATGCTAAAATGTGCTAAGCCTTAAGGTCCAGAAAGAAGAAGGACGACACGTCCGTCACGTCGTGACACGCTTCCTGCGGCACCTCCAAAATAAAAGTCACTATACATTTCAGCCGTCAAGACACTTTTATTGTGACGAGGTCCGACAACAACAGTGCCTCTAACTGTGCGCAAATGACATTTTCAGAGCCAGTCACCGCACAATGTCTTGTAAGCAAAAAAATTGTAACGCATTGCATTTCTCATACAATAACGATTACGGCGTTTCAAATATGGGGAGAGTAATGAGTTAGATTAGTCAGTTTATGAAAAAAAAACAGAGTTACCTAACGCCGTTAGTTTAAACGCTGTTATTCCTAACACTGATCACAATAATATTACAAGGGGAAGCCTGTTGAATGGTAACTCATGAATTCATTTCATTTCGGCGCAATCCTGCGGGGGAGAAGCGCACTTGACTTAAGATGAAATATAAAAAACATTATTCAAACGGTTATAAGAAAAAAACGGAGCGCAACAATGTGTCTGCAGATGAAGGACTGTGATGTGATACAGTACCGCTCAAAAAGATAACTGTCGCCATTTTGGTTTGAACTTGAAGCCAACATTTTGGGGGTCAATACCACAAATCAGAAGTTAGTAAACAAAACCAAAAAAAGAGTCCCCAGCACCATTTTCATTGATCGAGACAAAATTGGTTGGACTTGTCTATTATAAAAGAACGCACAAAAGAAGTCTCAAGGACCCATGCCTGGAATTGGACAGGAAGTCGGCCATTTTGGTTTGAAGCAGCCAAACAACGATAGCTTTACTAGAGTTACAATCATCCAGAAGATAAAGTTGGATATCAATTTCTATGGACTGATGAGATCAATAATTCTGTGCTGTTAGCAAGACTAACTGGTGATAAATGCTAGCTTGCGTGGTTATGTATGTCATGATGTTTTCTAATGATTGAAGGCGTTGTCGCGACTATCGACAAAGCGTAAGGCCATCATCACAAATTGCGTCTGCACAGCGTCATTAGCGGGTCACGTTTCAGCAGGGCAGCCATGAGACAAATGACAACCACAGAAGAAGAAAATCCATGCACTCATTAAGTCTGGTGGGGGAGGGGGGGTTGCGGGGAACATGGCTAGACGGCGTGGTCATTTGTCCGAACGTAGACGCCTTATCCCGACAAAAGTCAATGTCCAGGCCGTTTAAAATGCGATCAAATGCTTTTCCGACTGATTGTTACATCCTAACGTTGCTAATTAGCTGCTGATGGGTTTTATTTTTACCTGCCAAGAAAAGACATGAAAAAAATCTAAATATGAGACAAAAATAGAATTTTGAGAACACAACCAATATTTGAAGAGAAAATATTCAATATAATGGGGGTCACGGGAGGTGTAATTTTATAAGTACAAACGTGTATGGAGGGGGGGTGCAATTCTGCAACAACAACGAAAATTGCCTAATAATATTGAGACAAAAAGAAATGAGTAAAAATTCCCAAATCATCCAAATAAGTCATTAATCTTATTAATTAATCCCACCCAAAAAAATATGAGTACAATGCTATGTTATGAGAACAAGATTCTAATATATATATATATATATATATATATACTTTCATAAAAAAATAGCAAGCCCTGTTGCGACCAGATATGCCGCAAGTAACATTAGTTCACCATCACTCACTTGTGGATCATAAGGTTAGAGGAGACGCAAGTAACAGGACTGAGAACCCCCACCTCACCCCAAATAGATTTCAAATCTGTGGAAAACACTGCACTAACTGTTTGGCGACCAGTCTGTTTTTTGTCTACATGTGCCCTGCGGTTGGCTGGCGACCAGTCCAGGGTGTACCTCGCCAGGATAGACAAATCGCTGTGCAAGATGAAAGTCTGGTTATGCTCCACTGCAACTCTGTTTTTCACCGCTTTACATTTCAATTAGCTTAGCAGTTAGCATTCTCTGCAGCACTAGCACAACTTGTAGCTTACCTGTGGCTATAAACGTGAACATTCGTGTCGACAACCGTAGAGGGAAAGAAAGGCATAAGCGGCGGTAGATAGCTAACTTAGCACTTAGCGCTACCTTGTTGATCGATCGTCACGTCTTGATCGTTTCTCATCTTGTGTCAGCAGGACGCTAAGAAGGAGCGAGAAGCTCATCCTGAGGCCACTCGATCGATAGATGCAACAAATCCCTTGGTGACCCCACCAACGTCTGACCTGATGTACGTACGTGTGTGGGTTTCATACCTTTTTTTTCATGTTGTGCAAACTGCATTTTATTATTTAAAAAAAAAAAACAAGAACTTAATAATATAATGAAAGAAAAACAATAATCATATGACCTGAATGCACGCATGATCTGAATTACTGAATGGTAAATTTGTGAAATAAAAATTGATGAGAAAAAAAATCATCATATGAAAAAAAATCTTGTGAAAAGTATTTTATGTTAAACTGCATAATAATAATTATTATTAATTAGAATTATTTTAAAAATCAATATTAAAAAATCACGTGAAAAGTATTTTATGTTAAACTGAATAATTATAATTAATAGTAATTATTATTATTATTCAGTTTACTAGGCGGGTCTGAATAATTATAATTAATAGTAATTATTATTATTATTCAGTTTACCATAAAATACTTGACACGTGATTTTTTTTATATCTTGATTTTTTTTTCATCAATTTTTATTTCACAAAATTAATTTTCTTTTCTGTTACTATTATTATTAATTATTTCAGTAAGTGATATGACAAAATTGCAATATTATAAATAAAAAAAGAAATGTTGAAAAAAAAATCTGTAAAAATACCTCATAATATTCTGTGGAAAAACTCAGAGGATATCATAAAAGAAATGACAATATTATATTCGAAAAGTAGCAAATATTTTTGTGAGGAAAAAATTATGATTTTTTTTTAATGCCTTGTGGGGAAAACATATTTTTGCAATTTTATCAGGGGAAAAATAATATTTTGCAGGAACAAAATTCCTTTTATGAAAAAATAACGAATGAGAAAAAAAATTATGAGGGAAAATGTAGTATAGGAGGGAAGCAAATGTAATTAAAAAATGTAATGAGAGTAGGTAAATCTCATGAGAAAAATGTAACTTTATAATAACGGTGTAAAAAGAAAGCAAATAAAATCATCAAAGTCATCAAAATAAATAAAAACACTTCTTTTATTAGGTGGGGAGGATTGGTATTGTGAGGGAGAAATGTGATTTTATGAGAGAAAAGTCACTATGAGTACTGAAAACTCAGTAGTAAAATAAAAATATGATTGAATGAGAAAATAACCAATATAATAAGGAGGGGAAATAATCAATCTTGAGTCAAAAATATTCACATTTTGTGAGTAAAAAAAAGTAGAAATTTTATAGCAAAAAATTGCTATTTTATGAAAATGTAATTGATTTTTATTTCTTTTTTGCGTTTTCACAAAAATGCATTTTCTCATATTGTGATTTTTTTGGTCAAATTTCTTTCATAAAATTGCCAGATTTTGTCCTGATCTGATGAGCAGTAGTGGATGCAGTGTCATTTCCTGGTATGTGCGACATGTGCGGCCGCACACAACCGCCACTCACACCAGACGACACGAGCATACCGAATGAAGTGTCCACTGAGCGTATTGCCTGTAAAGTACGATGCACATTTTTTTTCCGAAAGACGCATACGACGTGGGCTGAAATAAAAGGTGAGCTGGCTAAGCTATGCTGTGCCCTCAGAGGCGGCGGCGCGACGTATATTACGGCCAGCGTACGAGTCCCCGGGCGGCGGGCGCGAAAGCGGCCGGCGGTGAACAAACGGCTCTGACGCCGCCTCATATATTACGCACATAAAAAGTCATTAGCCTCAGCGGAAATCGATAGCCGGCGCGGCGGAGATGAAGAGACCCCCGTGCGCTTTTCTGGGTCAGCTTACAAAAGGAGCGTCGGCCGCAAATGATATCATTTTTTTTTTCTTTCACCATGGACAGTCAACAGCAGGGCCGGCGGGTCGATGGCCCGCCGCGTTTAAAGCTGAGCTATGGCCTTGCTTGGAATGTCTCGCTCGGCGTGGACGTCTGCGCTGTTGATTGAACAAGACCGCCACGCCCCCAAGCGCCATGGGGGAGGGCAGCAGGGAAGCAGTTTTACCTGGGGAAAAAACCCTTGTATTGTTAGAACATTATCAGAAAAAAAAGGCAATTTTATGGGAGAAAAAAAAAACATAGCATGAAAAAATACTCGCATTCATCTAGAAAAAAATATGAGAAAATAGATGAAAACACTTAATATTGTGAAAAAATTATATAATATACAATTTAAAACAAAAGAATGGGGAAAAATATATTTTTTAGGGAAAGGAACTCGCGATAGTCTGAGGGGAAAAATATTTTATGAGGAAAATGAATGCACGATGTGTTGTGAACAAAATTATAAAATAGTCGGTTAAAAAATGCAGAATTGAAAGACATTTTAAAAAGATTAATATTTCGAGATACAATAGAATTTTGTCAAAAAATAATCTCATGAGAAAAAATAATTGGAAATAAATCATATAAGAAAAGGAAACAAACATAAGGAAAGGACTCATGAAATTTTGAGAAAAAAATCTGAAAATGATTTTATGAAAAAAGCAAATTAAAAAATCTGATGTGAAGAGTATTTTATGTTAAACAAAATTATCAAATTGTTAATAATTTTATTTTTTATTTTTTTCAGTAAAAATATTCTGAGGAAATACCATTTGTGAGCAGAAGGAATTCATAATATAATTGTGTTTGTTTTTTACATTTAATGTTATGGAAAAATATAGAGCTGTAAAAATTAATTGATTAATCGACAAGTAATCGATTATCAAAGTAATCAACAACTATTTTAATAATTGAGTAAACATTTGGAGGCATTTTTCTTAATGTAAAATTGTCCAAATTCTTTGACTGCAGCATATCAACAGAAATTGTTGAATAATGTCTGGAGTCATTTATGAAAGAACACTGATTATCTTCTCTGTTTAATAATAATAAGCCATTTGCAAACATCTGTTTTTACTTTGGCAAACAATGACCAGTAACATAGTACAACATCAATCCCCCGTTTTTAATTACTATACGAAAACGAAGTACGAAATAAAATCCAATCAGTGGTTAATAAACAGGAATTAAGGGGGGGGAAATGGTTTTGTAATAAACTTTAATGAAAAATTAAAATGAATCAGATTAGTCGATTCTAAAAATATTGGATATTAGGCACTTGATTGGATGAAGGAATGTATTTTTTTTTTTAAAGAAAATAAAAAAGAAACAAATGAAATGTAATCATAAAAAAAACTAATGGTGAAAAGGTTATATAAGAATAAAGTTATTTAATATGCTGGTTCAGCTTCACAAACGAGAACGAAAATAATGTTATGAGGGCAAAAAATGTAACCTTATTTTCACAATTGTTTCTTAGCGTTTAGTGGTGTAGCTAATGCTATATATAGTACTTGGTCTCAGTAGACAGTCCAGGGGTATCCAATGAGGTGTCCAGTGAGTGTTAAAAAAATGAAATAAGAATCATATTTTCCTTGAAACATGCAATGTGGAGCTGGCTAACGAGAATTGATGTGGCTACCATTTCCATGGCGCCGCCAGCGCCGCAGCATTACGCGCTGTTTGTGGAGCTTAGCGAGAAGATTGTGTTGTCGTTTGTCTTTGCTGGCCATCTGGACGCAAGCGAGCGCTGGCGTCTTCATCGGCATGCCGGCTTCCTTTCCCCGAGGAAATCTGCCCGTTAAGCCCAGCGCAAACAATTGCCTACTTTTACTCCATCCTATTGTTAACCGTTCGATTTTTACAGCCCGAGCAAGCGGTGGAATTGCTTCCTCGCCTGTTGGAGAGATTTCGTATGCTAGGACACTCAGATGCAGATGTGTTTATTCTGATATTTAAAAAAAACATGTTTGGTTGTCAAAATTGGCATGGTTTCACATAGCAACGTGAAATTTGGATAGACGTATCTACCATGAGTAGACGCATAAAAAAAAAAGCCCTCCAAAAGCAATGCAATGCCATTGTTCAAAGCATGTTGGCAAAGTTTGAAAGTCACTATTGAATCTACAGTAATTAACACGTATTGGAAAATTCAGCTGCCAAAACCAATTTTACTTAGCAACGTGAAATATAGAAATGTTCATCATGAATAGACCCACAAAAAAAGTCAAGCTTTGCTGTAAAAGGATCAAGAAATCGGCCATTTTTGGTTGATAGACCGATATGTTTTTCTCAGGGCCGAGACCAAGAATTAACCGATATTTGGAGCCGATATTCAGTTTCACTTAAAGGGGAAATATTGGCATAAAAAATTACAGAAATACAAACTCCAGCTGTGTGTGTTTCTACCCTTCCCAGTGTGTGACCAATCAGTGCCCTCAGCCACTTGTGTTTCCTCAGATGTGTCTCATTAGTGTTGGTGTATTTAGTCTGTTGTGTTTGTCCAGTCGGTGTGGGAGCATTGTCGACGTGTGTGGGAGTCCATATTTCTCGTCGCGTCAAAGCTAAGCCCTCATCACAGTTAAGTCGTCTTCATCTCAGTCAAGTCGTCCTTGTCACAGTCAAGTCATCCTCGCCAGTCAAGTCGTCCTCACCACAGTCAAGTCCACATCACTGTCAAGTCGTCCTCGTCACAGTTAAGTCGTCTTCCTCTCAGTCAAGTTGTGCACGTCTCAGTCAAGTCGTCCTTGCCACAGTCAAGTCGTTCACGTCACTGTCAAGTCGTCCTTGTCTCAGTCAAGTTGTCTTCTTCTCAGCCAAGTCATCTTCTTTTCATTCAAGTTGTACTCGTCTCAGTCAAGTCATCCTCGTCACAGTCAAGTCGGCCACGTCTCAGTCAAGTCGTCTTCTTCTCAGTCAAGTCGTCCGCGTCTCGGTCAAGTCGTCCGCGTCACAGTCAAGTCGTCCACGTCTCAGTCTAGCCGTCCACGTCACAGTCAAGTCATCCTCGCCAGTCAAGTCGTCCTCACCACAGTCAAGTCCACGTCACTGTCAAGTCGTCCTCGTCACTGTCAAGTCGTCTTCCTCTCAGTCAAGTTGTGCACGTCTCAGTCAAGTCTTCCTTGCCACAGTCAAGTCGTTCACGTCATTGTCAAGTCGTCCTTGTCTCAGTCACGTTGTTTTCTTCTCAGCCAAGTCATCTTCTTTTCATTCAAGTTGTACTCGTCTCAGTCAAGTCATCCTCGTCACAGTCAAGTCGGCCACGTCTCAGTCAAGTCGTCTTCTTCTCAGTCAAGTCGTCCGAGTCTCGGTCAAGTCGTCCGCGTCACAGTCAAGTCGTCCACGTCTCAGTCTAGCCGTCCACGTCACAGTCAAGTCATCTTCTTCTCAGTCAAGTCATCCGCGTCTTAGTCAAGTCATCCTCATCTCAGTTGAACCGTCCACATCTCAGTCAAGTCGTCTTCTTCTCAGTCAAGTCATCTTCTTCTCATACAAGTTGTACTCATCTCAGTCAAGTCATCCTCGTCACAGTCAAGTCGTCCACGTCTCAGTCAAGTAGTCTTCTTCTCGGTCAAGTCGTCCGTGTCTCAGTCAAGTCGTCCTCGTCTCAGTCGAGTCGTTCACGTCACTCTCAGGTTGTCCTCGTCTCAGTTAGGTCATCCACGTCTCAGTCAAGTCGTCCTCGTCAGCAGCCAAGTTGTCCATGTCTCAACCAAGTCATCCTGTTCACAGTCAAGTCGTCCTCGTCTCAGTTAAGTCGTCCACGTCTGATGATTGATTTTTTTATTCATTTTTATTTGTGTACTGACAGAGAACGCAATCAAACTTCCAATCAGTCTGGTACCACCGAGGATAAAAACACAATAAAGCCAGAGGGCTTTTTTCCATTGTGGTTCTCGATAGTCTCAGTCAAGTTATCCTCGTCACAGTCAAGTTGTTCAGGTCACTGTGGTCCTCGTCACCCCGTTCTGCCTAGTCACCCACTCCAGTCATGGCTACCAGTCTACTCTTCATTCCTGTCTCTCTGCTGTGTTTCCCCGCATTTGGGTCTTGGATCTTGCAACCACTCACACCCATCTTGACAATATGTTTATTGAACAACGTTTAGGGTTTTTAAAATATTGGAGTCTTAGTCAATAGACATGCCGATATTCGTCAAAATGCTGAATATCGGCGCCAATAATCGGGCCAACCGATGGGTCTATCCCTAGTAAATAACATTTGATCGTTACTGAAAAATCCAAAAGACATTTGGGTCTGAAGTGGTATTCTCTTTCACAGTTAATGGATCAAGCAGTCCGTTTGGGAATGTTTCAGGGACAAAACAACATGTGAGACACACGGACACACACGCACACACACGAGCGCACAAGCCTGTGGCTGGTGCATGAGCTGACAGTAGAGGCCACATATCCGGCCTGATTCCCGACACAATGCCTCCATTGCTCTGGTGAAGTCATTCAGAATTGGCGTGGGGGTGTGGGGGAAGGTGGGGGGTATTGAATGGGAGGGGGGGCATGGAGCACCCCGACATTATGCGCCCATCATCACACAGTTCCTGCTGAGTGCGTAGAAAGCTTCCAATCGGGGGGGCCGGCGGCAGCTAACAGGAAGTGAGGCTCTCGGGGGGTCTATGGGAATTTTGAAGGCCTCGAGGATGATGTCATCAACAACAGCAGCTTAATCAGAATCTCCGCTGGGCCAACTCAACGGCTTTATTTCAGAACAAAAAACTTTTGGAGACCCGGCCAACCTGCTGTCTAAATGTAGTTTTGGGGTCATTTGTCCGGGACAACAGAAGGACACTTTTGAGAGGTTGAGGAATGTTTCATGAAAAAGATCCTGAAACTTCAAAAATGTAGCAAACATTATATATTTAATGAATAAATCAATCAATATAGTTTTAATATATATAAATATTTTTTATTCCATATTACAAATATCATTCCACACTACGTCCTCTATTCCACATTGCATTTTTTTATATACTTCTTCACATCACTATTTTTTGCAACTGACTTTTTACCCCACAAAAGATAATTTTTTCCACATGATATCCTTTATTCTACATTGCATGTACTGTATTATTCCATATTCCATCGTTTTGTTCATATTACATTATTTATTCCACTTTCTGTATGTTAATCCACATTAAAAAAAAAAACATTGCATATATTATTCCATATTACATTATTTGTTCATTATAGGTTTAGGGTTGTTTATTCCACTTTCTGTCTTTTACTATACATAATGCCGTTTATTCCACATAGCATATATCTTTGATTTTTTTTTCTGTATTACATAATTTATTCCACTTTCTTTCCTTTATTACACATTGCATGCTTTATTCTACATTGCATACATTATTCCCTATTACATCCTTTATTCTACATTACACATGTTCATATGGTCCATATAACATTGTTTATTCAAATGTCTATCTTTTATTCCACATTACATACTTTATTCTACATTACACATATTATTCCATATTCCATCCTTTTGTCCATATCCAATCATTTATTCCTGACCTTCATTTCATGTTGCATATTATATTCAACATTTCATCACTTGTTATTTCACATTACATTTACACAACCTTAAATCACTTATCAGACATTTTATCATTTATTCTCTATGACAACTTTTATTTAACATTACATCGATTCTCAATGATTTTTTTCAAATAAATGTTCTATGTTTTATGTATTTTTACCTTTTTCTCCCTACAATGCATTGCTTATTAGATATCCTTATTCCACCTTGCAAACATTTATTTCTCTTTGCATCCTTTATTCCACATCACGTCCTTTAGAAAGCTTATTCCATTTGAGGCGATGTTTTCCCTCAAAATGTAGTCATTCCGAATTGTGCAATCGCAAAAGACTTCAGATGATCGTCACACACACACACACGCGCACACACACACACACTACAAAGCCTCCATTTAATCTTCTTGTGTCTCAAACACTCACACAAACACACACATTGTTGTGTGTGTGTGTGATGCAGTTGAGAGGCAGCATTCTTGCAAGACGACACAGCGAGGCTTCTTGTGAGAGGCTCCCCCTTTTCCTCCACTTGACTTTCCTCACAACATGACTGACCGCAACCAACCCCCCCCCCCCCTTTCCACATCAATCCCAACTCAAAACACCATCCAGCAGCAACGACACATCACTGGACAGAAAAACGAGGACTCAAAAGTTGTTTGTGGGAGCACAAAACATCCAGTGCAGTGTGTCCTTTCACAAAGCACGCAAGCGAGGGAGTCGAACCGAGACTCTGCAGATGCCTTTCAAACACTAAGGCGCCGCGTCACGGCACACTCAAGGTCCAAACATTGGTGAGGCATTACAGGACTCTTTTCCATATTAAAGCACTTTTCTAAATGGTCTATTCCACATCTTATTCTTTTGCCTGTTTAGCTTCCATTATTCCATGTAATAAACTTTTTTTGAACATCTATTCCACATTACAGAATATTTGTTAACTGTACATGACATTCCTTATCCCACATTGGATCCTTTTGTCCATTTAAAATGTATTCTGTACATGGCTTTTCTTCCACAATGGATATTTTATTCTGCGTTCCAATCTATTGTACATTCCACACCACTTACTGTGTTACGCATTACATCCTTTATTCCACGTTACATATTTTATTCCACATCACATCCTTTCATGTGTTACGCATTACATCCTTTATTCCACGTTACATATTTTATTCCACATCACATCCTTTCATGTGTTACGCATTGCATCCTCTATTCCACGTTACATCTTTTATTCCACATGACATCCTTTTGTGCGTTATGTATTGCATCTTTTATTCCACATGACATCCTTTATTCCACATCACATCCTTTCATGTGTTACTACGCATTGCATCTTTTATTCCACGTTACATATTTTATTCCACATTTCATTCTTTTGTGTTATGCTTTGCATCCTTTATTACATATCAGTACTTCATTTTTTTCTCTCCATGTTCATCCGCATAGGTTGCACATTTCCTCCTTTATTCCACAGTTGATGTAAGACTTTATTCCACATTCTTGTGTCTTGCCTCATGAAGCTCCCCCCCCCCCCCCCCCCCCCCGTGCACTCTGCGAGACAAGCCAGGAGTTTCTTGGTGCCGCTGAATGAAAACATTCTTGACTTTATGCTGGTTGACTTGACGGGATAAGAAGAGATAAAGAAAGAGTTTCAGATGCCCCCCTCCTCAAAATAAAAAAAAAACTCAGAATGTAAACCCCCCCCCCGCAAATCCCGCCATCGTCCTTGAGCTCCGACAATCAGAACATTGACAAAGCGAAGACATTTCTTTCCGCCAAGGGCCAAAACGTTCCACTTCCTGCCCTCCCCTTTTCACTTCTTACGCTCTGGTGGGGGGACATTCGGTCGGGGCAGCGAGCGAGAACACAACATGGGATAAAAGTAGTGATACATGCGGCCATAAAAGCTCACTTTGTGCGTGCGTGTCCCGTTGAATGGGACGACTGTGGAAAGTCACAAGATGGTGTGTGCAAAGCCCGCAGCTGACCGCACACAAACCAAAGATTGACTCAATTCAAGAATTTAGCACAATGGACACTCAAATTAGACAAAAACTGTTGCATTGTATTTCATGATATGGTTTTTATTCCACATTATTTTGTACATTTTTTCGCATCCGTCTGTTCACGTAGCGTTTTGTTTTTGCTCCCATTTTTATGGTGAACTCGAAGATGAATTGGGTTATGGTCGAGCTTCGGGTAAGGAAAGGGTGTTGGCAATCATTTTTGATGGTTGGTATTAGAGGAAGGGGCTGGGAAATGCATTCTTTCAATGAGATGTCCCCACGATAATGCAAAGACAAGCGTGAGTGTGCATGCGAGTTTGTGCTCGATAACAACCCAACCCTTTTTCCCACCGCGGATCAATTCACGCAAGTACACATTTTTCTTTTTGCGTGGGGGGAGGGGCTTGGCTGTTTGGCGGCTGATTAATAAAAGGCGACAACAACAAAACGCAAATCCACTCTGTATTTGCATGTACCTGTGCTAGCGGCACAGACACCATAACGAGGGTAACAACAACGCCGAGGTCACTATGGTAATGCTTATGAATGATACGAGCAACACAAAAACTGGGGTATAATAAATGTGAAGCCACATTTGTATGTAACTATATTAGGAACACACTCCTCAAAGGCGTGAAAAATCAACTTTTTGTAGCTTTTAGCCATGCTAAAATGCTAATTACTCACCAAAAACATCACCGAAGTGGAGTTTTCCTCTATTCGCTCCTCTATGAGAAATTCGATGTCATTTGGCTCTCCGGGCACCAGCCCCTCCCAACCTGAGAAAATGAGCTGTGAACACTTTTGGACGTCATTAGGATCGGATCCACCCCCGCACCGCCTCTGCGGACCAAACGCACGCCCACTTTCTCTGAGACCCCCCATGGGAAAGTGACAAAAGTAGCCTTTATCAGTAAACATTGTGTCCAAATACCGTCTTGGCCGTCTTAAAATCCCCAAAAAAAGGCTCTGGCTGATACTTGTGTAAAAAAACAAGTAGAACTTTTTGTGCTACTAAACCTAACTGAACTAACCACCTCATATTTCATTAAAAATTACATCGCCATCGTGCCAAAGGTAAGATTGAATCATTATGTTTTTATAGTTAACTGGAAGGGTTTAAAATACTGTGGTGTAATCCCATTAAACGCGCCAACTTAACAAGGCACCACAGAACAAATCTAAAGTCCATGAGTAACTAAATTAATGCTAAATTAAAAGCCGCTCGCCGCAGAGCTCATCATGCGTTGGAATCACCTGCAGCTGTAAATACACGCATCTTTCTTTTTCTTCTTGGTCATTGGCTCCTGTGTTGTCTCATCATTGGGCCTTTTCTCCGTTGCAAAGAAACTTCATTTTTTTTTACTCATTTTGCTAACTTGTCGATTAGCATCAGCGCTACGCGACTGAGATAATTAGCATCTCGACATGCGTCAAGAGTCCGTCGTAACAGAGAGAATCCGGTCACTTTCAAAATAAAATATAAGTTTAAGCCTCGGCTAATGACTTAACCGGAAGTACAGTATTATTTTTTTAAAATTCTTTCTTTAATTGTACGACCTGCCGCAGCCCGGTCCAAAATGGCCCGCTGTTGGGGACCACTACTCTATAATTCACCTGAAACCAGTTATAAATGTAAGAGCCTTAACCGGATACTTAAGACTCCCGCCAGAGTCATGAAGTTGTCAGGAGATCAGAGAAAGGCTCAAAGGAAGGAAAGATGTAGCAAAAATAGATCCAACACCAACCAGACACCAACATTCACCCACAGAGTTACAAATCACCAACCCCAGATACATCAGTTTTGTTTTGTGTTATTGGGTCTGGGGGACTCCGAAAACCAGTTAGTACTGATTGGTTTTCTGAGTCCTCAGACCAACCACTTCCCCCAATAAGAAAAAACGGCACCTTTTATTTTGGGCATTCTAAGGCACACCTGTGCACTAATCATGGTGTCTAATCAGCATGTTGATATTGCACACCTGTGAGGTGGGATGGATTATCTCGGCAAAGGAAAAGTGCTCACTGTCACAGATTTAGACTTGTTTGTGAACAATATTTGAGAGAAATCGTGATATTGTATATATGAAAAAAGTTTTAGATCTTTGAGCTCATCTCATAAAAAAATGGGAGCAAAAACTAAAGTGCTGTGTTTATGTTTTTGTTGAGTATATATTCCAATTTATGTTTTGTCTAGAACGGTGAACATAATCGATTAATCCGCAAGTAATTGATTATCAAATAATTTGATAATTATTTTAATAATCATTTGGAGCCATTTTTTATTTATAATTGTCCAAATCCTCTGATTACAGCATATCAACAGTAATTGTTGACTTATTTCTGTGTTTAATTAAAATAAGACATTTGCAAACATCTGTTTTTACTTTGAAAAACAATGACCGAACCGACCCATCAACCCCCTGTTTTTTAATCACTATACGAATAGGAAGTACGAAATAAGCACCAATCACTGGTTAATAAACAGTCATCAGAGGAAAACATGCTTTTGTAATACACTTGAATGCAAAATTAAAATTAATCCGATTAGTCGATAGATTGTCAGGTTCAGTCAACCGAGACCATTTAATGAACAATAGAAGAGGAAGGAAGGCAAAAGACTTAAGATTCTTTTTACTCGCCAGGAGAACGGACAGACGTGCTCAGGTACAATCTCCGACCCGCTCTGAGGCACGCTCCCGAGCCCCCTCTTTTTATTTTTTTTACAGGGCGTTCCAACAACAAAATGTTTCCGTCCTTATCTTATGATAAGGCCACAGTTCCTGTTTTCCAGCTGCAAAGCACGGGCCATGCTTTGCAATAATATAAGAGTAAATATGGGATAACTTATGTCATTTATTCTAACATGAATGGATTCTAAAATGATTCGACAGTAACGGCACTAGTTTTGTCTACGACCTTTCCATCCTTTGTTCCACATTCCAATTTTAAGATCACAAATCTTTGACCACATTCCCCTTTTTTCCTTTCATCCATCCACATCACGCATTTGGCCAATTAGACGTCATTCATTCGCGATTGCTTCCACATCGCAAACACGCGATCGCGGCGTCCGATAATGCACTGATGGCGGGATGTTGCTCTAGCGAGTGCGTTAGCGCCGACGTGGCTCCCCGCTGCAGTTTGACAGCCACTTAGCCGCTTGGTCGTTTTCACACTCGTCTGGCCCGGAGTGGATTTAGAGTGTGACATCATCCCCTCGTCCTCGGCGTGTGTGCTAAAATATGATTCTTGTAGAGCCGCGCGCGTGTGTAAATTGTGCGGGCAACTCCATGACATCATGGCGGACGAGTTAATCATATCAAAGTTTCATAGGATGAGTCACTTAAGTGCAGGATTCCCAAAATCATCGTCCGACTGCGCTGGCTTTGCCGCACACGCTCAGTCAAGTGGAATCATCTTTTAAAACTGGAATATTCCACGTGTTGTGATTACATCATCAAGTAGAAAATAGTATTTACATCATAGTTTTGTTTGTTTTGAGAAGCCTTACAATGGCAAAGATGTCACTTTTGGATTTTTATTCCACATTGCAGTCTTTATTACATATGATATCATTTTGTACATAGAACATCATTTAGTCCACTTATCATCCTTTACTGCAAAAGATACGAGTTAGTCCACATTTTATTCTTATTGCTTCATTTGCATTTACATCATTATTACACATTAGAGCTTTTATTCCACCTTATGGCCTGTTTTCATAAGCATTATTTTTGCTTGCATTACACCCTTTTGTCTTTTTGTGAAATCCTTTCACATCCCCTATTCCACTTGTATAATTGTGTATCATTTTTCATTTGAAACTTCACTCTACATTTTGTTCATTTTATACACTTTGTTCCACTTCATCACTTTTTGCCACTTTACATCATTTTCTCATTTCATATTGTGCGACATTACATCTTATATTCTGCATTCGATACCGCATTTTGTCCATTAACGCCTTTATTCCACTTGAGTGCTCTATTCCACTTAATGTTATTTACTCCACATTGCACATTTGTGTGTAATTGTGTCATAGTAGATCTTTAATTCTGCATTTGTTGCCTCCATTCCATATTTTGTCTATATTGTTTACCTCTATTCCACTTTTTATTCCACCTTGTGGCCTTCTTTCCATATCTTATATTTTTGCTTGTGTTGCACCCGTGTATTTTTGTTGACTCCTTTGGGTATCCCTTATTCCACTTGCATAATTTTGTATAATTTTTCATTTGAAACTTCCCTCTCTGTTCTGTCCGTTTTACACACTTTGTTCCACTTCACCTCTTTTTTCCACTTTACATCATCGACTCCACAATACACATTTGTGTATACAGAATTTGTGTCACTGGGTACCACTTTTTGTCCATTTTACATCCTTATTCAACTTTACCTCTCTTATTCCACTTTACATTATTTACTCCACATTACACAATTTTAAATCATTACATCTTGAATTATGCATTTGGGGCCTCATTCTATATTTTGTCATATTCACATCCTCTATTCCACTTTACTTCTTTTATTCCACTTTGTTACTTAGTCCACATACATTTTTGCTCAAATGACATATTTTTGTCTAAATCGCATTCTTACACGTTTATGTGCTCTCACATCCTTTATTTCACATGACATCCTTTTACTCTACCCTAAATTATTTATTTGCATTTCTCCTTGGGACATCACCGCTAGCCCTCGCTAGCTACAGCTCATCCAAGCTAGCCTCCGCTAATCACCTAATTAGCCCCGGTGAGACGTCTCATTTCAAGTTGCATTATTGAAATATTCTCTCTCCGTGTGCAAGTGCAGTAAGATAAAAAGTGGATATTTTTCTTTTTTTTTTTCCTTTCGCGCGAGATGTTGTGCTGCTTTCAGAGGGGCCGTTGGTCTCCAAACATATTAGTTTATGCGAGCGCCTGGAGACCAATTGGGCCTTTAATTGGAAAGTGGACTTATTGCGCCGCATTACATCATATAAGCGCGCCGGGGTTATATTGCTCAAGTGTGCAAACATAATTGCGCCGGGCTGCCGTCTATACGTGCGCCGCCGCGTTTAGGTGTAAAGAAGATGTACGTTGTTCATTTCCAGCGCGGCGGATTTTACAAGACTCCGCTGCGTGATTTGGCCATTTCTAGTAAAAAATACTTACTTAGCTCATCGTCAGCCCTTTACCTTCTTCACCTCTTAAATGTCTTCCTTGGAGGACAACAACTCGTTTGACTTTTTTTAGCTTTGATCTAAAAATATGTGCTCAATTTCATCTCATTATATGGATCGGTATTGTCGCGCTCGCAATGCCGGCAATGCCTCCTCCCGTCGCAAATCGGTGTTGTCACTGCCAGCATCCAAATTAATGTGCGTATTTTTGGGGGTTAAGCGTAACAACAGAAATGCTGTATGCATTTTTTTTTTCTGTTCTAAAAACATTCATTTTAAAATCAACACAATGAAGTTTGGTCTTGTTACGTAAACTTCCTAGTGTATCGTAGATGTTTTTATTTGAAATATTTCGATTTATGCTTAATTTTTTTTATTGCGTTAGCATTGTTTTCATTGTCAAAACATCACGATACAGTAACATAAGTTACTTGCCGATTACGAAACCTTAGTTATTGTGGTCCAACCACAGTTTATGCTGTTGCGGTTCTGAATTTCCGTCTAAAAAGGGTCACAAAATATCCGTTCCGATCTTTCCCACATTTTTAGAATGAAGATGAAATTGCAGCTATTTAATTCTGGATGAAGTCGCCTCGCAGCGCTATTTTCCGTGTTGCGACACATAAAGTCTTCTTTGTTGAGTTAACTGGCGAGCACAAATTCAATATATCGTTTTTTTTTTTGCTATTTTATATCGATATGTTATCATTGGCAAACACCTTGTGATTATTATAGGGAACCAGTTAAGAGGAACAGATATTACCTAAATACAGAACAAAACCAAAAGAACTCAAGGTGTCAGTTTGCAGAACAATCTGGATTATAAAATTTAATCATCTCAGTCCATTTGTATTTTTTTTTTTAATGTATAAAAGCTCAATTACTGGAAAAAAATGTATAAAGCACAAGGTCATGCTGTTGATTTTTTTTGGTTGAATTGTTACCTTGAAAGCATCTTGACTGCTTACCGTCATATATTTTGTGTTGATTATTTTTATTTGATTCTTTATTTTGTGTGCGTGTGCGTGTGCGTGTGTGTTGATCAGGGGCAGATATGTTTCACTTCTGTCCGTCTCCTTTCATTTCTTTTTTTTGAAGAATGAAATAAAATGTTGAATTGAATTGATATGAACGAGACTGTTCAGGTTCAGGATGCATTTGATGTGTTCCCGTCGAACCGGGTCCCAGAATATACGTGACTGAACAGTCCCACTTTTTTAGAACACTTACACTTGCTGCTGGATTGTTGATGACCAAATTCGGGCATTTCATTGATGGATGAAGTCAGTAGACAGAATTGCAGCTTGGGTTAAAATAGTTCAGGAACCTTTTCAATTAGCATTTTCCCAAAATATCCATCCTTTAAGAGTCTCACACTTTGTTTTTGTTTTTTTCTCTCAGAACCGTACGAAAAATGTGTTTTAGATTCCGCATTCCAAGCATTTTCCAGATTGGGATTTACCATATGGTAACAATCGGAACTGAACCGAACCACTTGGAAGATCCTCAGGCCTTTCGTCCCCAAGGTTCCCCTTTGCTGTCAAATTTCACAAAGACTCACCGGGAACATGGCGGCGTTACGGGAAAACAATAGTGGTGTGACATCAGCACTTCCTTCTCCGCTGAAGGGTGCGCAGCGGCGGGCGGTAGGCTGGAGCGGGGGATGGGAAGGGAGAAGCATGCTGACAGACTTTCCTGGATGCCGGATGACTGATTTGCCGGATGACTCAGCGATGCCGGCTGTAAAAATCGGAGCCGCGCGACTCCGCTTTTTTGACCTGCCGCTCCGTCAAACGTCATCGCGGATGACTAAATAGCGCACTTTAACATTGATACTGTAAGTGAGGACGGACGCTGGATTTACGGGAATGGTTACTCAAGTATCAAGTCAACCATTTTGCTTGGGACTAAATCACACCTATGGAGAATTTGAAAAAAAAAAAAATGTCCCTGCCACCCATTTTACCAATTGACCATGAAATTGGGTTGACATTTCTATCGTCACAGGATGTACAAAAAAGTCTATACTCAAAATTGAACAGAATTTGAAGCAGCCATTTTGGACTAAACCACGCCCCTGGAAAATTAGGGGAAAACCCATTTTACCAATTGACATGAAATTGGGTGGAAATGTCTTTCATAATACAACGCGCAAAAAAAGTCTTAAGGAACCCGTATTCAAAAGTAAACAGGAAGTCAACTATTTTGCTTCGGACTAAAAACGCACCTCGAGAAAATTTGGGAAAAAAATGACCCCCTGGCACCCATTTTACCAGTGGACATGAAATTGGGTGGACATGTCTATCATCACAGGATGTACAAAAAAGTCTATACTCAAAATTGAACAGAATTTGAAGCAGCCATTTTGGACTAAACCACGCCCCTGGAAAATTAGGGGAAACCCCATTTTACCAATTGACATGAAATTGGGTGGAAATGTCTTTCATAATACATAATAATAATCTTAAGGAACCCGTACTCAAAAGTAAACAGGAAGTCAACTATTTTGCTTCGGACTAAAAACGCACCTCGAGAAAATTAGGGAAAAAAATGACCCCCTGGCACCCATTTTACCAGTGGACATGAAATTGGGTGGACATGTCTATCATAACAGGACGTACAAAAAAGTCTCTTGAATCTCAACTTGTCAACCATTTAGTTTTGAAGTAGACATTTTGGAAGAAATCGCACCCCTGGAAAAATAGAAAAAATAGCCCCTGGCACCCATTTTGTTCATGGTTTTTGCAATTCGGTCGACTTGTCTATCATAACAGGACACACAAAAAAGTCTCAAAGACCCATACTCGAAATTGAACAGAAGATTGTCCCGTTTTGTTTGAAACAGCCATTTTTTGACTATCAACTTACAAACCCCAATTAGGAACTTCATTCGTGGGTTTCGTCAAAATCATCAAAAGAGTTTTGAAAGAAAATGGAGATCATTTTGAATGTGCTGTTATGAAACTGTTTCCGTTGGTTGTTCGGCTCCACGCTTTTAACAAACACGTGCGGGAGAATCTCATTCATGAGGTTCAAATGTCCAAATCGGCATAGAGTGAAGATACGAGGTTTTCATCCCAAAGTGACGATTTTCATCATAAGCAACCTGCCAGCAAACAAATAAATGATATCCGTCACCCGAGCGTGAGAATCCTCGCCGGAAAATCTCATTTCAGTTCAGCGGGACGCGTGATGGAACGTCTCGTCCGTCCCATGATCGGTTGCCTGCAAACTGGGCGTTGAGACGTTGACGTGGCTCACCCGCGGCGAGCGCGCTAATGCGTCTCGGCCGCCGTTTTTGATTCCCGCGTGTCTCAACGTGAACGTTTTAGCGTATCCAGGAAGATACTTGAAACTCTGCTACTGATTTTTGCTGGCGGGCTTGAGTTGCATTGCGGCAGAATGGGACGAGAAACAACATGTTGAGGGAGAAAAAAAAAGATCTGATGCCATCACAAAATACCGGCAAAGAAGATCAGTTCTTAAATGATTCTTATTTTTAAACCCACCAACAATTTACGCAATTTTGCATCATAAAAATTTTTATTCTGGTGTTGTAAGTGAAAACTTAACTACAACTATCCTTTTTTTTTTTTAAGTCAAAATAAATAAAGTAAAGTAAACACACAGAATAGTTTTTAATTTCAATAAAAATGTAATATAAAATACATTTTTAAATCCGGATACAGATTTAAAAAGAATTTAAAATGTACAAAATGTAACAAATATGTTTTCATTTAAAGCTGAATATGCTTTATAAATATTTTAACTGAAGATAAAAAAAGCTTTGAATAACTAAAAAACAGGATCTGAAATTGAAACTTTAACTCAGCCTTGAAAAGTTACTTTGAAACCCTATTTTTTTTCTTGAAACCCCAACTTTGCATTGAAACCCTAAATCTGGTTTGTCGCTCATAATTTGAAACCCCACTCGCGACTTGATCCTATTTTAAACCCAATTTTCTCTTGAAACCCTACTTTGAAACCTTGACCTTAACTTGAAATCACAACACCATCTTAAAACGCTTACCTTATTCTAAAACCTTAATTTAATACACTTACTCTGGATTGTAACCATACTTTGAAACTCAAATCCAGATTTGAAAGCCTTCTTTAAACCTCTGATTTTGTCTTGAAACCCGACCCTAGAACCTTAACTTGAAATCTTTATGCTGTCTTGAACACGACTTTCACTGGTTAAAAGCCTACATTCAGTCCATAACTTTGAAACTCTACTTTGAAATACTTCCTCTGTCTTGAAAGCATAACTTGAACGATAACCCTG
This sequence comes from Leptonotus elevatus, assembly GCF_054856555.1. Lineage (NCBI taxonomy): Eukaryota > Metazoa > Chordata > Actinopteri > Syngnathiformes > Syngnathidae > Leptonotus > Leptonotus elevatus. The sequence continues at coordinate 3,312,123 of NC_141239.1, read as the reverse complement.
TCTTGAACCCTACTCGAATTTTAAAATCTCATTTCAAACCCTATCCCTCTTGAACTGCTACTTTGGAACCTTAACTGCCACTTGAACTCTCAACAGCTTGAAGGTCTACGGAGTGTAAGCAATATTTTGAAACCCTAATCCAGACTTTAAATCCTACTTTAAACCCAATTTTCTCTTGAAACTCTACTTTGGAACCTTAGCTTCACCTGGACAAAGGCTTGCCTTGTCTTAAAACCTTAATTTAAAACCCTTACTCTGGATTGTAACGCATACTTTGAAACCCTAATCCAGATTTGAAAGCCTTCTTTAAACCTCCAATTATGTCTTGAAACCCTACTTTCGAACCTTAGCTTCACCTGGACAAAGGCTTGCCTTGTCTTAAAACCTTAATTTAAAACCCTTACTCTGGATTGTAACGCATACTTTGAAACCCTAATCCAGATTTGAAAGCCTTCTTTAAACCTCCAATTATGTCTTGAAACCCTACTTTCGAACCTTAGCTTCACCTGGACAAAGGCTTGCCTTGTCTTAAAACCTTAATTTAAAACCCTTACTCTGGATTGTAATGCATACTTTGAAACCCTAATCCAGATTTGAAAGCCTTCTTTAAACCTCCAATTATGTCTTGAAACCCTACTTTCGAACCTTAGCTTCACCTGGACAAAGGCTTGCCTTGTCTTAAAACCTTAATTTAAAACCCTTACTCTGGATTGTAACGCATACTTTGAAACCCTAATCCAGATTTGAAAGCCTTCTTTAAACCTCCAATTATGTCTTGAAACCCTACTTTCGAACCTTAGCTTCAACTGGACAAAGGCTTGCCTTGTCTTAAAACCTTAATTTAAAACCCTTACTCTGGATTGTAACGCATACTTTGAAACCCTAATCCAGATTTGAAAGCCTTCTTTAAACCTCCAATTATGTCTTGAAACCCTACTTTCGAACCTTAGCTTCAACTGGACAAAGGCTTGCCTTGTCTTAAAACCTTAATTTAAAACCCTTACTCTGGATTGTAACGCATACTTTGAAACCCTAATCCAGATTTGAAAGCCTTCTTTAAACCTCCAATTATGTCTTGAAACCCTACTTTCGAACCTTAGCTTCAACTGGACAAAGGCTTGCCTTGTCTTAAAACCTTAATTTAAAACCCTTACTCTGGATTGTAACGCATACTTTGAAACCCCAATCCAGATTCGAAAGCCTTCTTTAAACCTCCAATTATGTCTTGAAACCCTACTTTCGAACCTTAGCTTCAACTGGACAAAGGCTTGCCTTGTCTTAAAACCTTAATTTAAAACCCTTACTCTGGATTGTAACCCATACTTTGAAACCCTAATCCAGATTTGAAAGCCTTCTTTAAACCTCCAATTATGTCTTGAAACCCTACTTTCGAACCTTAGCTTCAACTGGACAAAGGCTTGCCTTGTCTTAAAACCTTAATTTAAAACCCTTACTCTGGATTGTAACGCATACTTTGAAACCCTAATCCAGATTTGAAAGCCTTCTTTAAACCTCCAATTATCTCTTGAAACCCTACTTTCGAACCTTAGCTTCAACTGGACAAAGGCTTGCCTTGTCTTAAAACCTTAATTTGAAACCCTTACTCTGGATTGTAACGCATACTTTGAAACCCTAATCCAGATTTGAAAGCCTTCTTTAAACCTCCAATTATGTCTTGAAACCCTACTTTCGAACCTTAGCTTCAACTGGACAAAGGCTTGCCTTGTCTTAAAACCTTAATTTAAAACCCTTACTCTGGATTGTAACGCATACTTTGAAACCCTAATCCAGATTTGAAAGCCTTCTTTAAACCTCCAATTATGTCTTGAAACCCTACTTTCGAACCTTAGCTTCAACTGGACAAAGGCTTGCCTTGTCTTAAAACCTTAATTTAAAACCCTTACTCTGGATTGTAACGCATACTTTGAAACCCTAATCCAGATTTGAAAGCCTTCTTTAAACCTCCAATTATGTCTTGAAACCCTACTTTCGAACCTTAGCTTCAACTGGACAAAGGCTTGCCTTGTCTTAAAACCTTAATTTAAAACCCTTACTCTGGATTGTAACGCATACTTTGAAACCCTAATGCAGATTTGAAAGCCTTCTTTAAACCTCCAATTATGTCTTGAAACCCTACTTTCGAACCTTAGCTTCAACTGGACAAAGGCTTGCCTTGTCTTAAAACCTTAATTTAAAACCCTTACTCTGGATTGTAACCCATACTTTGAAACCCTAATCCAGATTTGAAAGCCTTCTTTAAACCTCCAATTATGTCTTGAAACCCTACTTTCGAACCTTAGCTTCAACTGGACAAAGGCTTGCCTTGTCTTAAAACCTTAATTTAAAACCCTTACTCTGGATTGTAACCCATACTTTGAAACCCTAATCCAGATTTGAAAGCCTTCTTTAAACCTCCAATTATGTCTTGAAACCCTACTTTCGAACCTTAGCTTCAACTGGACAAAGGCTTGCCTTGTCTTAAAACCTTAATTTAAAACCCTTACTCTGGATTGTAACCCATACTTTGAAACCCTAATCCAGATTTGAAAGCCTTCTTTAAACCTCCAATTATGTCTTGAAACCCTACTTTCGAACCTTAGCTTCAACTGGACAAAGGCTTGCCTTGTCTTAAAACCTTAATTTAAAACCCTTACTCTGGATTGTAACGCATACTTTGAAACCCTAATGCAGATTTGAAAGCCTTCTTTAAACCTCCAATTATGTCTTGAAACCCTACTTTCGAACCTTAGCTTCAACTGGACAAAGGCTTGCCTTGTCTTAAAACCTTAATTTAAAACCCTTACTCTGGATTGTAACGCATACTTTGAAACCCTAATCCAGATTTGAAAGCCTTCTTTAAACCTCCAATTATGTCTTGAAACCCTACTTTCGAACCTTAGCTTCAACTGGACAAAGGCTTGCCTTGTCTTAAAACCTTAATTTAAAACCCTTACTCTGGATTGTAACGCATACTTTGAAACCCTAATCCAGATTTGAAAGCCTTCTTTAAACCTCCAATTATGTCTTGAAACCCTACTTTCGAACCTTAGCTTCAACTGGACAAAGGCTTGCCTTGTCTTAAAACCTTAATTTAAAACCCTTACTCTGGATTGTAACCCATACTTTGAAACCCTAATCCAGATTTGAAAGCCTTCTTTAAACCTCCAATTATGTCTTGAAACCCTACTTTCGAACCTTAGCTTCAACTGGACAAAGGCTTGCCTTGTCTTAAAACCTTAATTTGAAACCCTTACTCTGGATTGTAACGCATACTTTGAAACCCTAATCCAGATTTGAAAGCCTTCTTTAAACCTCCAATTATGTCTTGAAACCCTACTTTCGAACCTTAGCTTCAACTGGACAAAGGCTTGCCTTGTCTTAAAACCTTAATTTAAAACCCTTACTCTGGATTGTAATGCATACTTTGAAACCCTAATCCAGATTTGAAAGCCTTCTTTAAACCTCCAATTATGTCTTGAAACCCTACTTTCGAACCTTAGCTTCAACTGGACAAAGGCTTGCCTTGTCTTAAAACCTTAATTTAAAACCCTTACTCTGGATTGTAACGCATACTTTGAAACCCCAATCCAGATTTGAAAGCCTTCTTTAAACCTCCAATTATGTCTTGAAACCCTACTTTCGAACCTTAACCTGAGATCTTTATGCTGTTTCGAACCCTACTTTCTCTGAATTAAAATCCTACATTCAGTCTACTTGAAAACCTAATCTGACGTGAAATCTCATTTTCTCTTGAAACCCTACTTTGATCCCCACCAAACCTGACTTGCAAGCCCCAAATAATGTCTTAGCATTGCTTCCATGGCACCTGTGAAGCAACGCATCCCAGTCGCGCCGTAGCTCACCCGTGGCCGCCGCTTGTCGTTTCCTGTCGCCTCATGCGAGTCCACCGGATCGCTACCAGCGTCTGGACGGCTGCGTCCGTTCCCCTGAAGCGCCGCGGCGGTCGCCGAGGGCGGCAGACGTGTAATTAGCTATAAAATAGCGCTGCGCGAGGGTCTCGGGGGGGGCGGCCGGCGCGCACACACAATTAAGTCCAAATGAAAAATTGATTTCCACTCATCCTGAATGGATGTTAAAACAAAGCAGGCCGTAAATAGAGCGGACGCCGACAGGCGCGAGTGCGGGGCCGCGCCGCCGCGGATCTCGGCCGCTTGTTAGCGCGGTTCGCCGGCGCATCGATCGGTCGCTGCTGTCACCGCCGTCGTGGACGCACGCAAGAAATATAATTCAATAAACACGTCAGGGGGGGGGGGGGGGGGCGTCTGCGATAGGTCTGGGATTGAACGGCAATATGTTCCTGGTGTTTAGCTTAGACGGGAGATTGATAGCGATGCTGTCTGGATGCCAACTGGAGATTGGAAACCCAAACCCTGGCTTGAGACCGTAACTTTGGATTGCCATTTATTTTGAACCCCTCGCACAAGACTGAAAACTCTTAACGCTGGTTTGAAACTTTTAAAGCCCCAACCATGGCTTGAAACCCCAATTTGAAACCCCAGCTGCGGCTTGAAACCCTAACTTGCTTGTTACTGCAATCGCAGTGTAGCTCATGCTACGTAGAAACGTTTCTTTTGTGTGTTTTACATTCTTGGCGAATAAAGTTGATGCTGATTCTGATTTTGAATACCGAGCTTATATCTAACTAAACCTGAATTGAAACCTTACTTTGAAACCCTAACACTAATCCAAATTTGAAACCCTTAATCAGCCTTTAAAACATTTCTTGAAAACGATATTGATTGAAGTCTTACCCAGACTTAAAACCCTAACTTGCAACCCCAACCCAGACTTTGAAACTCTTATTTAAGATCCTACCCCCTTTTGAAACCCCAACTCAGGTTTGAAACTCTTAACTTGAAACCCTCACCCAAGTCGGTAACCCTAATTTAACGCCTAGCTTTAAATTTTATTTGGAAAACCAAACACTGTTTTAAAAACCCTATTTTGAACCCATAACCAATTGTGCTAACCTACTTCAAATCCCTAAACCGGCCTTCAACCCAAACCCTAACCCTTCATTGAAAACCTTACTTCAATTTGAAACCCTTAATCAGCCTTTAAAACATTTCTTGAAAACGATATTGATTGAAGTCTTCCCCAGACTTAAAACCCTAACTTGCAACCCCAACCCAGACTTTGCAACTCTTATTTAAGAAACCGCAATTTGAGGCCCAAACTCTTTGATGAAACTTGGATTGAAACCCCAACTCAGGTTTGAAACTCTTAACTTGAAACCCTCACCCAAGTTGGTTAAATTTTATTTGGAAAACCAAACACTGTTTTAAAAACCCTATTTTGAACCCATAACCAATTGTGCTAACCTACTTCAAATCCCTAAACCGGCCTTCAACCCAAACCCTAACCCTTCATTGAAAACCTTACTTCAATTTGAAACCCTACTTTTAAACCCTAACGTGGAACCTTCAAATCCTAATTGGAAACCTTACTCCTTGATTGAAACCATCATTTGAAACCCGAATGCAGACTTGAAGCCCCAACCATCATTTACAGTACAAAGACAGAAACATTCTTTTTTTTTGAGTGCCAAACATGTTTGAAAGATTTCTGGATACTTTTAATCTGTTGAGCCTGAAAATGACATCAGTTTCTTTGCATTGGCTCTAGTTTTTAAAATATTGATATTTTTGACAATTAAATGATTGACAGTTAATGTGATGTTTACTAAAGGTAGTGTTTTGACGTCACCTGTTTTCTTGCTTTTGTTCACTGCTAATATTGGCTCATTTTTCTGAGTTTTGCTTGATTTTCACATGAAAGCTGATTTACATAACAAAGGCTCTCTGCCATAACCGTTGCCATCTTTAACGATAATCACTACGATATGAAAATGCTTGAAAAGACATTTACACCCTCAGCAAAGTTGGAGCATAAAGTGAATACCAAATTCTTCGCATTTCAACAAAAACTACAACCAATTTTGAAAAAAAAATGGCATTTTTCCGATTCAGCCATATCAAAATACCGGAAAACCAATGAAACTTCCTTGGCGCCTAAATAAGAGTTATCAGATGGTGTAACTGTATAATAATAATGTTTTACCAGTACCTCGTCAGTACCTAGGGGTAGTAAAAAAAAATAATAATAATAATCGAATCACTGAAATGCTTCACATACTAAACCACTTAAAAGCGGTTACAAACAGAGTTAAAGAGATATAAAAGCAAATTCAAGAAATCATAAAATAGCAAAGTCTTTAACCGAGATTTAAAAGCATTTACACTCAAAGCTGACTTCACTTCTGTTGGCAGCTTATTCCATTTTGTGTGCAGCATAACAGCTAAATGCAGCTTCACCCTGTTTACTTAAAACTCTGGGTTCCACTCGTTGGCGCAAGTCTGCAGATCTCTAGAGCCCTGCTGGGTTCGTATTCGATCAGCATTTCTTCAATATCGTCAGAATCCAAACCATTCGGTGATTTTATAGACCAGTCGCAGAATTTTGAAATCGATTCTGCCGCTGACTGGAAGCTCGTGTAAAGCCTGAACGACTTGGAGTGATTTGTTCTGATCGCTTTGTTATGGCCAGAACTCGAACTCGAGGACCTAAATGCAGAAAGTTGTGGGGCGAGTCAGGTTTGCAGGATGTCAAAAAAAAAGGGGGATTTACTTCCAAAAGAAAAACCAAAAAGGCAAACAAGGAACTTGGAATGCTAACAAAAGACCAAAAAGAGATGCAAAGTAGCAAACAAAACACACTACGATAAAAAAGAAGAGAAAAAAAGCTTTCTAAGGAATATTATGCACGTTTGCGTGTTATTCACAGAATTTTACGTTAACTTCGCTTCAGACCGACGATTGCTACACGTTAGCCTAACGTAACGCCAGCATCTGTCCGGCCTTGGCGGAGGTCATCCAGAGCGACGAGATGGCACCGCAGGGGCCCGGCGGGAGAAATGCGTCCCGTCACCCGGCTGCGGGAAAAGCCAATTAGCCGAGACGCTCTTATGAACCTGTTTTGTCAGTTTTGACACTTCATTAAGTCGCCATGAATAATTAAGCTGCTGTCCGCGTGCGCTTATTGAAGACCCACCGTCACTGTCACCGCCGCCGCTGGCGACCAATCCCGTCGGTACGGTCGCAAGTCGAGGGCGCTTCATGGGCCGAAGCTGGGGGACGACGTCCGCGTAAGTGGCCAATCGTACCGCTTGATGAGAAGGCGTTTATCAAAGACTCAAGTTGATTTCGATTGAAACCGCATCTTCTTTCAAATTGGTAGTCGGCATTTTTGAGAGTGTGATATTTCTTTACGTTTGGTCTCTGAATTCAAAACAAAGAAGTCATAAATCACATGACTAAAACACAATAAAAGCGGACCGCAGTTTATTCAGGCTTTGATTAGCCGCCAACCAGTTCTTCAGATGTGAGCTGAAGGTTGCAAGTTTTAGTCAACACATTAAATGCCATCATATAGACGAGAGACGTCAAAAATTCATTTGAACGATTAGTTTAACATTTTTTCCCACTTTTGTCAACACGATTATGAAAACCTAGGGGAAAAAATATTTTATATTTATATTTATAATATATTTCAAAAAAAGATTATTTAAAAAAAGAAAAGATTATTAAAAATTAGGTCGTCAGGCGATTACATTTTTTAATTGTAATTAATCACATGACTTCAATAGTTAACACATAATTAATCACAAATTTTATATCTGTTCTTAATATACAACAAACAAACATTTCTAGGTTTTCATACTCTTGTTAACAAAAGTGGAAAAAAATTTAAACTAGTTAAAAATAAATTTTGACGTCTAAAGCCGTCAATGGCAGTGAATGAGTTAAAGAGGAATTTAAAAACAAAAATGACAATAATATGTTTTATGCAGCCGCACTAGTCTAAATATTGTATTCTGGTTAATATTGCGCTAGTGGAAAATGAGTTAAGCAGCAAAATCCAGCAGTTTTTATCAATATTAGAAGGCGGCCATTTTGCCACTTGCTATCGCGTGAAAATGACATCACAGTTCTGTTCAGGTCTCAGGTAACAACCAATCACAGCTCAGCTTCAGAAAACAAGTGACCTGTGATTGGCCGTTGCCTGAGCCCCTGAGCAACTGGGCAAAATGGCCGCCCCCTGAGATGGATAAAACAGCTGCATAACTTATATTCCACAAATGTAATATTCATCAGAATGTCACGTTGAGACGAGTGAGGTCACATATAACGTATTATTGTCAATAAATGTTTATGGTTGACTTACGAATATAAGTACAGATGGTGCTACATGCTAAAGTGGCTAATTGCGAATATTTGTTGTGACAGAGCCAAGAGAGAGACTGGAATCTTTGACTTGCGACTTTCTCGCTTTTTTTGCCACAGTAACTTGAGACTTGCTTGAAACTTGCGTATTTGTGACTTAGTGGGGGGGGGGGGGGGGTCATGACTGGGAAAGTCGGGCTGTGTCACAATTTGGCAAATGTTATGTTTTTTCAAACATCTATACTTTTGGGATAGTCCGCGTGGGTGTCGTTTTTCCATGTAATTGACCAATCAATCTAAAGTGGTGAAAATGGCTTTTTCTCTTTGATGAAAATTTTTTTTTTTGCAAAGTGACGATTTTTGGCGGTGCAAGGTTTTAGCCCAACGGCGGCGATATGCTCCATGAATTTTTGTAACGTGTTCCCCCGTGTATTTGCGTCCATTTTAAGGGAGCGTCGTTGTGGATTTTCACAAATGGCGGTTGGTCTCGGCCGACTTGACTTTTGGATGCCGAACTCAAAGGATGACTTGACTTGAGATTTAACAGGAACTCCGCCGCATTTTGGCCGCGGCAACTTGGGCCAGTTTTCAAATGGCTGCAATAGCGCCCCCGTGTGTTTCAGGAATTGATTTTAAGGTGCTTTTATTATTTTTTTTTAGATATCATTACGGTCTTGCCATCTTATTTATCTGACCTGCTTTTATCGTGTCAACCCTCGCGGATCCTGAGCTCCTCTGGCACCCGCCATTTAATTATTCCCAGGGTGAAGAGCTGCATTCGGCCATTACGGTCCTCAACTATGGAACAGCCTGCCGGGCTCAAAACACACCTTTTCGTTATTCTACGAGTCTTTTAAATCAAACTTGAGCTTAATACTTTGAAGAATTCTAATTTGCATTTATGTGACTTATTAAAAATAAAAAAATAAACGATTGTGATTGTGAACACGTTAGTAGAGCAAACTAAGAAAAGCACAGATATAGCAATGATGCTAAATGCTAACACTGAGTGCAAATTGGCTAAAGTCGTGACTGAGCAAGTTCGTACGACTTGACTTGAAATGTCGCGTCTACTCGCATCGGCGCGCTTGATTTTTGCCACAATAACGTGACAGTTAAGATTCGAGACATCACGTGTGTGAGTGATTCCCACCCGCGCTCACCGCAAGGGCGGGTTGTTTGTCAGCTTCCCCCGCATGTCGCAACGGCGGGGAAATGCCAGGCGAGAGCCCCGGCCGGCCCGCTGCCGGGAAAACATCAAAGCCGACAGAGTCGCTCGCCGATGGCTCGCATGCGTTCGTTCACGCGGCGGGGGCGACCTGGGAAAAGGCCCCCCCGCTGTCCGCCGGGATAATGGCGCGGATGAGGTGTGTTGCAACTCGTCCTCAACTCATTTGGGACTTGCGTCATCACAGACTAAATTCTCACGCTTTAGTATTCATTTGGTTCTTTTCAAGGGCAAACAACAATGACGACTTGGAATGCGAAACTTGACGCGAAGCTGATGAAATTGTGTCAAATATTTGTCAGTGTCTGACGCTATGAAACTCTACAAGATGTATCAAAAACAATTTTTTTTATTATTATCATGGCTTATATTTATGTACGCTAAAAAGTCAAAACTTTATGATAAAATGTACACTCAGCAAGGGAAACTGTAGAGCTTAAACATTTCATATAAACAGAAATTATGTTCACCCTTTTAGGCCCGCATTATTTCTGCTGGATTATTTATTTATTTATTTTACTGATTTTGACTTTTTTCCCACATTAGAACAACATGGGGAAAAAAATGTTGGGGGTCATCTTGTGTTTTTGTTATCGTGGATGTCAGGATAGTACGGCTGTAACGTGTTGTGAAATGTAACATTTTTAACATGAATATCTTGCAAATCAAATTGCGATTTTGATTGGTTCGTTAAGATCCAATCACGAACCGAAAGTGTTGACGTCATTCAAATGATGCGTTTTATTGGTTGAGACACAAAAACGTGTCATGTCCACTGCAATCATCTTATGGGTCCGAAGGGGTTCAAACTTTAATTCTAAAATTATTATTATTATATATTATGATACATTATAGTTTTGACTTAAAAATAAAATACAGATAAGAATTTTTTTTAAATGGGAAACATATTCAGTTAAAATATACGTAAAAATGTACGGCATACTCATCAGTACTTGTTGTAGTACTTGTATTAGTAGTAGTACTAGTAGTTCTTGTAGTATTTGTAGTCATAATTGTAGTAGTCATAATTGTAGTAGTAGCATTACTTGTAGTACCTGTAATAGTACTTGTAGTAGTACTTGTAATAGTACATGTAGTACTTGTATTAGTAGCAGTACTTATAGTAGTAGTACTTATATTAGTACTTGTAGTAGTCGTAGTACTTGCAGTGCTTGTAGTAGCAGTTATAGTAGTAGTAGCAGTACTTGTAGTAGTAGTGTAGTAGTATTACTATTAGTAGAAGTAGTTGTACTTGTATTAATAGTAGTACTATTAGCACTTGTTTTTTATTTTATTTATTTATTTATTTATTTTTTATTTTTTAAGAGCTCAGTATTGTTCATTCGGTAATTTTACCGATTTGACATGTCATCATCATTGCTCTTTTGTATTTTATTTATTTATTTTAAAATTGTGTGTGCGTGCGTGTGAGTGTGTACTCATTAGTCCACCTAAAACCTATGAAAAATCCCATAGCGTTCACCTAAACGGAATACTTCAGAATCCAGCTCGAGTCTATTAGCTCGACTATTAGCACTTGCATTAGTAGCACTTGCTTTAGTGCTTATAATTGCGATCGTAGGCAAACCTTGACCTCCGTGCTTGTTATTGATCCTCCCACTTTTTGTGTTCGATGTTGGATACTGATCATTTCCTCATGTAAGTCTTCCACGTGAATACGAAACAAACGCGGGCGCGGGACAGATCCCGATGCCGCACGGAGAAGTCGCCGCTCAGGAAAAATCAATTCAACTTTTAAAGACGCGTCCAAATCCATCTGAAAAATGGATTCCGTGAATGTGCAAAAGAAGAAATTGTGGCGCCGGGAGCATTTCCACCGCTTGCGTCCGAGTAATGAAAGTCTTCATTTTTGTCATCAGACTGGCACTCCATCTCTCACGCTTACGCTCGCGCTCTCGCTCGCGCTCGCCACGGCCTAAATCACAGTCAGGCGTCACGTCTCAGGTGTTATTAGGAGCCGGCGCGTTTACCCATCATGCATCACGCCGCATCTCAATCCCGTCATGAAGCTTTTTGGCAGGGAATTTTAATGCGGGAATCTTTGATCTCATCTCATGTTTTTTAATATTATCACCGGGGATTGAACGCTACGCGTGTGCGAATCTTACGGTACGGAACATTGAGTTGCGGCTCCGGAGGTGTGCGGAATTCCCGCGGAAACACATTAGCTAAGGGCCAGGAAATGTAATTGCCTCCGTAAACAAACACAGTGCAGCTGAGCCTCCGGAGATGGACGTTGTGGCTAGCGCTATGCTATTGTTGTTTTTTTCTCACGACATGAACAAACTATTGCTGTTGCGCTTGTCTATGTCCTTCATTCACACGCTGAACAGAAAAGATTTTTGCAAGCCAACCAATGGGCGGACAGACACACAAAATCACATGAGAGAATTAAGATATCCACTATAGAGGACCAAAACTGCCAACATTTAAAATAAATAAAACAATAGATGAAAGTGAAAATAATTTTTTTTATAAAAAATAGAATTCAAAAATTTAATACAAATGGAAGTAAAAACAACAAAAATATTTACACCATAAATAAATAAAAATAAGATTCAAAATTTTTATATAAATAAAAATATAATTTTGGAAATAAATACAAAAAATAAACATATAAATAGAATTAAATATCAATCAAAAAATAAAAACGTTCTGCTCTCACATTTATTTATTTCATGCTGCAGACGCTCTGCCAGGATGAAATGTTATTCAAATGAGGGGGCGGTCCTAAGCATGTCTTGAGTTTGGCTCCGCCGTTTATTTAGTCATTTATTTTTAATTTTGGCAGTTTTGGTCCAACATTATCGACTGGTATCTCTGCCGAATAAGATTGTTTATTCTTGAACAAATCCACTCTATTATTCTTCTATTTTGCGGCTTTTTCTACTTAGCTCTTTAGAAGGGGTGTTCCACAAGGCTCAATTTAAGAACCTTTTTTTTTTTTGTCGATTGATAGATTGGTTTACGGTCTCAAGATGGGATCAGGGTTTTTTGCTAAGGTTGAGGTTTCAAGTCTGGTTTAGGGTTTGAAGTTAGGGTCTCAAACCTGTTAAAGGGTCTTTGAGCCCAAACCCCTAAACCAAGCTTAATTTAAGGTTTCAGGCAAACGCAATTAGATGACATTACGTTACATTACATTACTTTTCTGTCTAGAAGTGGCATTCCCCAAAGCTCAATATTAGAGCCTCATATTTTTTTTCCCTGGACGGACCAAGCAACTAACGGATGGACGGACAGATTTTTCGATTGATTAAAAGATTGGTTTACGGTTTCAAGAAAGGGTTTCAAGTCTGGGTTAGGATTTGAAGTTAGGGTTTCAAACCTGTTTTAGGGTTTTATAGAAGGTATTTAGACAAAAGTAGCAGGCCCAAAACCCTCAAGCTTGATTTAGAGTTTCGGGCTAGATTTTCATGCTCGAGTTCAGGTTTCAAGCCCGGTTTTACGATTTCAAGTTAGGGTATGGTTTGAGAACTGGGTTAGGATTTCCATAGTTTGTGTTTCAAATTCAGTTTTTTTTTTCTCCCCAGGTTTAGGGTTTCAAAGCGAATTATTATTATTCAATATATCATGATTATTTAAATTAAGATGTTTTAGGATCATATCAGCGGGCGTACCTAATGAAGTGGCCAGTGAGGTGCGCGCTGAAACAATCTCTCCAATACAGTAGCTGTGCTGAGAGAAAGTCAATACGCTGAACCAAAGCAAACAGAACGTTATCACCTCGTAAAGCACAGCATGCGAAACCAGCACACACACACACACACACACACAATCTTCTACGTGTGTGCGTGCGTGCAACGCCGAGACGTGATGAGCGCGCCATCCGAATTGGCCCGCAGCGTTGTGAGCGTGAATTAACTCGTCCGCGCTGGCTCGGTCCACACGCGCCCGAGGAGACAACTAGATTTTTTTTTTTTTTCCTCTTTCATTTTGACACACCATCCAAATGACCAGTTTTATTTTTATACTCACTGACACACGCGCACACACTTGGAGGCCTTAAAGTGACAAGCGGGGAAACACTTGGGCTCATTACAGAAAGCTTTGCATCAAGCGCGATGACGGCTTAATGAGCACGCTCGGGCTATTATGTTCACATCAGAGGACAATTTTGCCTTGAGGCTTAAAAGCGCATTCGAAGCAACAGGTGGCGCTATACACACCCTCACTGTGTTAAAGTCCAACGGGACGTCATAAGTGGAAAAGACATCATGGTTTAAATGGGAATCAAATGTGCTCAAGTAAGATAATGATGACGCACAGTTTGACTTAAAGCTGCCCTATGCAGCAATTTGCCCCCAAAAAAAGCCCTTTTTATTTGACCATTTATGACTCAAATAACTTCGAATTAGCAGAGGAACACTTTAGCTGTTCACAGTCGGTTTGCAGATTCTGGATTTGGGTTTGAACTTCCCACCGTCTGTTTGCGGATGTGACGTCATGCGCGTGTTGTGTACACGGGAGTGTGCAGTTTAATTTTTTGGCCACATGTGGCAGTGGTGGTTAAAAATTCAATTTCTTGCATTGAGCATTTTTTTAATGTCTACGATGTTTTTTTTTAAACAAAATTCATTTATTCTATGCATTTTTAGAATTTAGTTTACACCTTTTTTTTTTTTACAATTTCATATTAAATTATTTTAAGTTATATTTGTCAGATTATTATTTTTTTAAAGTATTATTTAAGGGTCCATTTATACGCCATGAAACACAATCACATGTATTCATTCATTTGGCTTTATTTTGAAGTTAGCACGTTACGTAGTGGAATGTTGAGTATTTTTGCATCTTATTTGATGTACAGGCCACAGAAAAAAATCTTCTTTTTTTTTATGATGACTCGTTTGACCCCTCGCACACACACACACATATATATATATATATATATATATATATATATATATATATATAGATAGATAGATATGTAATGTGTGTGTTTGCCCTTTAAATTAAAAAATAAATAGAAAAAGTGAACTTAATGAAATAAAAAAGTGCAGCTATTGAGCTAATTAAGGTGCAAAGTCGTTAACTTTCTGTTATTTGATGTTTCATGAAAAGCAAGTTGAACGTCCTTTTGTGCGTTGGCGCGGAATTCCTGGCAAAAGGTAGTAAAGCTTATCCACAATGCGCCACATGTACGGCCGCTGCCAGGCAGGGTTTCCCGCTGCAAGTCGCAATTTGCCACCGCTGACTGACTGACTGATGTGCCACCCGGCGCCCGACCCGGGAGCTGTCAATCAAAGTGACGAGCTGTCGAGCCGGCGGCGGTGACTCGTCATTAGGCGGCATTGATGAAACCTGCTTTGTGCTTCTCTTTTTTCTCCCGCGTCATCATTCCCCAACGACGCTGTCGGGAAAAGCTGCGTGACTGCACACAGCCAGGAAGTTGCTCCGTGTTGCTAGCCAGCTAGCATGCTAATTGAACCTTGACCCCTGTTCTTCATTTGCTGCAGATTTTGAACTGATCAGCTTTTTTACAGTTTTATGGTTAACCTCTGTTTCTTGCGGGTGATACAGGACATTCCAGACCTCCACGTAATTGGTGAATATCCGCGATATACAGAGACAATCTAAAAAAATAAAAATAAAAAAAGTGGTAAACATAACTGTTCGAGGGCTGCAATGGAGTAGTTGTGCGGTTCCCATTCATTTTTAATTAGAAACATTGTCAGGTTTAAGAGGGACCATTGTATTTTCCACTTCCAGGTTACTGTAAAAACCCAACACGTAACACAAAAGCAAACAAAACATTGTTTTTTTAAACAACATGTTTGAATAAACCGAAGTAAAAGAGAAAAAAAAAAAGCATGATTAAAGACCAAAATGTTCACCCTAAACAAAAGTCTGCTAGCTTAATGCTAACATATGATGCAAAACGCCATAGACTAGCGAACGCAAATTAGCATAGATGTTATGGTAGTTATAAACACAACGGAAGAGACGTTTAACATGACATATTTAAACATCAAAATGTTCAACCGTACTCCACAACTGCTTTACACCGATCTGATATTTAGCATTTTATGCAAAATCGGTGATTGACTGTAATGTCTAAATTTGCCCGATCGATCAATGACGTCATTGATCAGCTCCGCAAAATAAGACATTACTTGTTATATTCACTGTTCATCAGTGTGTTTTGAAATTTTTTTGTCCCCCCCCCCCCGTGTATTTTAATTGGCATCATTTATACTGTGCGTGTGTTTTTCGCTATTCGTGGGCCGGACAAGCCCCTTTCCCCGCAAATGGCCGCCATCGACTGTAGAATAAATATAAAAGTTGTTGACAAAGACATATTGCGTCACCTTCTGATCAAATCGTTGATGGATGATCATATTTTTCAAACTCGCAGGTGTGGGCAATTCCGGTCCTCAAGGGACTCACGTGATTGTTATCAGGCTTATGCTGAGCGTGCTGATGAGCTGCTCATATGAATCAGGTGTGACAGAGAAGGGAAACCTCCAAAACCTGCAGGACGCCGGCCCTTGAGGACCGACTTTGCCCACCACTGTGCTCGAGGATACAAAAATAACTTCTGAACTGAAGAGAACACTTTCATTCAGAACATTTTCAGAAATGCTGCTAGCCCTGCACCGTCAACTCATTTGCTCCCAAAGACGGATTTAGACGTTTTTTTTAATGCAGCCTCTGAACTGAAGAGAACACGTAAAGCATTGGTAGTTATTACCAAAAACGGCCGGCAGGTGGCAGCAGAGTATAAGAGATCAACCAAGGCCATGTTGCAAAAAAGCTCTTCCAAATATGTTCAATTGTTGCTGGTTTAAAATGTTCAATTATTTGCTTTGATGTTTTGATTAAAGGCATCTTCTTCTGGCCCGGGCGTCCAGTCACGGCGTGTTTCTGCACCACAGGTGCGCGCTCCCGCCGTTGCGGACGCACCTGGCAGATGGACCCTCGTCCACGCCAGAAGCCAGACGCGCTCGGATCGCAGGCGTCGCCTCTCATGACATTTCGCAGGCGGGAGGTTTTGCCTGCTTTTGGTTAACGGATGAAGCGTCTTGCTGATTTTTTTTTTTTTTGTTTTTTTTTGGTTTGAATGTTGTTGAGTAACAGCTGAAAGCGAGCGCGACCGTTTGTGCTTCCAAGCCCGCGCGGTCGTCTGTGTTTTATATTTCCATCGACGTCATTTGCATATTTCCGCTGAATTAAGCGCGTCGCCGTCCAAAGGGAAATCTTTTACGAGGTCGGTAATCATAAGGTCTGCGCCAATGTGGAGATTTACCGCAGGTCCGTTCTGTTGCGATAGGACGACGCAAATCAATTGCTTTCGTCTTCCAGCGATGTCTCCGACTGCCGTACAAGCGTTCACAACAGTAAAACAAACAAACCAACAAACAGCATAACACAATCTTGTGTTCAGCTACCAAAAGAAAGAGTCGAGGCACTCTTTTTTTTTTTTTTGTCACCAGAAAACAAAGTTGTTAAGTTCTTTAGTTCTCCGCAGTTCAACATGACGTTTTGGTTTCCGACTAATAAGCCGAGCACAAGCTTTTGTTATGAAAAAGCATTTGGCTTTGATGCTTGGTTGTTTTGCTTTTGGGACACCTCAGAAGTAGGAAATATCAAAAACAAGACTGAGAACGGGCTTTTGATTATTTTAGGGGTGTCAAAATGAGTATGTTAATATTGAGTTCATTTAAAGTTCCTTTATATGCTACTCATTTTTTTTTTAACACGCGATGAATGAGCGCCCCCTACTTGGAAAGCCTCTACTGGGGGAATTGCACGTCCACGTCAAAATGAAGCAGTAATAAATGTAATGCAGATATTTGTGGCGACGGGGGTCAAGTTGGGGTCAAGTGACATCATGTTAAAGATGAGATAGCTCTTAATATGAAAAGGAAAATGCGTTGAGCTGAGCACCAACATCCTTCAAATGCAAGTATGCCACCTAGTGGCAGAAAAAAACAACCTCGACACAAATCAATATCACACTTGTTTTATATAGTACATCTTTTTAACTTCAACTCATTTTGATGAATTATGAAATTACTTTATCATTGAGCCATATTTCTATTAGATTAACATTTTTCCACTTTAATGTTAGAGTATGCAAATTTAGGGGGGGGGGGAATTAATGTACATTTGGAACAGATATAAAATTTGCAATTAACCATGAGTTAACTATTGAAGTCATGCGATTAATTATGATTACGAATTTGAATTGCCTGACTTTATTATTACTTTATTTACTTTATTTATACAACGAAGTAACATGCCGAGAATGACACCGACTCACCGCTTGGCGCCATTTGGCATTTTTTTACATTTACTCTATAAAACATATTTTCTCACAATCGTGACGTACTCTTTCTACTACGTACCGTGACATATTCCACATTTTCACACTCTGACTTGCATATTTGTTTTCACAGTTCGACTGAGCCTGCGACTTATACTTGGTTTTGACTTCCATATTTGAAAATTTGAGGTCGGCAACCCAAATCGCTAATCATGTAGACTTTCTTCTTCTTCTAATACGACTTTATTATTACGGCTGGCAAATACCTTTGGTGCATTACCACCGGTGGCCAGAAGGTAGCAGGAATGCACCAAAGGTTTTTGAAAGCTGCTAAAAGAGAGCAGAAGAAGAAGTAAAGGAAGGAAAAAGAAGAAGCATGCTAAAGGTGACAGTTAATGAAGCAAAAGTATGAACTTATTCCGAAGTGTCCGCTTTCAAGTAAGGAAAAAAGCCAAAGGGAAAAAAATCCATGCAAAGTTGAACCCTTTGGAATAATTTCATATGAGAAATGTCAACTTCGTGGGTGACATCAACGATATTTCATAACTTGAAGTTTTGTCTTTTCTCGGTGGCTTTGAAATGTGAAAACAAAAGCAGAGAAGAAAAGCAAAACGCAGCAAATGGAGCTGCCGGGACGTACGCCAACTGTGGCAAGTCTGACCTTGTCATCAAAACACACAGAAATGTCTTGTTTTGTGTCTCGATCGTGCAGCGCAGACTGAAAAGGTAGCGACGATTTGAAGTGAGTCTTGCGAGGTTGCGTAACGAACTGCAGCAGGACGGAACAAGAAAAGCGGCAGCGGCCCCCAAAAAAAAGGGACCAAGTGAAGCCAAAGCGAGCGCGGACGTGTTGCCAAAGTTGTTACGTAACTTTGTGGTCTTCTGCCAAAAAATCTGCGCTGGGGCTGCTGGCCTGCAGACGTTTTGTCAGGCAGGAGTTCAGAACATCCGAGAACAAATGCGGGACGTCAACATGCGGCAGATTTTCATTGATCCGCTTGACAAATTGTGAGACAAATACTTGCTGGATGGACAAGTTGCAATTGTGTGCAGTCAATATGACGCGCGTCAACATATGCACTTGTAGGTTATTTATTATTGTTATTATTATCAGCTTACATGCATTGTTACCTTTTGGCCTTCCTTGCTTCCTTCCAACAGAATTGTAACTACCGTCCCTCTTGACCTTCTTGTCCTCTTGACCCTTTACCTTTATCTTTCATACCTCCTTTCCTAACCACTTCCCTCCATGTTTTCATCTTCTCTTCCTAGCATCCTTTCCTCCTTTTTCCTCCCTTTGCCATTCCCTATTTCACTTCTTTCTTTATCCTTCCTTCCTTCTTTCCTAAATGCCTTTGTCCTGTCCCTCCTTTCTTCTCTCCTTACCTTCCTTCCATCCTTACCTCCCCCTACTTTCTTTCTTTTGTGCTTCCCTTTACTTCTCCCTACCTTCCCTCCATTCTTCCTCCTCTCCATCATTTCTTCTTTCCTTCCCTCCTTACTGACTTGCCTCCCGCCTTCAATTCTTCCTCCAGTCCTCCTTTTTTCCCTTCCTGTCTTCCTTCCATCCTACATACCTCCTATCAACCTTCTCTTACCTCTTCCGTCCTTCTAACGTACCATTCTCCCTCCCTTTCCTCCTTCCAGTCTTCTAACCTAACTTTCCTCCTTTCTCCTTCTTTCTCCTTCTTCTCCTTGCTGCTTCCTTCCCTTCCATCACTCTTTCCCTCTTCCCCTCAAAGCCCTGCTTTGCTTCTTTCTGTCCATCCTTTTTTTACTCCTTCCTTCCTCGCTTCCTTCGTTTCTTCTTTCTCTGCCCTCTAACCCATCTTTCCTTTCTTCCTACCTCCCCATCCTCTTTTCCCTTCCTGTGTTCCTTCCCTTGTTCCCTAATTCCTTTCCCCTTCGCCTTCTTCCTTCCTACATTCCTCCCTAGCTGCCCTCCCTTCTTCCTTACTTTCCTCCTTCCTACCTTCCTTCCCTTTCTCCCTCCTCCTCTACCCGTCCTTCCCCTGTCCTCCTCATTCTTTCTCCTACCTTGCTTCCTTCTCTCCCTCCCTCCTTTCCTCCTTCCATCCTACATTCCTACCTTGCATGCTGCCTTCAATTCGAGGTGAAGGTGTGCCAAACGTTTTTTCCAGAAGTTCTTCTGAGTCGCTGCTACGACGTGATTGGACGTTGGCCACGCAGCATCCCAGAATGTTCTTTCACTTTGCTGCTGATTTACAATCTCGGCTTCATGCGTGAGAGTCTCGCTGAAAGATCAACATTTCAATCTATGCCAAAGTCTGGATTTTTTTTCTTCTTTTACTTTGAGCTCATTTGGCTGCATTGTTTTTTGTTTTCTTTTAGTGTGTGTTTGTGGGCGTGCGCGTCTTAGTGTGTACTTGGCCGAGTGTCAGGCCATGACTTCATGAGAACCAGGCGAGCACAACAAACTCTCGTCAGACGTGCTCCCGCTGGCCCGCCACCGGAGCTCCCCGTGTCCTGTTTTGACCCGCCCGACGAACGCGCCGCTTCACTCTGCCGAGTCTTCATCGCCGCTCTCGATCGGATCCAGACATGTTGGATGTGTGATTGCAGCTCTGTGGGAGGACTGAGGTGAACTCCGAAATTTTCTCAGAACACTTGAATTGCGTCACTACAAAAAAAATCTACATTTTCCCTTTATGCAGGTTCCCAAAAAAAATACGTATTTTCTACTCTTTTCCACTTCTTGTGGGTGTCCCAATACTTTCGTACAACTTATACAAATCTATGCAAATTCCAAAAGGTGATCCAATACTTTTTACCAAACTTTTGAGTTTCACTTATTAACTCTCTCAATACACATGACGTATCAATACGTCATAAGCTTTTATTTTTGTTTTTATGTGACAAGGATTAGGCTTGACTGCAATGTTATATAAAAGAAACGGCCAGCAGGTGGCAGCAAGTATAAGGTACGCCATTATCACGTAAGGATCTTGTTGTAGAAGAAGAGAAGCCGGAGGTGTAGATTGCGACTGGGAGTGCCGTCTGGAGAAACCGAGGCTTTCCGAAACAATGAACCACTTTCGAGACAATTGGCCTAAAACGACGCACTGCTTCGAGGCATTTGACACACTGCGAGAGCGCCATCTGCTGGTCAAACCTGCGTGCATGGAATTTTTAGAATCACTGTTTTCAAAGTCCTTGCTATCATGTATGAGCCTCAGCATTTCATAAGTTCAATAACGTTCCAGTGGATGTTCTTTTTCAAAGCAGGGGTGGGCAAACTCGGTCCTGGAAGGCTGGAGTCCTGCAGGTTTTGGATGTTTTCGCTTCTCCCAACGCAGCTGATATATGATCAGCTCATCAGCAAGCTCTGCATAAGCTTGATAAGGATCCTGTTGATTGGAATCAGCTGTGTTGGAGCGGGGAAACATCCAAAACCTGCAGGAAGTGTGATTTACATAAGTAAAGTTGACCTTTGTCATTGTTTTTGTCTGTGGTGTTCAAAACTGTATTTTTAGAGTAGGCTAATATTTATTTATACTTGGAAGAGAACAAAATACAGAATTGAAAAAAATGAATGATAAAAGCCTCTTATTGTTTGAGGAAAAAACTGATGACCTTCAGTTTTAGAGACTACCACCTATGTCACTCCTACTGTTTGTTTATCTCCAAGAGACCAAAACTATTGTTTTTGGTCTCGGAGTCAGGAAGATTCCAGCTGACATGAGCAATATGCACATTCAGGAGCACCGTGGCTGAGAGAGTTGATCAGCTGTCTCCCGAGCTGAGGGTCGGGAATTCGGTCCTCAAATTTGGACTTTTATTTTTCCAATTCATTTTACTCTCTTCCAAGCGTAAATATTACTCTAAAACTGTCTATTTGCTCCCACTCGAAATCGAGTCAAATTTACTCTACAGAATTGAATGTGTAGGTGCAATGCTTGTGAACGGGGATATTGTTTTTATGATATGGTGTACGTATTTCCATCAACCTAAAATGGAAGAAATATTTGAGCCGAATGATCATAACCTTTCCTATTTTGAGCTGCAGTTAGACCAGACAATTGTTCATTTTTATGTGCAATAAACTGTTATCTTGTTATCAAAAGCACTTTTTGGAACGTTGTGCTTGAAATGTTTGTTTGACCTTTTCTACGTTTTTTTTTTCTCAGGAATTGGAATATCGGAAAAAAACGTGGCTTTATTCTAACGCTGATAACTAAAGAAAGGAAAAAGATAGAAATACACTTATTTTTCTCATGGAAGAAGAGGCGTATGTTCCATGTTTATTTAGCAATAGAACACAATATTCTGTAGGCCTTGCAAGATCAGTCCAAATCCAGTAAAACGGCTGGTATTGAAGGGGTTGCTCCAATGAAAATGACTTAACAGTGTCCCAATATTTTTGTCTCCAAACAGCCGTTTCCTGTTGTTCCTGTATATGTCCCAATACTTTTATCCACATTGCCCTCACTTTTCATTTCTTGTGCACACACTTTTGTCCAAATACTGCCATCTTCATCACGTTTGATTTCTTGGAGGTGTTCCAATACTTTTGTCCACATTCTTTTTTTTCCCCACCACTTTTCACTTCCGGTGCACAAACGTTTGTTCAAATTCTGTCTTCATAGCTTTTCATTTATTGCAGGTCCCCCGAAAATTGTGTCCAATTTCATTTATTTTCCTTTCCTGTACCAATACTTTTGTGCAATTTCAACTTCCTGTATGTGTCCCAATACTTTTGTCCACATAACCTTAATTTTTCATTTCTTGTGCTGCTGTACACACATTTTTGTCCACATTCTGTGTCCCAATAATTGTCCAAGTTCTCCTTTCAACTTCCTTTAGGTGTCCCAATACTTTTGCTCAATTTCATATTTTTCCCTTTACTGTATATGTCCCAATACTTTTGTCCACATAACCTTAATTTTTCATTTCTCGTGCTGCTGTACACACATTTTTGTCCACATTCTGTGTCCCAATAATTGTCCAAGTTCTCCTTTCAACTTCCTTTAGGTGTCCCAATACTTTTGTGCAATTTCATATTTTTCCCTTTACTGTATATGTCCCAATACTTTTGTCCACATAACCTTAATTTTTCATTTCTCGTGCTGCTGTACACACATTTTTGTCCACATTCTGTGTCCCAATAATTGTCCAAGTTCTCCTTTCAACTTCCTTTAGGTGTCCCAATACTTTTGTTCAATTTCATATTTTTCCCTTTACTGTATATGTCCCAATACTTTTGTCCACATAACCTTAATTTTTCATTTCTCGTGCTGCTGTACACACATTTTTGTCCACATTCTGTGTCCCAATAATTGTCCAAGTTCTCCTTTCAACTTCCTTTAGGTTGTCCCAATACTTTTGTTCAATTTCATATTTTTCCCTTTACTGTATGTGTCCCAATACTTTTGTCCACATAACCTTAATTTTTCATTTCTTGTGCTGCTGTACACACATTTTTGTCCACATTCTGTGTCCCAATAATTGTCCAAGTTCTCCTTTCAACTTCCTTTAGGTGTCCCAATACTTTTGTGCAATTTCATATTTTTCCCTTTACTGTATGTGTCCCAATACTTTTGTCCACATAACCTTAATTTTTCATTTCTCGTGCTGCTGTACACACATTTTTGTCCACATTCTGTGTCCCAATAATTGTCCAAGTTCTCCTTTCAACTTCCTTTAGGTGTCCCAATACTTTTGTTCAATTTCATATATATTTTTCCGCTTCGTTCAGGTGTCTCGTTACATTTGTCCAATTTCTTTTTCCACTTCCTGTATGTGTCCCAATACTTTTGTCCAAACTCCTCATGAATGACAATGTAAGCTATCATTTGCTCATCCACTGTGTTGACAAATTGTGTTTGCCTTCACTTGTTCCCGCATCCATTTAACAGATGATTGGCTTCTCCAGGATCAATCCGCTTGTTTGTGTGCGCGCGTGTGTGTGCGTTATATGTGTGTGCCGTCGTCAACCAGATGTGAGGACAGCTTGTCACTCATCCATTTTGATTGGACGGCGGCCCGTTTTGCGATTGTAAGTGATTAGTTAGTGTGTGGGAATCCATTCGGAATAATTTGCCGCTTTGGCTTTTGGCGTCTGTCGCGTGACAGACGATCGCGGCGGTAGCGAGCGGTCGCTCCTTTGAAGCGTGCCACCCCATGCGAGCGACAGACGGGCGCCCCCTCGGCGCCTGGCCGCGAAATAGCGGGAGCAGGAAAATGAATGTTCCGGCGCGGGTTGCGTGACCGGGATGCTAATTAGCGCTCATTGACGCTGATGAGGTGGAAATTGACATCTGATTGGATCTCAGCGTCCTTCAAATTAAATTAATTTTATTTTATAAAAATGACTTGCTTGCTTGTTTGTTTGTTTTGAAAAAAGGGCATTTTCCAAAAACAAGCTTTGCCCTTTGCATTTTTTTTCCTCTTCTGGAATTTCTGCTGCTACTTAACTGGCTTTGAAATTTGTATTCAAATATGTGTTGTGTAAAGGGCTATAGCTATCGCAACATCTGTGCTACTTTCATTAGCCCGTCTATGGCATTTGCATTGTGTGTTAGCATTAAGCTAAATGGATTAAGGCAAAGCTGTTTGTTTTACTCACAACATGTACATATTTTATGTTGGGTTAGACGTTAAACTTTTTAGCAAGAAACAACTTGAAGACTCTTTTTTTAAATAATTGTTTACTTTTTGCCATCTTTTTTAATTATTTAAAAACTGATTGTCAATGTTTTCAACAATGTATTATTACGTAGTTTTATTTTTTATTATATTATTATGGAATAAATAGAACTTTGTTGTGTTGAGATTAAGGTTGTCTCTGTTAAGTATTTTATTAGTTTGTTTGTTTTATTTGTCATTTCTTTTCTTTAAAGGATCTTTGTGCAGTTTGTCCCTTTTTTACTCACGACTGCCACCTCTGGCCTAAAGCGTAACTGCAGCATCTGTGTCAGGCTCGTTCATGGTACGTGCACGATCTTAAAGCGACAGCCACAGTTGACAAAAACGAAGACATGACTTCAAATGAGGTAAGAAAAACTCCGCCCCAAAAAACTGTGGAGTGTGCAGGGTTACAGCTCTTCATACTGCATGATGTAGAAAAAGCTTTAACATGACCTTTTTAAACGGCACAATGCACCTTTAAATTGTATTTATTTTTCCCTGTCTGGTGTGGCGTTATGATTTCCTTGTATTTTTTCGTGTGGGACCCCTCGCAATCGAGATGTTGTATCTCAAGGGGCTTATCCCACGATAATAATAACAAAAAAAATGCAACAATTTGCTGCTTGTCATGAAGTGATCTGAGTTAAGTTCACTGCACTTGTATCTCAAGTTTTTGCCCTCAAGTTAAAGCAAGAAAGAAATTGGCCGGTTGATGACTTGTATCTTGAAAAAGTCAAAGGTCAGGTCTGTATTTCTATGATTCCCGTAGAAATTGATGCAAATTCATGTCCGGTGGTAATTTAGAGGATTAATGCAAATTTCAGATGAAAACGGGATTTTATTCGAAGGCCATATTGCCTGTCCTTAACCTCAACGCAATGTCGTCAAACCTGCATGTTAGCCATGTTCAAATCACTCTGGTGATTTTGAAGCCTATCATGAGCCCAATAAATCTTTTTTTTTTTTTTACCCAAATAAATTGTTTCAAACACAGCGGTCAAAGAGAACCGATGACCCCATGTAGCACAAACAAAAGCCATTGGCTCCCGTACTCGCTACATCAAACATTGACACAGACACAAACACAAAATATACAATCACACACATTCCCAAAATAACAACTCTCCAGAGTACGCGCCCAGTTGTGACTCATAAAGTACACAAAACAAGACTGACCAAAAGTTAGCGGTGTGGCGCGGCTAATGCTACGTTGACGACGACCGTGACTCACAAACGGCAGAACACGTGCGCGGTTGCTGCTGTTGACGGCGGCCGGCGAACGCGCGCTGGGTTGTCGCCGGGCGAAGGTCGTCCTGTAATTTGTGCTCGGTGATTGATGGCTTTGGCGGGGACGTCGCTCACTCCTGATGTCGTTTCGTGACACAAAGTCAGTCACATGTCAGAAGGCGACATGCCTTTGTAGCATTTAGCCTGAAAGGTAGAAGCAAGCACACGTACTCGTCAATGTCGTGTAGGACAAGCTCTAATATAACCCCTTCAAAGCAAAATGCCAAACTTCCTGTGTCTTACCAGGCATGATTTTTGGAGACTGTTTTGTGGGTCTACTCATAGACACGCCCACCAAATTTCACATTGCTAAGTAGAACTGATTTCCAGGGCTTCGTTTTCAAAAAGGAAATCCACAGACGGACATTGCCCCGAAAATGTCCACTTCAAAGCAAATTGGCCGACTTCCTGTGTCTTACCGGGCATTGTTTCTGGAGACTTTTTTTGTGGATCTACTCATTATAGACACGTCTAGCATATTTCACATTGCTAAGTGGAACTGGATTCCAGGACTTCATTTTCAAAAAAAGAATTCCACTGACAAGCGTCCCTGGACATTGGCCCTAAAAGGTCCGCTTCAAAACAAAATGGCCGACTTCCTGTGTCTTACCAGGCATGATTTTTGGAGACTGTTTTGTGGGTCTACTCATAGACACGCCCACCAAATTTCACATTGCTAAGTGGAACTGGATTCCAGGACTTCATTTTCAAAAAAAGAATTCCACTGACAAGCGTCCCTGGACATTGGCCCTAAAAGGTCCACTTCAAAACAAAATGGCAGACTCTCTTTTGTCTTTACGGGCATAGCTTCTTGAGAGCTTTTTGTGGGTCTACTCATTATAGACAAGTCTACCAAATGACAAGGTGCGAAGTAAAACTGGCTTTATGGGCTGAATTTTCAAAAAGAAATCCAGCAGGTAAGGATTACGGGCCCGATATGTCCACTTCAAAACAAAATGGCAGACATAGCATAGCATCTTTTTTTTGGCGTGTCCACAGCCTGAACATTGATGACCTTATTCTGGACTCCATTCATTCATTCCACACTTTCTTTTTTGTGTGACTTCCTCAAGTGGTGGTCACGAGTCTTCAGCATCAAAGAGAAAGACGACTTGGCAGAATGGAACGCGCCTTACTTGCACTTCCTGTTGTCCTGGTCGCCATGCCGACCAAACGGTAGTGTGTTTTCCCCTCTGTAGCACGTGCGGAACATGTGTTAGCCTCCAGCTGCGGACGTTCTTTCCGCTTGTTTTGTGTTTTGTTGTTGATGACAAACAGTCATGTTGACTGCAGGAGGATTGGTCTCAAAATATCAATTGGTTGGTTGGTTGGATGACTGGTTGGTTTAGTTTGTTGGTTGCTGGGTTGTATTAGATTGTAGGTTGGTTGGTGGGTGGGTTGGTTTAAATTGTTAGTTTTAGATATGCTCGGTTTTAGGGTTGTTTGAATGGTCGGTTTTGTTCTTTGGTTGGTTTAGTTCGTTATTTAGTTGGTTTAGGTCAATTTGGTCAGTTAACTGGTGGGTTAAAGTTGATTGTTGGTTTGTTTGGTTTATTAATTGTCTGGTTATATTTTGTCGATTAGTTTAGCTGGTTGATGGGTTGGTTTGTATAGTTTGTTGGTTTGGTTAATGTAGGTCATTTGATTAGCTCAGTTGGGCGAAGAGTTGTTTTGTTTAGCTCGTTGATTAGTGGTTCAATGAATTTGTTAAGTTTGTTGTTTTGTCTATTTTGTTTCCTGGTTGGTAAAGATCATTGGTTGTTTGATTGAGTTTGGTTTTTATTTAATTGGTTGGTTTGCTTTTGACTGTTGGTTGTTTTTTTTCAGTGGGTGGGTTGGCTTTATTGTCGGTTGGTTTACTTCATTAGTTTGCTTAGATCGCTTGATTGGCTTTGTTTTTTTGTTTTTTTTCTGTTTTTTTTAAGAGCTCAGTATTGTTCATTCAGTAATGTCGTCATCATTGCTATATATATATTTTTTTTTTTAATATTTATTATGATTGGCTTTGTTTTATTGGTTGGATACGTTTCTTGGTTAGAGGTTGGTTGGTATTGTTTTTTTTGGGGGGGTTGGTTGGTTTAATGGTTTAATCTGTCAGTTGCTAGTTTGGTTTAGATCAGTGATTTTCAACTGGTGTGTTGGGACCCAAAAGTGGGTCACAGACTGGTAGTTAAAAATGACAGGGGGTCCTTGGTTTGCGATGGTAACAACATATGATATTGACGTTGCAGATATCGTTGTGTGAGCAGCAGAATTTGATCCCATAAGCTGATAGGATACACAAAAACACAAACCCAAATCACCCAACAGCTGCTTAACGGCAAAAAAACAAAACCGCAGAGCGCAGAGCTGGTTGTCGCTGCAATGGATGACGGATGAAGACGTGACGACGTGTCACTCAGCAGCCTGAGCTGAATAAGAAAGACGGCAGGCCACGCCCCCAACACTGCGACGACATCAACGAGCTTAGCAACTGCAATGTGACAAAGTTATCTGATTGCGTTTGACGTATTTTTTTGGCCTAGAAGTGTTTTGTACTTAGTGAAAGAATTGCGTACAAAATTCAGGCTACCTTTGATTTGGAAAATAGCATCGTTTTGACAGACATGCGACAGAAGGTGTTTTTACTTGGGTTGTAACCGCAACTTCCAGCCCCAATTAAACATCCTCTTCCATAAAAGTTGCCATTGGTGTTTTTATAGCGTGTTAGTACAGACTGCTAAAACATGTACAGTTGCTTCGGTCATCATCCATCCTTCATTTCCTAAAGAGAAGATCAGTGCTAAGATTTCCGTTTGTTTGAATGCACTTGTCTTGTTCATCCTCAGTTTCTTAAGAAAAGCTTCGAGAGCCTCTTTGGTGCGGTTGTGTTTGAAAATGGAATGTTTTAAAACGTTATCTGAACAAGATGGTCCATATCGTTGTTGAAGCCTTAAAAGTGGGTCACAACTTGGTGACAACCGGGAAAATGCAGGTCTCGGGATCGGTATCGGGATCCCAGCAGTTGAGAACCGACGGTTGAGATTGAGTTTGCTGTTTGCCACGGGCGCTGCATCTTCTTTTTGGTCCCTCGGACACAGACGTAATAGTTCTGGATGCGGATTGAAACGGAAAGAAGCCTTGGTGGAGGTCTCTGTTAATATGTGGGTTTCTCAAAATAACTTTCCTGCGCCGTGACTGCGAGGCATCTTGAGAAAGCTGATGATGTTTTGCATGCGAGTCGGTCGGACAGGATGCGGAATGCCGCTGGTGGGGTGGAGGATTCCCCTCGGAGTGCGGAGGAAGAAGGAAAAGGGGGCGGTGTTCTGGGGGGGCCCGGGTTAGGGGGGAGGAGGCGTTACAGTGGGAAGAAAAGGGGGTCACGTTCCTGTTTGTTGCCGTTATGGCAGCGTAGCCAGGGTGGGGGTTGGGTCGGGGGTTCTCTGGGGTCTTTGGCTCCTCTCATCACATTTGCAGCTGCCGGCGGGGTTGGGCTGCGTGGGAGCGCCACGGAACTCCCATGATGCCGTTCTGCAGGCATGCACGCACTTGGCCGGCTCGAGCCGCGTCGTAAAGCTTGACCGCACTCGGAAAGCGGAGAAAAAGTCGCGTAACGTGACGTGACATGATCAACCGTGCGCACGCAGTCAAGTGAAGCATCTCGGGCCGCACAATTGGCAGCAACTGTTAATAGTAAAAGGTAAAGCAATACACTTATCTTGACTTTGATAACAAGTGAGGACGTATAAGTGATTGTTTTGAATGCGAATCACTTCCTGTGTGTATTGTTGCTCTCGACAACCCTGGTTGAGGCCACTTTTGGAAGAAGTACAGGGAGGAAAAAGCTTTTCTGCTTTCTTTTTTCAAGTGGATTGGTTTAGTTTGTTGGTCGGTCATTTTTGGGGGGGATTAGCTTACTGCCTGGTTGGTTTAGTTTGTTAGTGGGTTTGGTTATTTAGATGGGTTGGTTCATTGATTGAAATTGTTGGTGGGTGAGTTGTTTAGTTGGGGCCAAAAGGTAATTGGCCAGTTTCCCATCAACTATATATATATATATATATATATATATATATATATATATATATATATATATATATATATATATATATATATATATATATATATATATATATATATATATATATATGGGAAAATTATTTATTTATTTATATATATATGGGGAAAAAATTATTTATATATATATATATATATATATATATATATATATATATATATATATATGGGAAAATTATTTATATATATATATATATATATATATATATATATATATATATATATGGGAAAATTATTTATTTATTTATATATATATATATATATATATATATATATATGGGAAAATTATTTATTTATTTATATATATATATATATATATATATGGGAAAATTATTTATTTATTTATATATATATATATATATATGGTAAAATTATTTATTTATATATATATATATATATATATATATTTTTTTTTTTTTATATATATATGGAAAAAATTGATCTTTTGTGGAAGGTAACATGAAGTTTAATGATTGCGTTGAGAAATGAATGTGTGCAGCAGGCAATAAAGGAATATCATCATGTTGTTTGTGAAAGAGTGGAATAAAGTACTGAATGTAAGCCAGTGGTCAAATTGAAGCTGGTGTAGAAGGCAACGAGTTCAGCGCGTGACCCACTGAACTTGACATTTAATATCGGTACAAGGCGCCGGGCAGATAACGCTCCCGAGCAGCGCGGCCGCGATGCTACCTGTTGCGGCTATTTATAACCCGCCTGCATTTCCCACCGGAGGGGATGCGGACGCTTCCTGTCCTCGCGTCAACAACAGGATGCGGGTTACTCGGGTTAGGATGTTATTTGCTACACCGACAAATGCTCTCTGGAGGGGCAGACGCCACGTTTTTTTTACAATCGTGTCGTGAAAATCGACTTAAAGAATATTGTTAGTTCGTTTATAAGCAAAATGGTGCTAAAAATGACATAACTGATGTATGTAAATCCGAGTCAATGGCAATCTGAGTGTGAGAAGGTAGGCAGGATTACACATGAATTAGATAACCAATTAATGCGGGGACTTGCCACACTGAGTCTTAGTTAGTTGGTTAGTTAGTGAACCGGTCTTTCAGTTAGTATGAAGGATCACGGCAAAAAAATTTGACAATTGATTTTCTGTGAACATTTTGTCGAAAGCAACCTCAGTTCGCTGGTCGGTCGGACGGGGACGATGAGCGTCGGTTGGTTGCTTGGTCGATTAGTAAACTACACATCTCATCATTGTGAAGGCAAAGTGAGTGCTAGTTTGTTAATAGTTTGGATGGACGCGCAAAAAAAATCAAAAATGATATTTTCTGGAAGGAATTCCTCAGAGGGAGTTTGTCATCTTCAGGAAACGTTCTCGTTATTTACATGGTTGGTTGATTGGTTGATCATAGTTGGTTGGTAAGAAGGGTTATGTTGAATTTATAAGTGAGTTCTGCAAAATATTTTCAAAGGTTGGTTACTTAGGTGATCGGTCAGCTGACCAGTCAGCCGCTTGGTTAATAAGAACAATCGTGCAATAAATTGGTTGATAGCTGATTTCCTTGTCAATGATTGTTTGGTTTGGTTGGTTGGTTTGCATGTTTTTAGGTAGGTTGGTTATTTGATTGAGGTTGATTTAGCTGTATGCTAACTCGGGAGCGCATTTACACGGGTGTTGTATCAATGTGCATTGTCCTTTTCAAATAAACAATAAAATTAAATTAAATGTGTTTAATGGCCAGTCAGTTGGTTGGTTAGTTAGTTAGTTTAGTTGGTAGTTGTTGGATTGGTTTCCTGGTATGTTGGTTGGTTTACTAAGTAATCAGACGTCTTCAAACCTAGCTTTATCTTTCGTTACTTTTTTGAAAAACAATTAGGTAACTGCTTTCTTTGAAAACTGGTCAAAGAAAATGTTAATATTAGTCAGTAATCCAACTGATTAATCGGCCGTTGATTATAATTGGCCGATTATTGCCCTTCAAACATTGGCAAAAACAATCGACCAATTGGGTTAAATGGCCGATTATTTTCCCCTTAAAACGTTATAATCGAAGAAAAGTGAAGTTTCCAACACCGATAAAGTACCCCGAATGCACCATTTTGTTTGTGTAGCATTAGTAACTAGCAAGTGTGTAGCGTATGCTATTCTAGTTACTCTGTTGTCCCAAGGCATCATTTAACCTTTTTAACGACACCCTCAGTTGGCGTCAACTGTCAAACTGAACACACAACAACAAAAATGACATCCGCTGTGTATTTAAAAACAAAACGTGTTCCGGTTTTAAAACATCGCTCGCCTAGCGCTAATGCTAAAAGGGAAGGAAGGATCCCATTCAAATGCTAACTTCCTTCAAATAACGAATGTTCACACACAAATGCTGTGGGAACGCGTACCCGCAGATGAGCAAAGGCACAAATTCTTCCAAAACGTGTGAAAAACGAGTTATTTTAATCAAATTCAATCGTAACTTTCACAAATGAACTAAATGTAAGTGAAACCGAGTGCTGTTTGTCAAGAGCTTTGGTTTTTCAGTAGCATTAGTAACTAGCAAGTGTGTAGCGTATGTTAGCGTATAATTAGCAGAATGACTTAAAGATAGTCGAAGCTAACAAATACACGCACGCACGCACGCACGCACGCACGCACGCACGCACATACACATACTCACCCACACACACACACACAAAAAATATATATATATATATATATATTAAAAATAAAAATAAAAAAATAAAAAAGAGCAATGATGATGACATTTCCGAATGAACAATACTGAGTTCTTAGAGAAAAAAAAAAAAGATAGTCGAAGGCTACCCGAGCTTGTTGCTAAGTCAGTTCGCACGCAGAATTGCACAAAATGAGAAGAAACGCCTCACACACGTGACATCACTTGTGACATCACTGGACACACACACATCACACGCGCTCACCTCGGCGCTCTTATCTGGGCCCGCCATTCATTTCCTCTCCTTGTGTATTGTACGCTCCCCCCGGGACGTAAACACCCACAATGCATCGCTCGGCGACGTGCGGGTCACGGCAGCCAAGGCGGCCGTTTATATTTCTGCAGCGCGATGACGATCAACGATCTTCGCCTCGTCGTTCAACGTCTACGTGACAGGAAGCGCTGTCGGGCGAACGTGATGGTGACCCACCCTGATGTAAACGTGATTCATACGCGTTGCATGCGCGACGCCGTGCTTCCGGAGCGCGCGTCCTCTCGATGACTCGGCGCCATTGTTCGGTCCAATCGGCTCGTCCGTTGCCGAAGGGTTCCGCCGGAGAATCGTTTCATTACATTTCCTGCATGGACGTTGGTCGATAGAGCGTTTCTAACTTTTTTTTTCTGCTAACGAGCCGTCGTCGTTCAGACCGCTGACCAAATATTGGACGGTGACTGTGTGATGGTTGCCGCGGCAACGGCAGGCTGCTCCAATTGAATGAATGTCAGAGACAATCACTTTGAACGCGGACACAGCTTATTTCATGCCGTCTGGAATCGCTTTATTCCTTGTGTTTAGCGTGCGCGACGATGAGTCATCTTGTTCCCGCCAAGCACAAACAACGGCCGCCTGTTACCTTTGACCGATGCACTGTGAAGCGTAGCAGCGCGCTAACGTCCTGCGCGCAAATACAAAGCGGACAAACATGAAAGCAAAAGTCACCAGGCTCAGATTGATCGATTTTGCTGTCACGTCACGTGCACTTCGTCGGGGTACACTTGCACAAACGACGGGCCGATAACGATGCCTTGGCTGAGGTAATTACGCTCGCTTTTCATTGATGTCTACTACAGTACTGCTATTTTCTTATCCACTGGTCCTTTGTAATACTATTATTGTGTTAGTTAAATAATTACAGTTGGAAAGTAAGTCCATTTTTCCCCAAATGGCTGCTGCTCACCAAAATGCCGTATTATCCGTTCAATTTCAGGCGCAGGTGCTTGAGACTTTTTCGCGTGTTTCGTTCTAATAGACAACGTCAGCCAGTTTCGTGTTGATCGGCGAATTTGCTACTAAGGGCTAATTAATTGTAACTTTCCAACTCCTGGTGTTCGGTTTAGGTGAACGGTATGAGATTTTTTCTAATAGGTTTTCTGGTGAGCTAACAAATACACGCACGCACGCACGCACGCACATACACATACTCACCCACACACACACACACAAAAAAAAATATATATATATATATATATATTAAAAAAAAAAAAAAAAAAGAGCAATGATGATGACATTTCCGAATGAACAATACTGAGCTCTCAAGAGAAAAGAAAAAAAAATAATAAATAATTGTAACTTTCCAGTATAAAATGGCTGCCAGTCTGTTCATTTTTGCCATGGGTCCTTGAGACGTTTTTGTGCGTCCTGTTCTGTGTCATGTTTTGGGTTTAGGGTTGTTTTTTGGTTTGGGTTTTTTTGTGTTCTTGTTTGCTTTTGGTTCCATTGTGGTCAGTTTTGTTGTCTTCCTTTGTCATTAAGTGTGATCTCGTCTACTCGCTCTCTTGTGTCAGCCAATCAGTGCGATGTGTGTCTTGTCCAGGTGTCCCTTGTTGTGTAATTAGTTAGTGTGTATTTAGGCCCCGTCCACACGAAAGCCAGTGTCAATGTGTCCTCACAAGTTTCTTACGCCGTTCGTCCACACGACGACGGCGCGGTTTTCGGGGCTTGAAAGCGATCACTTTGGAAAGCGGGCTCCAGAGTGGAAAGATTTCAAAACGCGGCCCGTACGCGTCCGTCTGGACGCCACATGCAGGAGACTCCTCCAGCGATGACGTAACGGTCGCAGCTCGATGGCGACGCGTCGTCGCGCATTGACGACGTACGCGCCGATTCTCGCCGTCAGTCTGTCAACAACAATGGCGGATAGCCGCGTCGTAGTCGTTTAGCTTGGCCTCCTTAGCTTGCTTATGCTAAATATTTAGCTTCTTTATTCCCACGTTGAACAAGCGCTGTTGTACTTGAACCACCCGCCATTGTCACTTCTCCCGTGTTCGTCTTTTTCATGTTGTTTCGATACATGCAAAGCCATGTTTGTTCTGTAGATTGCAATAAAGTGTTCTTGGCTGATTCTTCTTCTACGCTTTCCGTTAGCTCCCTGTGGCTGCGCCACAGCGCCACGCCAGACTTGGCATATACATTACAGCCGTTAAACGTCCTCAGCGTCTTCTTTTTGGACACACGCAAGGCTGTTTTTTTTTTTTGTTTCTTTGCCTCCTTATTTTTGTCTAAGTAAGGAAACCCTTTTTAGACTCCACCTCTGCCTTTTCATCTCTGCTTCCTGCATTTGGGTCCTCCACCACCACTTTCCTGACAGTACCTGATATTCTGATGGACATGTCCACCAAATTTTATGTGGCTCGGTCAAACTGGTGTCAAGGGCTGAGTTGTTGTTGTTGTTTTTTTTTTTTACTTTTTAGATCATCGTTGTTGTCTATCAAAGAAGGAACTAACAAATGTTGTATCTTACCCGATAAATGAGGAAAATCTGACTGACCACTTCTGTTTCTCACTGAAAATTGACTTTTTTAAGCATATTTTCGTGGAAACCGCATTACACCCAATGGGCCTGTAATCGAATTGTTCCTAAGGAAGTCTTGTGATGATTTGAACTCAGCGTCCACAAGACGAAAGAACACAACATCATGTGATGTTGTGAAGAAACGCCATTCATTCTGTCTGCTCGTTGTTCGGCACTGTTGTGCTTCCGTGTGCCCGTTACAGTTAAATTGAGAATGACGGACTTGCTGAAAAGTTGCACTCTGAGGACACTTTTATTTAGAGGAAGTCAACAAAAACATATGTCTTATTTTTTATATATATTTTTTTGACTTTTTAAATTGAATCTGAAAAAAAATTGCTTCGCTAAATGTGGGAACATTCTTATAATTCCTTTGCAAATTTTGTGCAATTTTTCATTTTTATCTTAAAAACAAGAAAATGTTTTCTTAGTTTTATTGACAAAAATTTTGCCCCACTTCAGTGGGTTTGACATTCAGTGGTACTTTAACTTATCTTAATTTTGACTTAAAAAACTACAAAATTAGGCAAAACAAACTAATACCCCACCCAAAAAAATAATAATATTGTGTTTTTTATGCATTGGAAAAAAATAATTTTTAAATATTTTTGTCTCATTTTTTTTTTTTTAAGTTTTTAAATCTGAAATACAAAGAACATTTTGTATTGTTTTTTGCATTAAAATAAAAAAAGTATTTTTTAAATGGAAGAAAAAGCATGTCAAATGTTGGCTTTTCTAGTCTGAAAAACAAAAAAAAACACCAAAACGCAAATTTAGAGCTGTTTTTTTTTGTTTATTGGACAGTGCTCATATTTAAACATAAACATGTTTTATGAGCAATTTTTTTGCAGTGCGTGTGTTTGTGTGTAATCCCGAGCTGTGCGCCGCATATTAAACTTAATGCGCTCTTAATTACTTTGAGACAATAAAGTGTCGTAAACTTTACGGTGGAAAAGTGGCGCATTTTACTACTTTTGTCATAAAATGAAAGTCTGCATCAATATTGCAACTGGCCTGCTTCAAAGTGAGGCAACAAATCACGCGTGTGTGTGTGTGTGTGTGTAAGCGCACGTTAGCCACACAGCGCTAACACGGTCGCCATAGAGACGCTTCGTCACACGCTCCCCTCATGCGTCGCCGCGAGACATGAAGTTTTTTTCTGATCATGTGACCATCCTGTATTATCAAGAGTATACTTGTTGAAGGTTTGAAATTTTCTCTGAGTTTCTTGAAAACTAAATGTAAATGATGGTAAAAAAAAGTCTCTTATTTTATTTTGAAAAAAATATCGTTTTGGTTTAAGATTTTTTTTTTTATTGCTATAAAATGATTTGTTGTTTACATAAAATATTTAATTTCTTTTGGAAAGTCAGATTTTTTTCTGCCCAAAAAGTTTTATTTTCAGAATGGTGTCACTTGTTTATTTATTTTTAGAAAAAAAATGTAGTTTCGTTTTGGTGTAAGTTTTTTTTTTTTTAGGCTGTAAAATGTTTTGTTGTTTAAAAAAATATGTTATTTCAGAGTCAGAAACAAACTAGGTATCGGTACGGCATCGGCTGATACCGCAAAACTGGGTATCAGAATCTGTATCGGAAGCCCAAAAACGGTATCGGAACAACACAAAAAAAAATTCCAAGATGAAAATTCATGAAAAACTGGATGGATGGACAATTTGAAAAAAACTTTCAGAACAATCACTAAGATCCATACATATACTTAAAGACAGAGATTGTGTGTTCCACAAGGCTCTATTTTAGAGCATCTTGCTTTTTTTTATAACTTTTTTGCGGGGGTATTATGAGATGGATGGATGGGTAATTGGTTGGTTGTAACTAGCGGCCTGGTTGGTTTAGTTTCGATCAAGTTCGCTGGTTCTCAGCAGAACCAATGACTTTTCCTTTAGTGTGAAATAGTAGGGTGCGTTGGGGGGGGGGGCAGGAAAGGGAGGGGGGTGGTATGTAGTGAAGCGCAGGCCCCTAAATACGTTGTGACATTTCTCCAAACGCACCTTTCAAGCTGACGTCCTAATGAGACGCAAATCAAGAACATAAATCGACAACGTACAGAATCGCGCTACCTCGGATTAATATTCATGAGGGCTGCTCTAGTAGGGAGGGGGGGATTTCAATCATGTCTTTGCAGCAATGTCTGATCTTGTTTTCTGGAAGCTTCTATTGGAAAAGTCATCCGGAAACAAAAAGACACAATTTTACCTCCCTTCTCCATTTTGGAACGTGTGCCTTTTCACGGGTAATGACTTTCTTCAAGCTTCTGATTGGCTGAAATGGGCTGACGGTTATGGGTTATAGCGCCACCCTATGCTTAGGAATACATATCGCAGCTTGACAATCACATTTTCACTTCGATTTTTCAAAAAATGCTTTTGGTTTGAATGGTCAGGAGGAGTTTTAGGGCCACAATGAAAGAAAAAAATCAATGTGATGAGACTGAAGTCGTTTTTGCCCCAGAAAAAAGTCACATTTTATCAAGTTAAAAA
Organism: Leptonotus elevatus; assembly: GCF_054856555.1. Lineage (NCBI taxonomy): Eukaryota > Metazoa > Chordata > Actinopteri > Syngnathiformes > Syngnathidae > Leptonotus > Leptonotus elevatus. The sequence goes on along the minus strand of NC_141239.1, from coordinate 3,274,401 downwards.
GTCGTATTTTGGGGAGATAAAATGTTTGATTTTTTCCAAATGTTTTATCTTTCTGGGAAACAAAGTATTTTTTCCCAAGATTGTGTTGTTTACTTTTGAAATATGCAAACATTTTATTTTTTCTAAGATTTTCTGCAATTTTATTTTTAATATTACAACAATAGCTTTAAACTTTATAAATACCACTTTTTATCTGGCAGAAAATATGACTATTTGTTCAAGACACACCTTATTCTCACCATTTAAATGTTTTTGTTTCTCTTACAACTATTATTATTATTATTATTATTATATAAATAATCTAATATTCATATTATGTAATTATAATACTTATATATATTTATATATAATTTAATATTATAATATTATGATAGTACTATTACTTACAACTATAAAAACTATTTTTAAAAATCTAGTTTATTTGGTAAGATTATGAGATAAACAAAAGGCTTTCTTGGTGGGGGTACTTCTTTTTTATGTAAAGTTTTATTTTCATATGGTTACAACTTGTGTGTGGGCTATTGTTTGTGTTTCTTTTTAGTCTGGCTGTATTTTTTCCCCCCAACAATTCCTGCATCAACCGAGACATACACTCGTGTTTCATATGTCAGCAGAATGTTAGGTGGAGAGAGAAAAAAAAGCCGATCGTGATTATGTTAGACCTCCAGCGGACGGAGACTTCTGCGGTACTTCCGTGTCCTGCGCAGCCGGCCAGTAGCGCCTGTCCCCGGCTGCGCTGGCCGCGCTTGCGCCGCTGTTCCTCCGGAGAGTCAACCAAGCCGCGCGCTCTCCGTGCGCGCCACTCGCGTATTGCTTCCTGGTTGTTCGCGTTTATATAGCGGCCTAAAAATATCTCCGGCGCGGCCCAATGAGCAGCGGGAGCCGCTCGGGGCTCCGTAGCCAACCAGGCCCGGACAGAAGCTCCGACCGCGGGCCGCCATTGGCGCTCCCCGCACCGGCGGGCGGGTCGAGCGCTCCCCGCAGCTCATTGGCTGCGCCGGCGTGGGACGTCACGACGTCACGTGGTGCATGTTCGTGTGGAGTTGTAAGCGCGATGAAGAGGAGAAGGAGGAGGAGGAAGAGGCGAGTTTAGAGGAAGCTGACAGTCGGGCGAAGACTTCAGTCGGTGTGCGCTGCGCTCGGGAACCAGCGCGACGTACATGCGCACGCACGCACGCACGGACGTACGCACGCACGAAGGACCAGCAAGGCAAGCCGCTGAGATGGACGTCATCCCCATGTGCAGCATCTTCCAGGAGCTCCAGATCGTGCACGACACCGGATACTTTTCCGCCTTACCGTCCCTGGAGGAGTACTGGCAGCAGGTAAGCGAGGGAGGAGCAAAAACACCCCCGGAAAAAAAAGAAAACAAATCAAGAAAGACCCCCAAAAAGAGAGAGAAACAAGTTGGCGTGTAAATTCGGGGCCAACTTGTTGCGTCGCTCGGACGTGGAACGAGCTGGCGACGCGCGTGCTTGTGCAAACTTTGCACGATCGACGGTGGTGCGTGCGCGTGCACGGAGCTGTCATCCGTGCACGCGCGCTGACTGACAGCTTCCCCGCCGACGATTTTTCGACTATTCCCGTTTCTAAATTCGTGATGGGAATATATTTCAGAATCCTCGCGAAGTAGTGGAATGATGATTCTGTCGGACCTCCTCCAGGGCAGGCGGGCGGGCGGGCGCGCGTGCGTGCGTGCGTGCGTGGAGCCAAGTTCCGGGGAGAGACACGTGCGTGGAGCTGTCACACGTGTACGCGCGTCGACTGACAGCTACCAGCTGCCTTTTATTATTGCCACTTTTTTTTAAATGATTTTTTTGTTTGTTTTTATCGCGCAAAAAGAAGAGATGGTTGTAGTGGAATTCCGCTTGCGTCGGACCTCCCCCAAGGCAAGTTGGGGGTCGACATGAGCGTGCGTGGAGCTGTCACACGTGCACGCGGGTAGACTGGCAAAGTGAGTGCAAGCAAGAGAGGGAGAACTCTAAAACTCATTTGTATTTTCAGGAACGCAACTACAATTTGACATCATAACCAAGAAATCATAATAATCATCATAATGTGGTGAAGAAATAAAAATAAAAATGTGGCGTCATGCAGTGCTTTAATGTGGATAATTTACATTTTGGTTTTAAACAGGAAAGATCTTACCGGTACATTTTGACATCATTGATAAATAATGTATGAAGTGCTTTAATACTGACTCTTTCAATTTCAGTCAGCTGTCCAAGTTGGACTGTTTTGAACAGGAAGGAGCAGTTTCAACCACTAAAAACGAGTTTAGCGGCTCAGAAATGAAATGTAACATCTAAATCAAGTCATTTTCATGTGCCATCTAAATCAAGTAATACTAAATCGCTATGGTTACGTACGTGCTTTGACGCAGACTCTTTCAAGTTCAGACAGCTCTTCACACTTCAAAGTTTCAAACAGAGACAAATTCAACCACGAAAACTTTTGTCCATTCAGGAATACAAGTAAACAACTTTATTTTCACAACTTAGTAAAGAAATAATAATGTGCCATGGTGAAATGCTATATTGCGGACTCTTTCAAGTTCAGCCGGCTGTCCAAGTTGGACTGTTTTGAACAGGAATGAGCAGAATGACTTTCAACGGTGACAAATGAGTTTTTCCCGAAATGTAACGTAACCTAAGTCGCAAAAGGTTAACATGACATCATGCAGCACTTTAATGCTGACTGTTTCAATTTAGTGAGCTCTCCATGTTTGACATATTTTGAACAGGAAGGAGTCATTTCAGCCACACAAAGACTTGTGTTGCTGTTCAAGAAGTCAGTAATTAAGTACAATTTGCCATCTAATATGCCAGAATGAAGTGCTTTAATACAAACTCTTTCAAGTTTAGTTAGCTCTCAAAGTTTGACTGTTTTGAACAGGGTTGTACAGTTTCAACTATTTGTGCTTTTAAAGAATGCAATTTGACATCTAAATCAAGCAATACTAAGGTGCCATTGTGACGTGCTTTGATGCTGACTCTTTCAAGTTCAGTCAGCTCTTCACACTTTAGTTTTAAACAGCAACACATTACAATTTCCACCATTCAAACTTGCTTCCATTCATGAATGTAAGTAAACAACTCCAATTTCACATTTTAACGAAAATAAATGATGATGTGTCATAGTGAAGTGCTTTATTGCAGACTCTTGCAAGTCGAGTCAGTTCTTAGTTGGACTGTTTTACACCAGAATGAGTAGTTCTAACTGCTTAAAATTAATTAAGCTGTTCAGTAATGCAATTTGATGCCTATTAAAAAATACTAGCGTACCACCGAGAAGTGCTTTAATTCAGATTGTTTCCATTTCAGTCAGCTCTTTACAATTGACTGTTTTGAACAGGAACACGTTGAATTTAACTTATGTGTTTCCATTACAAATTCACATGGTAGCCAATAAATAATAACGTGCCATGTTGGTGCTTTGATGCAGACTCTTTCAATTTCAGTCAGTTCTTCATATTTTCGACTTGATTTTGTTTGTTTTTGTTTTTTTGTCCTTCAAATGAAAAAAAGGCTTTTGTCAGACCTCCCCCAAGGCAGGCCTGGAGCCAAATTCCAGGAGTAGCCTGCTTTGGATTGTACCATTTCAATTGAGAGTGGGACGCGCCACTGAACTCAGCGTCCACATTCTCCTCTACGCGTTTTGTCTGGGAATGCCGCTGCAGATTCCCTTAATGAGTCATCTTCCAGTTATCTGCAGCCGTCGGAATTTGGCCCACGCCGGACCCACAATAGCAACTTCCAAAGCCCCCCGCATGCATTCCCAAAGTGGATCTTGCAGTATTCATACCGGAGCTTTATGGAATCCCACACACACACACACACAGAACAATTCCATGACCCCTCCAACCTCCCCCCCCCCCCCAACCCGCCAAATCCACCATCCTCCTCTCAGGTCCCCGGCGTACGATGTTATTTCTAGCCGTGCCTCCAAATGCATTATTAAATCCACATTATGCTGAATAATTGATGGCGCTAAAAGATCTACAAGCACTTGGCTCACAGTCGGCAGTTGGGAATGTTACAGGAATGTTCGTCCACGCAAATTAAAGCAACATGCGACGCTTTGGCTTTTCTTCCTGAGTCGGGCCTCCAGAATCTTCCGTGTCCAACTTGTAACAGTGCCGACGCGATTGCGCCCGCTACGCTTTTGGAAGCATTGCGTTCCGAAGCCGCGGACTCCATGGGGTGTGTCGGGATGCTCGCTACAACGCCAAACAAATGGATACGTTGGTAAGGAGAGCCGCCAGCATCATGCTGCATGTTTTAATGCGGACTCTCTCAGGGCTTTAGTGCTTTGTGATTGAATGTTTTGAGCGGAATAAGGAAATTCAACCACTGAAACAGATTTTCATGTTTCGGAATGCAATTTCATGTCAAAAATGTAAAATCATGAAGGGCTTTAATGCACACTGTTTCAGGTTGGGTGAGTGCTCCACATATGTATGTTTGAACTCGAATGAGCAAATTCGACCGCTAAAACTCGTTTTTACATTTTGGAATATACAGTAATTTGACATTTTAAAAAACAAAAATAAAATATTGTGACACCATGAAGTGCTTTAATGCATATTCCTCCTGGTTCAGCGAGTGATCTATGTTTGAACATTTTGAACAAAATCGAGCACTTTGAACCATTAAAACTCATTTTTATGTTGAGGAATGCAATTTGACATAGAACAAGTGTTAATTCGCAAGTGCTTTAATGCAGACTGTTTCGGCGAGCGCCCTACATTTGAACTATTTTAAAGAAGAACCAGTTATGAATTTCAACCACTAAAGCAAATGTTTATGTTCAGCAATGCAACTTCACTTCAAGAAACAATGTTTAAATTCAAATGAGCTTTTATGCATACTGTATCAAATTAAATGTCATTTTTATGATCAGGAATGCAATTTGGGATATAAATCAGGAAATAATCATGCACCACCATATAATGCTCTAATGCAGACTTTCACTTTCAGCATGTGTTCCGCATGTCACTGTTTTCAACAAAAGCCAGTTACAAATCTCAACCCCTAAAGCAAATATTTATGTTCAATTCGTAAGCGCTTTAATGCAGACTGTTTCAATTTCGGTGAGCGCCCTACATTTTAACATTTTGAATAAATACGAGCAATTCAACCTCTCACATTTGTTGTGTTCAGGAATGTAAATTTGACATCTAAATCAAAATGTCATATTTTGCAATCATGAAGTGCTTTAATGCAGACTCTGTCAATTTCAGCAAGTGCTCCACATGTCACTATTTCGAATAAATTTCAACCACCTAAACAAATATTAATGTTGAATAATGTGATTTGACATCAAAATGAAGAAATAATCATGGCCCATCATGAAGTGCTTTAATGCAGACTATTTCAGTTTTAGCGAGCGTTTCAGCATTTACAACCACTAAAACGTATTTATATAATAATAGAAGGCTATTTAATATCTATATGAAGATAAAGGTATGTGCCACCTTAAAGTGCTTTAATGCCAACTTTTTTTTTCCCAGACATGCTTGGAGCTGGAGCGCTACCTGCAGGCCGAGCCGTACGTGTCGGCGTCCGAGCTCAAGTTTGAGAACCAGGAGGACCTGTGGAGCAAACTGATGCTGGCGTGCGGCGACAAGGCGTCCGACCCCAAGCTCGCCAGGGAAGACGAGGACCCCCCGGAAAGCCGGGACGCCGCCGGCTGCTACTTCCACTCGGACGCCAGCAGCGAGACGTCGGACAGCTCCGAGGAGCTGTCGCCCGCCCTCGACTTTCCTGCCGGCTCGCTGGCCGACCTCCTGGGCGACGGCCCAGAGGACCTGAGCGCCGCCTGCGCCGCCGCCGCCATCATTGGGACGCCGCCTTCCTCGCCCGAGCTGGCCAAGGAGGGCCCGGCGGTCTCGCAGGCGTGGGCCGGCGGCAGCCACGCCGGGCCGTACGCGGCGGGGAAAGTCAGGACGGCCGGCGGCGGGACGGAGAAGGCAGGGCTCGCCGGCGGGGAGGCGTCGCCCGACGGCAGGAGGCGAGTGCACAGGTGCCTCTTCAACGGATGCAGGAAGGTGTACACCAAGAGCTCGCACCTCAAGGCGCATCAGCGCACCCACACAGGTACGGACAACACGTGGCACACTTTTTACACCCGCAATCTCAAAATACACTTGACATACGAGTAGGGTTGCTTGATTATGGAAAAAATAATAATCCTGATTATTTTGGCAATAATGGAAATCACGATTATTCAAACGATTATTGATTTTTTCTTACAAAGCAAGAAAATGTTTAAGCATTTGAAAATATTAAGACCAATTAAAAAATAGAAACACTATAATTATTGAAGTTTATTTTGGACCAAACTGAATTTATAATCATATATATTTATAATATTATTTATTTATTTATTTATGTTGGCAAAAACTTGAAGTTGGAGAGCAGCTTGTGCATTAGGATGATTTTTTTTTGGTACAAAACAAGAAAATATTTAAAAGTAAAAAACAAATATTAAGACTTATACAATTCTTTGAAACACTATAATTATGCAAGTTCCTTTTGGATTAAACCAAATTTATTAAACTAGTGATTTAAAAAGGTTCACATTAAATACATTTAAATAACTCAAAAATGAGTGTTAATATTCCTTTTTAATGATTATGCTGATTTTGGAATTGTGGAGTGTAATAATTGAAATTGTAATTGAATTTCGATTAATTGCACAGCAACATATGATTTTGTTGATACGAGCCATCGAGTCAGGCGTTGTTGTTTTTTTTTGTTTTTTTTCCAAATTCCTCACATTAACCTACATTTAAAGACACACCCCTTATTTTCATCACAACTTGTGTATCCCTCAAAAATATTCAAAAGAAAAAGTGTGTGGGTGCGGAATCATTCCTGGAGGACACCCTGCACACCCCCTCTTCGTGGGTGTGCAGGCCACACCCACGAGGAGGCATTTGTTTACATCTCCACTTTATTCTTTTACACTTCCCCAAACTTTTATATCCCCACACCCCTTTCAGCATTCCCACAAATAGAATGCCCCAAAAAGTCCGTTTAGGTTCAGTTGATTAGTGTTGTTGTTGTTCTTTGTTGTTGTTTTTACAAAGGATAACGAATAGATGCCCTTGAGTATTGTTATATTATATGTTATAATTATGCGCTTACTTTAATAAAAAGAAAAAAATTAAAGGTATTTGTATCTCAAGGCAACACTGTACTCTAATGCTACAAAAGCTATATGGCTAAAAGATAGCAAAAGATGAGACAAGATGGATGTTCAAAATGAGTGAAAGGAGATGGAAATACCGATAATGCTACATGTTAATGCTAGATGCTAACGTCGTGCATCACGTGAACTGACATAAAGGGATATTTTTTGATAAAATGGTTTATGAGCTCAAATTAAACACTTGATGGAGCAACATGTCATTTGACGAAATGGACTTTCAAAACGAGTGAAAGCTGTTACTAATGCTACATGCTAAATGCTAACGCCGTGTGTCATGTCATATGACATCAAGGCTGTTTTTTTTTTCAAAGATTTTTTTTAGCTCAAATGTAACATTTGATAGAGCTAAAGAACAGGCTCTTGAAACGAGTAAACGTTAGTGCTAATGCTACATGCTAATGTAGCGTGCCATGTCAAATCAGGTAAAAGGTTATATTTTGCTCAAGTGTTTGTTTGTTTTTTTGCGTTCAACTTTTACATTTGAGAGAGGGAAATATGCTTTGACGTTGTTTATCCTGCAAACACGGCTCACATTTCGCTCTGGAAACAAGCACCCGCCTTTCGGGGAAAATGCCAAGACGGGAATTTGCCGTTTTGTGTCATGTGTGCGGTGGTGCGCCGCCGCCGCCGCCGCCGCCGTACATACGTGAGCCTCGTCAACTTTGACCCGCAAGCGAGCTGTTTACAGCTGCCGTGCCGACCATTAGCAGAGGAAGTCGCATTCCTCGCATCCTTGCCCGACCATGTGAGCGCACCCCTCCTCCTCCTCCCCCCCCCCAACATTAATGCCATCACACACACACACACACACATTACATAAGCTGCATACCACAGCACCCTAGCTTGTTTTTCTGTTTAACTCACACTCGTCGACAGTAGCCAGTAGCATTGTGCAGTACACAAAAGACAAAAATTGAAAAAATATATAATACTCTGCATGCGACAGCATTCACATGTGTACAACACCAGCAAGATTAAACAGCAGCGTTGAAGAAACAAACTCAAGTTTGTCAGGCGTCGTAAAGTTGTTCACATTCCACCGCCATTTTGTTTCGTTTGTGCGTCTTACGCCTTTTTGTGTTTTTTGTGTGTCAGGCGAGAAACCGTACAGATGCTCGTGGGAAGGCTGCGAGTGGCGTTTTGCGCGCAGCGACGAGCTAACGCGCCACTTCAGGAAGCACACCGGAGCCAAGCCATTCAAATGCAGCCACTGCGACAGGTACGAATTGCCGCTTCAGTCTTGACCTCAGTTTGTTTTATTTTTTAAAAAGTCTTTAAAAATTTTAAGTGGGAGATTTTCTCAATTTTTATAGAGAAAAAATCTGACGTTAATCAAACATTAAAAAGTAGTTTTTTCCAATTAAAAAATATGACTTTATCTTATTGTGCTACATGCTAAATGCTAATGTTCCATATCAAGTGAATGGAAATGTTCAGATGTTTGGCTTGTCACATACAAGCTAACATGACATGACATTTCTTTGTTCATGTGGTTTTTTTTGTTTTACTTTTTCCAATAAAAAAAAATTGTCTTTAGTCTTTTGCACCATTTTTTCCTAGAAAAAAGGTCTGAGTTTAATTATGAAATATTTTCACATTTTCCTCAACAAATTTGACTTTATAGTTATAACAGTCTGACTTTTTATCTTGGGGGATCTGGGTGGGGGGGGGGGGGGGGCGATATATTCCAAAAGACAAATGTTAATCTCGAAATCTTACTTCATCTTAAATTTCTCTGAAATTTCCGATTTTTTTCTAGAAAAATTTTAATCTCAGTTTTTTTTATATATATAGAAAATCTGACAAAATATTTTTTTCTTGACTTCATTTTTATAACTTTTTGCTCTGCTTTTTGGAAATGCTAATGCTACATGCTAATGTCACATGTCAAACAAAGGGAACTGTTCAGCAGTTTGGCCTGTCACATACAAGCTAATATGACATGACATGTTTTGGCTTTGTTCAGGTGTTTTTCCAACTTTTTCCAATAAAAAAAAAAAGGTCTGTCTTTAGTCCAGTCATTTTGCACTTTTTTTTCAAAGGAAAAAGTCTGATTTTAGGTATAAAAGTTTTTCAAATTTTTCCGACAAAAATATATATTTTCTTATCAAATGACAAAATGACTTAATTTTTATAACTTTTTGCTCTGCTTTTTGGAAATGCTAATGCTACATGCTAATGTCCAGCAGTTTGGCCTGTCACGTCCACATTAACGTGACACAGCTTTTCCTGCCTTTGCTCAGGTGTTTTTCCCGCTCGGACCACCTGGCCCTGCACATGAAGCGGCACATCTAAGTTGTCAGCGGCGGCGGTGGAGTGGAAGGCCAAGCGGAATGAATCGGGCGGATGTTTTCTGACCTTTGTGGCGTCAGCCAGGCCGGTGCGTCGTGTCGACGTGGTACGGCGGCGGCAGGCGGCGTCTCGGTCAGCGGGAAAAAAGCAGGAAGTTAAACGCAGGCTCTCATTTTGCACCGTACTCAGTGCCTCCAACACCTCGCTGAGCTGGAGCTGCAACGTTCCGGAGAATTCTGGAAAGGATGGAAATTCGTGTATGGTGTTTGACGCTTTTTTTTACGGCTCCCCCCGCCGGAGGATCTTGGGACTTCTCGGGGGGCGACGGAGTGTTTGGACTGCGGATGCCTGCGCTGGTTTGCTGAAGTGCGGCGTGCATGGTGGACGAATGCCGTCTTTTTGTCTCCGAGTGAATGAAAAGAAAGCCTGGAGAGCAGAGGAGGGCTTTGCTGTTTGTTTGTGCGCCCCCCGCAGGCTTGGAGGTGGAACTACAGGTCCCTGCTTATAAAAAAAAAAAAAAAAGAAGAAGAAGAAGAAGAAAAAGAAGAAAAAAATAAGAGGAGGGTGGACTTTTTTTGGTGCAGCTAATAAATGTGCAATGTGTGACGTAGCCTGTCTGACATACAACATACACGCCACAAAGCTCATTTTGTTGTTCGTTCAGCGAGAGAGAAAAATTTAAAACAATGAACACCAACAGTCAGAAGTGGCGGAGGAGTGACATGGACACGCTGGAAAGGAAAACAATTTTATTTTTTATTTTTAACCTTGCAAATTTGTATAGATAAAGAAATGATCCCAAAAAATTGACTTTAATCTTAAAATGTTTGACATTCTGGAAAAATCTTGCAATATTAAAAAAAAATTACTAGAAGGAAATCTGTTCAGTTACTATTCGCTCTTTCATTGAAAATTTTAATTTATTTGAATTTTTTCTTGACAAAATAAGATTTTTCTGAGAAAAAAAAATTAAGAAATGATCCCAAAAGGTTTATTTTAATCTTAAATGTTCTGAAAAATCTTGCAGTATGACAACTTTTTTCATACGGTTACTGTAGAAATCAACTTTATATCTTCTCCAATCACGACTTTTCTTCTTGAAAATAATCAAATCTTTTTTTTTAATGCAATTTTTAAATAAAAATCTGACTTTGATCTTTAATTTAAAAAAAGCAAATTTTCTATTGAAATGTATAAGTTTAAAAAATCTAATATTCCCCAATATTACATATCAGTTGTTCTCAAATTTACGACAGAATTCTTGTTTTTTCTTTCCAGTGTTTCCTGCTTTGAATGGAAATTGTTTTGCCGTTCGTTTACATGACGACAACACATCACATGACTTGACACGCTCCTCCCAAAAAAAAGTCACATTGCCAACTAGTGGCCCGGCGTGCACATTGCAGTATCTTCACTCCGTGTGGATGTCGCATAAATGCTTTGGGTAGGGAGGTTTGCATGAGCTCTGGGTTGGGGTGGGGGGGGGTTGGTTCGCATTTGTTGCGCTTGGAGGGTGACGTCGTTGGAGAGCAGCTACTTTCCTTGTTGTTATTGTCGAAAAACCGCTAATAAGGCTTTTTGTTGGGAGTACCACTAATAATCGCGCTTTTCAGGCGAGTTGCCTTCACTTTTTTTTGGCTTGTACGTGTCCAAACAAAAGAGAGAGAAAAAAGTGCACTGTTGACCTTCCTGATGCCTTACGTAAGTGGCCTTGTCCTCTTAAATATACACACACACAGAAATGCAGTTATTGAAAAAGCTTTACAGACGCTCATTTCCTCTCTCCGCCCCCCGCCACAATAAAACGCGAGTTTCACAGTCAGAAAGACAAGATCGAGGTTTTCAGATTGGACTTTTTTTTTCTCCAAACTGGGTTAGACGGTAACTTGTCGGTCGCACTTATGGGCTTTGCTACTGTGTAGTAAACCTTCTGCTTAACGTATACGAGAGACCTTTCAAAATAAGATTAAAATTACTAATGACAGGAGAGATTTATGTGTTCAAATGTGACTTTTTCCCCTTGTCAATTTTCTGCATTTTTGACTCCTCTTGTACTATTGTGACTTTTTTTCTCAGGAAAAAAATAAATTTTGAACATTTAAGACTTATTCTTTACAAAAGGTTTCGTTTTAAATTCATAGTTTTCTTGGAAGAAGAAAAAAAATTGCCCAATTAAATGACTTTTTGTAGATAAAAGATCCGCCTTTAATTGTATGTTACGACTTTTTTGTCAACAAGATTTCCCCAGTTCTTTTCAAGAAAAATACAAAATCAATCTTCATCTTATTTATAATGTCGTGGTGTGCAATTCTTTCCAAAAAATGACAACTTATAAATAACTTGAATTTTTTTCTGACAAAATACATATCCGTCCGTCACTACTTGGCGGTTCACTTACCACGGTCTCGCTATATCGTGGATTTTTTTGGGGGGGTCCAAAATTCATCCATTACGCTACGGGGTTTATCTTGGGATGTACCTCGCTAATTCGCGGGTTTTTCACAAATTATTATCGACTTTAAATCTCAATGTTTTTTTCTTAATTGTAGAAAAAGAGGGTTTAAATCTAGCAGGATTGCTACTTTTTCACTTCTTAAAAATGTGACTTTTATCTCGTATGTTAATGACTTTTTTTTTCTAGAAAAATAAATGACTTTTTTTTTCTAGAAAAATAAATGACTTAAATCTCATAACATTAAGACTTTTTTTGTTAAAATAATAACAAACCCAATTTCTTTCTAGAAAGAATGACTTAAATCTCAGTTTTATGACTTCTGGGGGGGGGGGGTCAACTTTAATGTCTTTATTTTCCAACCTTTTCTCAAGAAGAAATATGATTTAAAATAAACGGGGTGTGGGGGGGATCTAAGACTTGCAATTTACTAATTAAATGAATAAAATCTGGAAAAAGAGGACATAAATCTTCTAAGATTCCTCTAAAAAATGTGACATTATTTAGAAATTTGAATTTTTGCTCTGAAAAAATTACTTACATCTCATTGTGACTTCTTTGGGTCCAAAACTAATCTTGTAAGCGGTCTCTTTCTTTCTAGAAAAATCGGTCAAAAAAATAGCATCTTGAATGGGGTGTTGATTGTTGAAGGTGTTTGGCTCATCTCGCTGACATAAGCTAAGCTAAAGGCTAACAAAGGCGCGACTTGTGCAAGACAACAAGCGTGCGACGAGGGCGGCCCTTCTTTGTTCTTTGTTTCCACTTGGCGAGGTTGACAAAGCAAAAGAGTTTTTTGTTGCAGACATTTTCCACAAAGGCCCTTTTAAAACTGGGGACCAATAAAACCATGTGGGGGTTGTTTAAAAAATAAATGATGACAAATTGTTCAAATGTTTTTTTTGCAAACACAAGTATTATTTTTGTTATTTTTTTATTTGCCATGTGATTTGTCTGGATGATCAAATGTGACGCTTTCTTTTTACTTTATTTTGTAAAATGCGCAAAATGTGTATGAATGTATTTTTTATGGGAAAGTGGATTAAAAAAAAGCTTTTATTGGATTGCAGTGTCTTTTTTTTTTTTTATCTCTGTTGTGCGGTTGTTGCGTAGCGTGAAGATGCTAACATGAAGATACCAATAAGAACATGCTATGAAGATGCTAACGTGAATATGCTGCTAACTAGCGGTGTAACGAAAACTGATTTCAATCAGAAATTTGGTTTCAAACAACACGAGTGCATCATATTGAACTAAATCCAATCCTTCTATATTGAGATGCACATCGAATCGTCTTTTATTGGGAAAAACCCCTGCTAGAGCTAAGCTCATGCGCAAAGTTTTCCAATGCTTTTTCTAATGAAAAAAAAGGGAACTCTAACTATTTTTTCCCCCAAAAATAAAAAAATAACCCATTATTATTTTATAAGTAATTATAATATTACAACATTTAGGAAAAAGGTTTTTCTAAAATAAAAAAAAAGAGAAAGAAAAAAGTTCTTTTTTTTGTAGGAAAAAAATTGCAAAATAAAATACATTTTTTAACCTCCCCAAAAAGCCAGAAAATGGTCGGAAAAAAAAATACAACAAAATTTAAGTCCTACTTTTTTTGTGGAAAATAGTCAGAAAAAGCTATTTTTTTCAAAGGAAAATGAAAATCTTGAAATTTTGAGTCATAATATGAGATCAAACTGTTTTAATCTTAGATATACAGATTTGTCTTAAAGATAACAGATTTAGTGTTGTTTTGTTTTTAGAAAATAGTTGGAATATTATGTGAATCGGGTTGTATTTTGTTGGGGGGAAAAAAGTTGGAGCATTACTAAATAAATAAAAAATCTTGGGGAAAAATACATAATTGAAGAGAAGTTTGTGAATAGTCAGTTTAAGTAAAATGAGGTCAGAAATTTACATTGACAAAAAAAAGGCATTTTGTATTTTCACTTGAAGAAAAGATTTGAACCTTGTGATCTTTTTTTCCTCAGACGACCCAAAAGCCGAAGAAGTTGAAAGTCGTCCACAGCACGTTGGTGTGTGTGATGACAACAAACAAGCTTTTGTTGCCGTTCTGCCGGCGGTGCCGCTCGGACAGGATCCGTCCACATCACCTGACGCACGCCCACAAAATGCGAAACAAAAGTTTTGGGACAGGAACAAGAAATGTGCTGTTGAATCTTGCGGCTCTCTCGGCTGACACACAATCAACCGACGGCAGCCGTCAGTTTGTGTGTGCTACGCTAGCATGCTATCATGCTAGCACGGGCCCGTAGCACAAATGCGGCGCTCGGGGCCGTATCCTTGTTGTCACTTGTCACACGCGCGTTCACAAACTCGGAGATATTTTCACTTTAGGACCGCGTGTGTGTTTCAGAGGAATGTTTGGAATTTCTGTATAGTTTTCATTTAGCACTTCACTTAGCAGGATGACAATTGGTAGACATGTCGGCAATCCACAAAAAAAAAAAAATGCCTGAGAAGACAAACAAAGTCAGCCATTTTGGTTGTAAGTGGCCATCTTGGGGTCAATTTGCACACTTCTACTGGATTATAATTTTTTTTTTTAAAAACCCAGTTTGATTTAGCAACATGACATTTTTAGTAGGCGTGTCTAACATGAGTAGAACCACACAAAAGTCACAACAATCCATGCATGAAAAGACACATTTTGTTCCAAGTGGCCATTTCGGACATTGTCATGGTGCTCTTTTCTTTTCAAAGGATTGCTTGTCCACTGACTTAAAAAGAAAAAACTCGCTTCTATTTTTTTTAAATTCATCCCCTGAACCGTCAGTGAGCATGTCTGTCATAAGTGGAGACGCGCAAAAAAAATCTGAAGACGCCATGCCAAGAAAGAGAGAGGAAGTCATCCATTTTGTTTGCAAGTGGAATTAATGTGCGAAGTTTGGAAGTTTCCACACGTGCGAGCGCTCACTGTGGCGTGTAAAAGAAGAAGGCGTGCGCGCGAGATAGCCGTCGAGACGCTCCTGTCTCGTTCCCCATAGCTGGCCGCAATTCTGCGCTCGCTCCTTCCCCCGAGCGGCGCCATCGCGCTCGGGAGAGAGCGCGGGGGGAAAAAGAAGACAGAATGTCTTATCAAAAGCGGCTGCCGTCCGTCGCCTGAAATGAAGAAAATGTCATTGCCAGTTGAGGGGACGATCGAAAGATGGCGAGATGACGTGGGACGGCGTTGCAGACGTCTCTCGCTTTTCGCGCGCACTTCCGCTGAAGTACAAAAAAAAAAAAAAAAAAAAAGACACAATGGCAATACAAAAGAAAATAATTACGGGAAGGTTTTGAAATGAAGCTTTCTCAAGTCGTCCACATCATCATCTTCATCGCCGTCCTCTTCGTCATGATCGTAATCACCTTCATCACCATCGTCGTCATCATCATCATCATTTTAATTATTATCATTAACTTCTTCATCGCTATCATCCTCCTCTTCATCTTCATCATCATCATCAATATGATAATTTTCATCATCATCATCATCATCATCATCATCATTGTCATCTTCATTATCATCATCACCTTCATCACCAACATCCTCATCATCTTCATCTTCATCATTATCATCCACGCCGTCATGACATCATTATTATCATCTTCATCGCCAACATCATCATCATCTTCATCCTTATCATCATCATCATCAATATGATCATTATCATTATTTATATAAGGGCGGCACGGCGGTTTACTGGTTAGCACGTCCGCCTCCCATTGCAGAGGACGTGAGATCGAGTCCGGGCTTTGGCCTTCCTGGGTGGAGTTTGCATGCTCTCCCCGTGCCTGTGTGGGTTTTCTGAGTGTGAGTGTTGTTGGTCTGTGTGTGCCCTGCGATTGGCTGGCAACCAGTTCAGGGTGTAACCCGCCGACTGCCCAAAGCCAGCTGGGATAGGCTCCAGCACCCCGCGCGACCCCTGTGAGGACAAGCGGTTAAGAAAATGGATATATAAATATATATATATATGCTCATCATCATGATCAATATCTTCTTCATCGTAATCATCATCATCATCGTGGTGTGTTGTTGTGCGTGCGCTTTGTTGGAGTGTCAGCGATCAATAATGAACGATGTGGTAATTATCAGCCCGTCGCTTTGATGAACAATTGGAGGCGGGCGAGCACGTTTGGTCTCCGCCAGCGTTCGGACACGCTCGTTCATCTTCATCCTCCTCTTCCTCTTCTTCGTGTTGCTAATGCACTTTTGTCGTTGCCGGGCCGCTCGGCCCTCCATCAGCCGCGTCCTGTTTTGCTTCAAATGCGAGCGGCACCGGCATTCACTTAATGGCCGCCGCTCGTAACGTGCGTGCGCCTGCATGTGCGTGCACGTGCATGAATGTGTGTGTGTGTGTGTTCTCAATTGTTGAAATCCTGGGCAGCATTTAAATGATTGGCAGCAAAATGGTCCACTTTCAATTTGAAACCCTACTTTAAGACCCCAATTGAAAACCCTAACCCTAGTTAGAAACCCTAATTTAAAACCCTACCTCAGTTTGAAACCCTACTTTGAAAAGCTGACTATAGTTTGAAGCACTAATTTGAAACCGCAACCCTAGTTAGAAACCTCACCTTTGTTTGAAGCCCTACTTTTAAACCCTAACCTTCGTTT
This sequence comes from Leptonotus elevatus, assembly GCF_054856555.1. NCBI lineage: Eukaryota > Metazoa > Chordata > Actinopteri > Syngnathiformes > Syngnathidae > Leptonotus > Leptonotus elevatus. The sequence goes on along the minus strand of NC_141239.1, from coordinate 3,257,830 downwards.
GAAACCTTACTCTTAAAAACCTAACCCTAGTTTGAAACCCCACTTTTAAAACAATAACCCTAATTTGAAACCCTACCCCTAAATTTGGAAACCTCATTTGAAACTCTAACCCAGGTTTCAAGCACTACTTTGAAACCCTAACCCTCCCTTGAAACCGTACTCGTTAAATCCTATCCATAATGTGTGAAACAAATTTGAAACACAAATTTGAAACCCTAACCCGAGTATGAAGCCATCATTTGAAACCGTAGCCCGACTTTGAATCCATAATTTGATGTTTGATTTGAGCAATAATTTTTTTTCTTATTCTATTTCAACACACTAGTTTATTTTTGTTATATCATGACGAGTGTTTAATTGCACAGTTTAACAACATTTTTAAAATTTCAAATGCATGTCAAGTTTTTCTTTTAGTGAACGATGTACAGTGGAGAGAGCTGGAAGCCGAAATAATTGATGGCCATTGAAGCCCGTTTGAGAGGGATGGCGGCGGCGCCGATCACAAACACACATTTCTTCAAACCCGACAATTCTTCCAAAAATGCTAACTGCATTTTTGTAAAGAAATTTTCCGCAAAAAAAAACTAACTTTTTTTTTAATAGGCGCGGGAGGAAAAAAACCGGGGGGGAAGGGGGGGCAGGGGGGGGGGGGGACCAAATATTGAGAAGATTTTAGAAAGAAAAAAAAGACTCCACAAGCATGTGAACCCGCAGAGACACTCTTCAGGGGGATAGACTGTACATATTTTATTATTTGTTTTATTTCTTATCACTGATATATAAATACCGGAAATCATACAATTTTGTGCGTGTATGTATGAGATTGTGTTTGCGTTCTTTTGCTACTCCAAAAATCCAACTTTATTCTCGAAAAATGATATTTTCTTTCTTTTGTGAATACCAACTGTTTTATTTCATCCCTGTAAGATTTTGTTTTGATCGCATTGACGTCCTCGTGACAAACATGAATCAATATTTGTGCCACTGGACTTTTTGTTTCTACAAAGCAACTTTTTTTTTGGACGAGACCGCGACTTTACTCGAGTAACTTTGTGTTTTTGTTCGGACGAGGGCGCGAGGCGCTCGTGATGTCGACTACTGAGCATAAATCAATATTGTTTGCCGCGCATGCAAATTCTTGTGTTGACATTCGGAGAGCAGATCAAAGCTCGCCGTGCGCATTTGTTGGCTTGTCGTCAGCTCCAGCTGGCGCGTTTCCTCGTCTTACGTAAACGCTGGACCGACGCCGGCCCGCCGTCAATCGCAAGTCGACAACCACGACGCGACGCCGAATTCATTCTTGGAGAAAATACAAAAACATTCTGTCAAAAAGAAGACCTAATTCTTGTCCCAGTTCGATCAAATCTGACTTAAAAAAAAAAAAAAAAAAATCGAATTTAAAATACTTTTAAGATTACGAAAATTTTCTCAAAAATGAGTCCCTGAAATTACAGACAAAAAAATTGGGACGCCTTCCGGCGGTGAAAACGTAGACAAAAATATTCGGATTTGGATGTGAAAAAAAAATGTGCTATCTGGATAAAAGTTTGCATTGGGACATCGACTGCAACTTAAGACGAAAGTATTGGCGTATACTTTGCTGGGACAAAAGTATTGAAACACCTGCAGGGCGTAACCTGGGAGTGTCGTCAAAAGTATTGGGACACCAGCAGGACATGGAAAAAGTGAAGAAAATATTATTTGTTTGTTTATTGAACACATGAACCAGTAACAGAAATACGGTAATTAAAATAAAAAAATAAAAAAAGATGAAAAGAAAAGTCATGTTTGACATTCATAAGTCATCATTAAGCACAGTTTACATGTTCGAAAGGGAGTAGGAAGAAGTAAAAACCGTATCTCGTCCTAACCCCCTTACAAGAAAAAAAAAAAAAAAAAAACTTGCACCTATAAACAGCTTCATAAATATGCAATGTATCATCACATACATTTTTAATTGAATTTATACTGACTTATACTTGATTTCAATCTTTTTGTTGTACTTTTGTCTTCATACATTTTTAAACAGAGCAAGTCATTCACAACTTTTCAGGTTCATTCCAAAATTATTCCACTAATTCGCACCTACAATTGAAACACACCTTTGCTTCATATTTCTTCATATTTATGATTTTTTATTTTTTTATAGACATTGTACCACTTAAATAGGAGCCACTCTCTCTGATTTCAAACAGCTTCGGAAGCAAACTGGGATTCTAGACGAAAGTATTGGGACACCTGCAGGACGTGGAAAAAGTTTACGAAAATGCGGAAAAAGGTTTTAGGACATGGAAATACAATTTGGACAAATGTAATGGGACACTTGCTTTGGACAAAAGTATTGGAACACCTACAGGATGAGAACAGGGGAGTTTGGGCAAAAGTATTAGGACACACACAGAACAATCTATAAATCAATCAATAAAACAAAAGGCAGTTATTTTACAGTGGTTGTATAGTGTGTGCGCCCGTGTGTTTATGGAAGGGAGGGGGGGGGGGTCGGTGGGGGGGGGGGGGTCGGTGGGGGGGGGGGGGGTCAATTGGGTCAGTAGGCTGAACCAAGTGGAACAAGCATCTCTATCAATGTCTGCTCGTGACACTTGATAACCTGATGGATGATCACACATGACGTCTTCTCCTTTGGCCTGATTCCTGCATGGGGGGGGGGGGGGGGGGTTGCCAATCCAGTGGTTCTTCCAGTTGATTGGACTCCATTTACTCTCCTGGGGAAGACTGCTGGAGGTTTTTTTTTTTTATTTACACTCTGGGCATGTGATGACTACACAAACAGATGATGTTATCAGTCAATAGAAGGTTGGCAAAAGTATTGGGACAACTGCGGGAAGTCAGAAAGTTCACTTGAGGGCAAAAGTGTGAACTGGGCAAAATTGTAGAACAAGAAAATGAAGAACGAACGTAATGGGACGGAAGTGATGAAAACCTGCTTGGACAAAAAGTATTGGGACGTTCACAGTTGTTTAATTGTATTTAGTTTATAGACAGTATAAGTGACATTAAAAAAAAATAATCATAATAATTGGCTCACATTCAACTGTGTTCCTAATGAAGTGGCCAAGCGAGTGGATCACACTGGCCGTAATAACCTTATGATGTGACGCAACTTTCCACTACGCTCAGTCACGTGACATGTTTTGAAAACATCTCTTGTCAGAAGATTATTACAATAATAATAATAATAATAATAATAAAGACAAGCTATGCTGAAGGTGGCGTCACTTGTCCTTTGAACTTGTCATCAGGCGACATCAGCAAGTCAACACTTCAGCACTTTACGTCATGCATGTGAACAACGGGATGGACGCTACATGGACTACACATCGAACAGGGCGTGTGTGTGCGTGTGTGTGCGTGTGTGCGTGTGCGCGCTGCACATTGTTTGACCAGCATTCTTATTCCACGGTCACGTCAGGCCTTGAACCAACAACCCCTGCCCCCTCCCATTCCCAAATGTATTTCATCTCCTCGGACAAAGACCCCACACAATCACTCCACATGCAAGTAACCATGGTAACTGGAGACAAAATGCTGCATATTAAAATATAACTAAAAAAAGTACTTTAATAATAATCATCATCATCATCATAAAAGGTTATTTTTGTTGCATAGATTTGATGTAAATTTCTTTTTTTCGTTGAAGTTTTATAATATTTTAATATTAACATTTTGCGTATGGTTGACACTATTACTGTAATGAAGATAATTCTGCAATTTTTTTCTAGTGCTTGTTGAATTATTGTTTTATTTAATAAGTTTTAAATATGTTTAATTATTTTTGCATATTTTCATATATATGCAAAATATGAATATTTCTAAATAATCATCTACAAATTGTTCTTTTAAAGTGTTAAAATATTTATGTTTAAAAATAGTTGTGGGCGTAGTTTTATGATGAATATTTTTGGTGATATTTTAAAGCAAATAACGTTTTAGAAATTTTAGCTGTTACATTTACTAGATGATATTTTAGCCTCGTAGATTTACGGCGTTTGTCATTTTGTTTTATTTATTATTATTTTTTTAGACAAAACAAATAACAGCAAACACACAAATTGTAGCAGATTATTAGGTGTTTTTTTTGGGGGGGGGGTTTGGGGGGGGGGTATTTTGGAGGTAAATTAAAATTGACGGCAACTTATTGCCAAAAATATATTTTATTATTATTTTTGGGCCTAGTTGCATCACTAATACCTTCCTTGATATTTTTAACCCCATGTACTTCATCTCCAACCACCGCCCCTCGCCCCCCCCCCGCCCCTCCTACCCCCAGGCCAGGCAGTGGCGCTATTTTGGGCCTCCAATGCTTGACATATAATTATATAACGATAGCGACGCTAGCTGACTTTTTGCTGCTCCATTTCTTTTCTGTGCCATACAGTTTACAGTGCACATACACACAGTGCACGCGTTTAGATGTAAATATTAATAATACAGATGTAAATATTGTGCGGAAATTTGCAAGAGCAAGCATAAGCTATTTAGTATAACATAAGACTGTGTGTAGAGAAAAAAAAAAGGAAGATGAATTTTCTGTATGGCACAAGAAACCATATTTGGTCTCGTAAGCCATTATTTGGCAGCCCTTATTTGGTAGCAGAAATCATGTGACTTTTGTCAGCCAGTCAGTCAAGTCTGGTCATGATAACAATGAAATACAATTATGAAGTTTGAATCAAACGTACTATAAGTCATGTCATGAAATGTCCTGTTGAAAATATACAGGGGGAAAAAACAGGATTCATTTTTTTGTTTATTTAATTTTTATGTTACTCTATGGTCAAGACTTAACGTGACGTGAGTTTTGTATTTAATGTTCAAACTCAATATTTTTTGCATTACAATAAGAGTCATTAGTTAAAACTTGTAGTTAATATTTTAGGATAGTATTTTTTTTAACTTTTATTTTACTAATTACTTTTTCTTTTTTTAGATTGGTTTTGTTTTGTTTGATAACTTAGCTTGCTGCTTTTTTACTAAAAAAGGTGGAGCTTACGGTGAGAGGGCTTTTTTTTCGAGCACACACTGTACAGGAGGAAACATATTATTTTATGTCCTTGCGTAGCCTTGGTCACCAAAACCTCTGCGCTATTAGGGACAGCGTTCGACCGACCCCAGGATGACATGCCACCTTTCATGTATGCCCCCACTGCAGCACCTCTTGACAAAGGTGTGCGGGTACGAAACCCTTATTTCCAGGGTGTTGCCAGTTGCTTCCACCACCTTCCTCTCTACCCCCCCAACACTCTGTTCTCCGGAACGATCGTTTCGAAGGCATCCGGCTTGGCATTCCGGGATCCTGGTCTGTAAGTGATGACGTAATCAAAACGCGCCAAGACGGCGCCCAACGTGCTTGACGAGGATCGAGTCTCTGAGCGGACCGGACGTACGGCAAGTTTTTGTGGTCCGTGAAGATCCGGAAGGGTTCCGGCGCGCCCTCCAGCCAGTGCCTCCACTCCTGTAACGGCAGAATGATGGCCAGCAGCTCACGGTTGCCCGCATCGTAGCGCTACGCTTGGTTGAGCCGACGAGAGAAGTAGGCGCCGGGATGCAGCCTCTGGTGGACTGGGGACCGTTGGGATAACACCGCCCCCCCCCCCCCCCCCCCCCCCACTCCTGTCTCTGAAGCATCAACCTCGACAACAAATGGAAGAACTTCAATTTCAATTTAACAAAGGCGGCCTCGGCCTGCTGAGTCCAAAACAAACTCCATCCCTCTAACCTAGGAATGTCCAAATGTATGTCAGGGTTGTGCCTAGCCAGCCAAGTCAGACCCAGGACCACCGGGGCTGACGAAAAATGGTCTCGTTTCGACGCGATTTCCCGACAAACGCATGTGTAGATTCTCCGTTCTGTAGAGGCGCCCGTTGAGGTCTTACACTTCCTTGGTTTTATCAAGTCTAACGACGAGACATTTCAAGGTGTTAACAATTTTCGGCTCCACAATACAATCATCCACGCCGGAGTCCACCAAAGCCGCCATCTTTATGCTCCCACCACCCCATGTCATCTCTCCTGACAATCGCAGTCTTTTAATGTCTAAGTTGCTATTTGTGTCACATGATCCCGCCGAGTACTCACATTGGATGTTTTGTTGGGGTTGAACGGTTGTGGCTGGAGCGGGTGCGACGTCCAGACGTCTTGGTGTCCGGGCTGTCCGCAATATAGGCACTCCCGATCCCTCATCCGTTTCCTGTGCTCCGCCGCAGAAAGTCGTCCTCCTTCCATCTGCATGGGCTCGATGTCGTCTCCCGCAGGAGGGCGTCGCCACGAAGCATCAGGAGGCGGGGCGTCGATGGAGACGCGGACGTGGTTGAAGACGACGGCTGAGCTGTGTCTGCTGCCGCAGGTCGTCGCTCCTACTTCCGCACCTGCTGCCGCTCCCGCAATCTGTTGTCCTATCGAATGGCCAGTTTGATGAGTTTCTCCAGACCGGATGTCTCGTCCCGTGCAGCCAACTCATCTTTGATTCGTGGGCTGAGGCCCCGCCCAAAGATTTGTCGTAACGGCTCTCGGCGGCCAAAACCCAGAAGGAGATAGAGTATGCAGCAACTGACGAGTCGGCTTGCTTGAGATCTAGCGAGCGGTCGCCTGCTTCCTTTCCTTTTACCGGGCGGTCGAAGACGTTTCTGAGTTCCGACAGGAAAGCAGGCAATGAAGCTCGGAGCTCCGGATTGGCTTTACTGACCGCCATCGCCCGTAATGCCGCCTGGCCGGAAAGTAGGCTCATCACGAAGGCGACCTTGGCGCCATCGTTAGGGAAAATTTTGCGGCTGTTGGTCAAAAACCAGACTACGCTGGTGAATGAATTGGTCACACCCACCAATGTCGCTAGAGTAGCGGGAAGGATGGGGAATATTGTTGTCACGAAGGGGTGGAGGACCCAAATGCAGGGAGGCAGGAGAACCACGGCACGAATGCGTGTAATACTGAACACAATTTATTTAACAAAAACACTAACCGGGGAACTGGGTAAAACTCTAAACAAACAAAACCAACAAAGTTCTGAAAAGACCAAAAATCTAAGTAACAACAAAACACAAGAGTGGTGACAGCAACAATGATCCATCAAAGACTGAACGAAACCAGGAAACAAAATACAAGCCAACTGACGAGACAACGAGAGACACCTGGACAAGCCACAAGTGGCCGGGGAAGATGATTGGATGACACAAGGGAACAGGATGACGAGTACAGGTGCGAGCAAAACCTAACAAGCAAGACAGGACACAAAGCCAAAACAACAAACCTAAGCATGATATACACAAATCATAACAATTGGGTTCCCGAAGTACGGAGTTACCAGCTGATTGGGCCGCGGACGCGGAGGAGACAGGAGGCGCCCCAGCTGGTCGTGATCCTTCAGCAGCCGTGGAGTCCGATCTCTGCTCCACCTTCAAGGTAAGAGACCCGATCTGGGCGGTTAGCATCGACATGGCTTCCTTCAGTCAGGAACTCGTAAAAGCAATATCTACTATCATAGAAAAAAAAAAAATACTGTTGGGATTTTTATAGATCTAAAAAAAAAAAAGCATTTGATACCATAGATCATTCTATATTAACTCTTTGACTGCCAGACGTTTTCAGAAAAGGGATGCTGTCAGTGCCAGCCGATTTAAGCATTTTGACTGATCTTTCATGGTCCATAGAATATTTTCTGTTTGGACTATGGAAACACACATACTACCAAATGAAAGAATGAACTCCCATCTTTTGTCAAAAAAAAAAGTTTGTTTCTACCTTATTCCGTTCTTCAGTAATCAACAATAGAAAATGGTTAGTTTCATCCAAATGCGCTTGTTTTGGACCAAAATACGGAGAAATCAAGCTTTTGGTGAAACGATATTATTTCATGCACTCTAGTGAATTTGACACCCTTTTTTTCCATGAATGATGCCACAAACATCTAAACAGTGCTTTACTTCTGTAAAACACTACCACCAACAATGAACATGTGTTTTTTGATAGCAAAATAAGTTTATTTACATTCAACAGTGTAACAATTTGGCAAACTATTTACAAATGTGTGCAACTGTGGTACTATTTACAATTATGTGGATATTTCAACGACAGTTTTTCTTTTTGTGTAACACTCCCCTGCGTGCAAGGAGACGCAACAGGATACACTCTAGCGCCGCCTCACGTCTTCTACTGACGGCCACCCAATCTTGTTCAAAGAGAGTCATCGCTGCCATCTAGGGGCCAAAACTAGTCATTATACTAACTAGATCTGCTTGATACTTTCAGCACAGCTGGCCAAGGCTTTCCTCCAACCGTTTCCAACAAAAAAACATAGTGAACGTCTTTTAACGTCTTTGGCGCCCCTCCGTAGGATTTTACTAAACGTTATTTAACGTTTTTGGCAGTAAAAGAGTTCATGAATACATTTGAGAGATATGGCATAAGAAGTTTAGCATATGAATGGACGAAAAGCTATTTGGACAATAGATATCAGTACTTGTAGTTAAACAATATACAATCAAAACACACTTGAAGATCACTCATGGAGTTCCCCAAGGGTCTGTGCTAGGCCCAAAACTATTTATATTGTATAGAAATTATATCTGTTGTGTTTTTTTCCTAAGAGAAGTCCAGGCGAACCAATTGTGCCATTTGGTTGACCTTTATGAACATTAACGGTGTTAATCATTTTTCAAATGACATTTTCAGATTATGTATTGTTTTTTTATATAAAAATCCCTTGATCGTCCCTTTAGGAACGCGACGGAGTCTTACCTTGCTTTCTTTACACGCGTTTCACATTGCTCGGCGGAGAGCCAGCCGCCATTCTACGTCACTACGCACTAAACGGAAATAACAATGTACGTCCAAATAAAGTTTCTACAAAATGTATTAAACTGGAAATTATTTGTATTGGTAAAGATTGGTAAATGTTGTTTAGCTTCTTATTTCTGAAAATCTTTTGGGTGATTATTTTTAATATAGGCTATTTATTATGATTGATTGATTGCAGCTGCTTGGCGTTCTCTGTGTGAATGGGGTGTTCCACAAGGCTCCCCTTTAGAGCGTTTTTGTTTTTTAATTTCTTTGGGTTATTTTATCTGAAATGTGTTTAACTGTGCACACTGGTGTACAGATGTTTAAAATTTGCAGCATTTAGTCCACTGACTCACAAATTCCCTAAAACAACTTTCCCACATTTTCCTGCACATTTCTAATCATGTTTCCTTTCTTTTTCTTCTTCCATTTTGTCTTTTTAATCCCTGCAAACCTCCATAATCCTTTCTTGGGGAGGGAAGCGTCTCCAGCAGGAGGATTAGCACGTTTTGTATTTAAGCACCATCTCCATTCACAACACTTTTTTTTTTCCCTTCCTCGCTTCTTTTGTGTGCCACACACACAATTCACGTTTGTGTCTTTTACACTTCTCGCTCATGCCTGTCATGCTACATGCTACACTGACCTGACTCCTGCGTGTGTGTTTGTGGCCGTGCATGTGTATTTCGTTCATCATCATTAAATAGCATGTGAAGAATGCAACAGAAAACCTATTTTATTATTGAATAATTTGTAATGTCATTTAATTAAAAAAAATAATAATGTTTTTTTGGAACAATCATGTTTTTATTTAATACTGTTTGGATTGCTTTCAGTTAAATTTTAAAGAGTTACAAAGCATTTTTTAATGTAGTTTTTTCAGCTTTGAAAAATACCCAACAACTTTAAAAAATGTCTAAGAACATTTTTCATAATTTTGTGGTAAAATTATTATTGTTGTTAAAAAGAAAAGTTGTAGTATTTTATTTAAAACAAAAACATTGAACAAGTCATATTTTTTTCAATAAAATTTTTTGTTTTTTTTTGACTGAAAAACGTCGCTTTGTCAGCCCCCCCCCCCCCCCGCCGCTACCCCCCCCCTCCCACCCAAACACTTTTTTAGGTCAAAATGGTCACTTTTTATAAACGAAAAAGAAATTGCCTTTTTGAGTGTGTATTTGTATTTGTGTGTTTGTGAAACGTCTTGAAACAATGAATGGTGCACACAAACACACGACGTGTTGTCGTTTCTTATGTTTTCATATCGTAAGCGTGCCTCGTCAAGGTTGAGGAGTCTCGCTCTCCACATCACTGTGCCCCCCCCCCCCACCTCACCTCACCCAACCCCCCACCCCACTCCCCCAAACCTGTTGTGCGTAATGAATGAAAGCACAAAAGGGTCCCGTTTCTTTTGTGAATGAGTGCAATTGAACATATTGTTACTTCTGCCAAGCAAGGACATGTTTGTGTGTTGCGTGCGTGCGTGCGCGTGCGTGCGCGTGTTTTCATGGCCGTGACCATTGACATAGCAATAGTATTCTTGCTCCAGCATAAACATGCAGTCACATGGTCTTAATCATATTAAACAGTTTTCTTACACTGGCATTTTTTTTGAAAAACTTTTTTTGAGTCATAAAATGTCGGCAAAAAAAGTCATATTAATAAAACCACAGTTACTTATTAAGAATGATGCGCTCTATTTTTGTGCTCGGAGCAAGTCTCGTGCGAAGAGTGCAAATGAGAAGGATTTTTTCTTTTGGTATTTTTGCAGACAAGTGCAGTTAATATTAAAATATATTAAATGTGATGATAATACTAATATATTCAATGAACCAATTTCTTTAGTGATTTGGCGGGTTCGATGCACGCTGTTGTCATATTTATGAATGAAATAGGATGACAGCTGCCACACATGTCAGGTAAAATCCACCAATATGGCGTAAGAACACCTGCACCTCAATTTAGACCTGCTTCCAAATTGTCTGGTGCCTATAAAATGAAACTTTTTTTTTTTTGCCAAAAAGGCAGTTTCTATCTATTTAATAGGTCAAATTTATAAAGTCAAGTTATAAAACTATATATTTTTTTTTACAATCATTGTTAGTGCAACTGTTAGCAACATCATTTCTAGCAACATTAGCCCCACTGTTAGCATTGAATAATTTCAAGCAAGAATGTTAGCAATTTTGCTAGCATCCTTTCCAGTGACATTAGCCCCACTGTTAACGTTGAATAATTTAGACCAAAACTGTTAGCAATTTTGCTAGCATGGCTGTTAGCATCGCAGTAATGCCGGCCGGATTTGTCCGTCCTAAAGACTGTCGCCATCGTCATGGCAACCAGCAAAAAAGGCGACGGGAGGACGGGGGCCACGTTGAGCCGAGAGAGTGAATGAGTGAGCGAGGTTGGGGGGGGCTCAAGGTGATGTTTGCGCTGACCCGAGGCCTTGTTCCAATATATACGAGGCCTTTATATCTCCATCCCGCGTCCACGCCGAGCGACCTTGTGTTTACGAGGCCGCCGCCGCCGCCACACAATTGGCTTGATTCATGTGACATGCGAGCCAAACGGCAGACTTGTAACCGCCCCCGGCGTAGGCAGCCCCCTCTCCCCCCCCCCCCCCTCCAACGGCGAGCCGTATATCTGACTGCCGGACGCTCCTGCGGGCGCTTGACAGGTGGATTTAGTTACCTGCGAGGATCGATACGCTGATGCCGGCTGACATTCTGCAAAATGACATTATGGATTTTGCCATTTGGCTTTTTCCATACGTTTAACAGCCGTCATATGAGCAACATCCATCAAACGCCAAGGCAACACTTAGAATCAGACCGTTGCTTTTTTCGCCAATATTTTTGCAGACCAATTACCACCGCTACCGAGTACTGATGCCTCTAGTTCTTCAGATTTCATTTAACATAATGAAAAAAAAAATGGGAACAAAGACCCTTTCTTTATAACACAGATGATGATTACAGTGCCACCTACTGCCGAGGAGGACTTTCCCTAATTTTGGACTTTTGTTGTTGTTGCGTTCGTCTCTGTGTGCCCTGCGTTTGGCTGGCAACCAGTTCAGGGTGAAACCCCGCCGACTGCCCGAAGCCAGCTGGGATAGGCTCCAGCACCCCCCCCCCCCCCCCCCTTGTGACGACAAGCGGTTAAGTAAATGGATGGATGGATGTTAGCATCACAATATTCAACATCATCTCCGGCCTGCTTTTTACATAGGAACAGGCAATGGACTGGTCGCTATCTAATGATGTCAAGCTACGTAAAACTGTAACTAAAGAAATCAACTCGTCGACAGTCAATCACATTTTACATAGAGACAAACAATGGACTGGACACGCACCTCTTCCTCCCTCCATCTTGTCCATAAGCATCCTTTCATTCTTTTCCTTCCTGTAGATCTTCCTCTTCCTGCTGCCTCATCCGACTCATCATGATGGTTTTTCTTAACGACAACACAAACAAACAAACACAAAAATGCACTGTAAACACACACAAGAAAAACTACACAATAAAACCCTCCCGATTTGCACACAAAAGCCCCCCCCCCCCTTCCCATCCCCCCCCATTGCCCCACAGGTGACGCACAGCGTAGGTCGCAGATGTGTGAATGCGAGGTTGAGTGCATCCCTGCTGTCGCCGTGGCAACACCCTAAAGTCAACGTATAAGAGATGTATACGTGTGTGTGTGTGTGTGTGTGTGTGTGGCAATCACACACACGCACACACATGCGCGGAAGATGACAAGAGCTGATGTGAGCGCAAACTTGTGATAGCGCATGAATAATTCTCTTTATTTGGTGATGCTCGTTCAATAAAGTCGCAGAGTTTGGATCAAAAAGATGACACGGCGCCGCACCTGTGCCAACGGGTTCGAAAAGTCGGGCGTTCACAAGGGGGTGGGGGGTGGGGGCGTCGAAGTCGTTCTCTGGAGATCGGGAAAGTTTTTGCCTTCAAGCAGGAAAAAACAGTGTTGACGTTTGTATGAAAACAGCAAAAATCTCAACAAGCAGATTAAAGCATGATAC
>NC_141239.1:3032500-3240000 GCF_054856555.1 Leptonotus elevatus | reverse complement strand
TGCAGAGGACGTGAGCTCGAGTCCGGGCTTCGGCCTTCCTGGGTGGAGTTTGCATGTTCTCCCCGTGCTTGCGTGGGTTTTCTCCGGGTACTCCGGTTTGCTCCCACATTCCAAAGACGTGCATGGCAGGTTCATTGAACATTCCAAATTGTCCATAGGTGTGATTGTGTGGATGGTTGTTGGTCTCTGTGTGCCCTGCGATTGGCTGGCAACCAGTTCAGGGTGTACCCCGCCTACTGCCCCAAGCCAGCTGGGATAGGCTCCAGCAACCCCTGCGACCTTTTGTGAGGACAAGCGGTTAAGAAAAATGGATGGACGGATAATAAAGTCGGACAATGTCACAATGGATCTTTGCATCCTTGAAGGAAAAAGTTTTGACGCCCCTGATTCGACCAACAAGTTTGTTCATGTCATGTTTCGGTTCTGTTCTCGTCACAGCTAACCAAGCAAGGCAAATCAAGTCGAGGCGAATCAGGTTCCAGTCATGGCGACCAGTCTACTCACGTCCTGTCCAGTCATGGCGACCAGTCTACTCACGTCCTGTCTAGTCATGGCGACCAGTCTACTCACGTCCTGTCTAGTCATGGCGACCAGTCTACTCGCGTCCCATCTAGTCATGGCGACCAGTCTACTCGCATCCCGTCTAGTCATGGCGACCAGTCTACTCGCATCCCGTCTAGTCATGGCGACCAGTCTACTCGCACCCCGTCTAGTCATGGCGACCAGTCTACTCGCACCCCGTCTAGTCATGGCGACCAGTCTACTCGCATCCCGTCTAGTCATGGTGACCAGTCTACTCGCATCCCGTCTAGTCATGGCGACCAGTCTACTCGCGTCCCCTGCATTCATGGCGACCAGTCTAGTCGCACCCCCTCCAGTCATGGCGACCAGTCTACTCACGTCCAGTCATGATTGTCTGCTCACCTTTCTCCCTATGTTTCATTAAAGTTCCTCATATCGCACTTCATTCCCGTCTCACTGCCTTGCTTCCCCGCATTTGGGTCCAGCATCCCTCAACCAGTCACGCCCACCCTGACAGTTCACTGGTGCAAGAATCCTTTTTTCCCCCCCTCAATTCTGCCTGATTAAACCGATGTTAATTATCCTTGTTGATTGGAAATGATATCCAGCTCAAGATGACTGACGACGATTAGCGGCCGTTCATTTTGAGCCACATTCAACCCAAAATGACAAGTTTGAACTCCACTGATTTTGAAATCTATTTGAACCCAGCAACCATATTTTCTCACGTCATTGACGAGTGATTTAAAAAAAAAAAAAATGTTCATACAAAAATGACAATAGGGACTTTCCAAGTGTCGATTTTGAATGATGTCCGATCCAACTGGGGATGTCAGAGCAAGAACTCTGTCGATTTTCAATGTGATTCGCTCTAAGACGCTTGAGGTCTTTGTCGTCAGCACTCGGCAGTCAAAACTGCTCATTCCCACTTTTATGACTGAAGCGATAAGCCTATTGATTTTGTGTTAAATGGTGCACAAGATGTTCTTTAGTGTGGCGAAATAAGCAATAAAGTCATCCGCAGTAGTCAAATGCCGCCCGGCCAAGGTTGCCGCTGTTCGTCCGGTGCGCTCGGTGCTCGTTTTTTCCGATTCTTTCCATCAAAGTGCAGTCCAGATTAAGGTGTTAAAAAAAAAAAAAACAGAAGGTCAGCAAAATGGAGTGTAAAAGGTAAAAAGGTCTCAAGGCGAGCCAACTCTTTTTATTTATTTTTTTTATTTTACGAGATCCATTCCTGTTTACGTGTTCTTTCCGGCGACATTTTGAGCTGTTTGACACAAAGCGACAGGAAATAGCTACATAGGTGCTAAAAATGAAAGACTGCACGTAACATCACCTGAAGGCTCAGGCAACATTTTCAAACAAAGGAAATCATATTTTGGCTTACTACATCATCATGTCATGATATATAGACAAAATATTGGCGATCTTATAAGCTCTCATCGAGACCTTTAATTTGATATGTGACTCGACGAGATTTGTTGCAATTTTAACTGTCATGTATTATTTTGGATTATTTCTAGTTATTCTGTATATTTTTGTTTCACAAAATGATGGTTATCATTAACTTCTGACATGGAATGACTGTCAGTTTAAGACATCTACCACATGGACAAATGTGTCATGGACATTTATTTATTTTTACTCTGTGGATTGTTTCTAGTCATTCTTTTATTTCGATTGTGCAAGATGGTCCTTACTATGAATAACTGCCAAAGAATGATCACATTCTTTAATGACATTTGACATTCCTACATTCCAAGTGTATGTGACTGTTTTTGATTAAGTGGATTATTTTAGCCAATCTGTTTATTTTTAACGATGAATGTTTCTGGTTATTATGAATAACTGGCAAAAGGAGCAAATCACATGATGTACATCTGCATTGTGCTGCAAACTTTATTTGACTTTTTGGATTATTTCTAGCCAGTTTGTTGATTTTTATTTTGTAAGGTGGAAGACACAAATAGCATTAATTATTGTACTGTATATGCCCATGTCTTCTTTTTTACTTTGTGGATTATTGCTATGTAGCCATTCTGTATGTATTTTGCAAGGTGGACTTCATCAGGATACCTGACAAGAAGTCATAATAAAGTATTTGTATGACACGTCTACATTATGCATAAGGATGCGATCAAGCGTACAGTGGACATTATTTGGCTTTGTGGATTATTTATTGTGGTTTTAGAATGTTTCTATTTTGCAATGAACAGTCGCACAGTATCAATTACAGTATGATATATGTTGACATATGTGAGAGACAGAGTGTGAACTTTTTTTTTTTGTGGATTATTTTGAGTGGTTTTGTCTTATTTCTATTATACACAATCTATTGTTTAAATTCACATGTTCCTCAAGGCTCTGTGGGAAAGTCTTTCTGGGAGGACTTTGGAGTGTTTTTCCCCTTTTTTACTTTTCCTTTTTATCTTCCTGCGGTTGTCTTTGCAAGGGAGGAGGAGGTGAAAGAATTTATGCCTTTAATTAGGAAGGCGGCTCAGCCTTGGAGGGACGTTACTCGTTTTACTCGCCGGTCGGCGGGCTCGTCGGGGCGGCGGTCTGGGACGTGCTCGCTGCTTTAGTGCTTTATTGGAAAAGGACGCGTCGTAAAAGCAAGTCGGCAACCTTTCCTTCCTGACATGATCGTCATCGCGTCATCACGCCGATCCCATCGCCTCGGATCCAAAATTTATCATGTAGATCAAATTATCTAGTCTTTACCAAAGACAAGATTGTTTTCTGAATAAAAAAATACACAAGACTTCAGCGTTCAAATTGGCGGTAAACATCAGTGAACCTTGTCGGAGTTCAATTAAGCCAGCACTAGAGGATTAACTACTAAATGTAAATGCTTAGAAATAATCCAGAATGTCAAAAAGTTAGCAGAATGCTCGGTCATGTTAGCACAAAACATAGACATTTCATACAATCGCTGGAATGTGATTGTTCCTTGTAAGTTAGTCTTGATGACTTTGAACCTTTGAAACGTGAACAATAGATATAAACAGACCAACTGGAATTAGTCCACTAAGTAAAGAAAACGTCCATGGCACTGCAGGTCATTTCCGACCATGTACCATGCATGTGAAGAATATTTACTACAAGTAGTGCTCACCAGTTATTCATGACTCTCGTCACCAGTAAAAGTATATACAGCGACTACAAATAATCCACAAAGTAAAGTAGAAGTAAAAAAAAGAAGAAGGTCCTCGACTCCTTTGCAAACATGGCAAACATGTTGTCAGGCAGCTACTGTAATCAATAATGTGCAACTGTTCCTTGCACAAAAGAAACAAACAGATTAACTAGAAATAATCCATAAAGTAAAAAAAAAAACATCCACGGCATGCATGCAATGAACATGTCATATAAGATATGCGCACCAGTTATTCATGATACTCATCACCAACAGAACTATAAATAATCCTCAAAGTAAAGGAAAAGTCCATGAATGGCATATTTGCAGTAAATCTCCTTCTGCAAAATAGAAATATATAGAACACACAAAGTTATCCACAAAGGTCATGTATGTAAACATGTCATGCAGCTACTGTAAAATGATAATATACAACCTTGCGCAATAAAAAATAAACACAACTATTAGAAATAATCCACAAAGGCAAAAAATAGCCATGGCATGCTTGGTTAATGTCAACGTGTCATGAAATTATTCTATAACTTTCCACTTTGCCCAATAGAAATACATAAATGACACTGGATCACTCGAAATAATCCACAAAGTGGAAAAAAAAAGTCCTTGACACGCTTAGCCTTGCACGGGCACGTAAGTAAACTCATTATACTGTACTACTGTAATCTACAGTATATTGATCATAATAAAAATCTATATATATATATAAAAACCTTGCATGAGAGAAATAGATACTACAATCTACAAAGTCAAATAACGTCTATTGCACACACAGTCAGTGTAGACGAGTCATACAAATACTGCAATATGACAGTTGCTGGCTAGTTATTCGCGATAACTGACACAAGCCAGAAATAATCCACTTAGTAAAAACACAAATAATACACAGTTAAAACCAAAATCCTCTCTCATGCTTACACGCTTGTAGCCAAACACGTGAAATGTACATCATATGTGTCAAAAACAAAATTCCCTTTTTTTTTTCTTTTTTTTTATCCAATTGTCTCCACATTTGGTGGCCCCGTAGCAGGTGGACATCTTCTTAGCTGATTTATTTTTAATGATGATTGACTTTGAGGACATCATCACTAAGGTCAAAGTTTACCATTAACTAGGTAAAAAAATCGACTTGCAACAAATCAGATTGAGTCATATGTCAAATGAAAGGCCTTGACGAGGACTTTCTAGATCTGTGCATATCTTTTCAACGGGACTTAATGTGTTGACGTAGTGAACTTTTTTTTTTTTTTTTTTTATTGTAGCAGCGAAGCATCAGCCAAGCAAGTCGTTGCTTCCTTTGCCTTTCGCTCGAGCAGACTGAGCTCATTGATTTGATTCTCAATTGGATTCGCGCGCGTTCAGCGGAGTGAGATGAAGGCAGACACATGACATCCAGCACGCCGCTTCCGTTTAAGCAACAACGGCAACGTCAAATCACTCGGCGGGAACTTCCATTTGTTTAAGAGGCCCACTCTCTTTTGCCGCCGTTACTTTTAATTTCTTACGCTCGTTCGGTTGACATTTGAAAAGGAGAAAGGGAAAAGTTTGTGAGTTCATTTATCATTGATAATGATGACGTTGTTGTCGGAGAAGAAACAAAGCAAATGCAATTTAGTCAATGTGTTATTAAATATTGAGAATTTGTGCAATGTGCATGTGATGAGCTCATCCGTGATGATGTCATTGGTGTGTGTGTGTGTGTGTGTTTGGGGGCTTCTGCACACCTCCTTGCCCTAATGTTTCCTGGGATGTTTTACTTGAAAAAGCCACTGTGTGTGTGTGCGTAAAATGATGTATGTTTAAGGAGTAGAATGACAGAAAATAATATGATTTTTTTTTGTCTTTTTCGACTGCCTGTTTCTAATATTTTGACTACCTTGCGTTGCTATTGGCTAAAGGCAGTATTTTTTTTCCATTGGTTACCATGAGAGGGTGTACCTAATGCAGTGACCACCAGTGATATATTGTTGTTGATGTGTTCTACATGCTACGTTAGCTAGCTTATTTCGCCACATTGGTGAACTGGCGCAACCTCATGCTGTGGCATCTCGTCCATATTTGCCATTCCGACAGAAGTGAGGAATCGGAGAGGCGGGGCGGGGCGGCTTTCATCCCGAGGAGAATTCCCCGCAATGTTTGACAGGCCAAAGTCAAATAAATGTCGGCCTGGGAACTCGCTCGTTTAAAGTGTGTGCGTGCGTGCGTACATACGCGTGAGGGGCCCCTCATCTTCCTCGTTAAGGTGGACTGGCAGCTAACATGTTGACGTCGTTAGGAATGTGATCAAAGCAAAAGCCGAAAGCTTCACACTTTGTAGTTTTTTCCACCTGTACCGCTAAGCATGTAGTATGCGCGACGGCGTATTAGGGCCACGTTTTTTATCTTTTTCAGAGGGGAGTAAAATTCAGAGAAAAAAAACTCTCAAATTTGCGAGAAAAAAAAACGTTTACGACAAATACACGTAGCCTAGCTATAGTCTAATGTGAGGATTTGTTGGTGGTTTAATGGGACAGGGTGGAGACGGATTTATTCTTAATTTAAACTTTACTCGTCATACACGGCAGCTAGAGCGACAACACTTCCTGATCAGCTGACGAACACAAACCAATCAGAAGCGAGCACACTTTAGGTAAATGCAAGTGAATGACGGAGAGCAGCAGATTCGACACATCAACTTAGATACTTGGAACTTAAAATGTATGAATGTGTAAATAATCATTCTGGAAACGTAAATATACATTTGAACAAATGAACTGAAATGCTTGATCCTCAAAGAGCGAATGCTTAACATGATAGGGTTAATCTCTGCTAAAGCAATTACTATCTCCTTATTTGGAAATCCGCCGAAAAGTATTGGCACAAACATCTGAGTAGTACGCTACGTGTATTTCTCGTAAGTTTTTTTTCTCTGGCAAATTTGCTATTTATTTGCAAGTTTTTTTCTTGGAATATTGCCCCCACCCTCTTAAAAAAAACATTTATTTATATATATATATATATATATATATATATATATATATATATATATATATATATATATATATATATATATATATATATATATATATATATATATTTATATATTTTATATATATATTTTTTATATATATATATATATATATATATATATATATATATATATATATTATATAGATGCGTAACTTGCCCCCCTACTCCACCCAAAAAATAATAATCTTTTTTTTTGTTTTACAACCTGTACTTGGAACGTACCACCCACAAAAAGTGAGCGAACAATTTTATTTAAAAAAACAACAACTAATACTAAAACAATCAATCAAAGCTAAACTGAAATGAAGCAGTATCAAAAACAATAACATATATTAATAATAATAAATAAATGAATAATAAACTAACCTGCTTTAAGACTAACTGAAAAAAACAAAATAAAAAAAAGTCAAAACAATATAAAAACTAACTACTAGGGTTTGATTCTAATTTCCTCAATTAGTTTGTTTTTGATCCACAAAATTTCATTTTAATTTGATTAAAAATTTTCCCGATTCACTTCACTCCGATATGGATTAATTATGGAACATCAATTCTTCTTAAATGTCAAGGACATGATAAAAACTCCACAAATATAACATTTTAAGAATAAGGTCAATTTTGCAGTCAAATGATTTAGTTTACTAATGAAAGTAACATGTGTTATAATCACTTCAGTGTTACACAAACATTGACCAGCAAGGATGAGATGAAAATATTTTTCGTAATTCAAATTTAATAATTGTAAATATAAACTTATTTTCTGAATTGTCTGTGCAAAAAGTCAGGTATTTTTTTAATTTAAGAAAATACTTTTAAATTCATGTGAACAGTAAATTTTAAGAAAACAGTAAGATCCCCCCAAAAATGACCTTTAAAATTCTATTTTCTTTAGAATTTAAGGGGAAAATTTGATGTTCGATTCATGGATTTATGATTTACGATATTGGGCTCGCAAATAAAAATCGATTCTATCGAATATATAATTGTTTTTAAACCCTACTAACTACAATAAAATATCTGAAACTATTATAACACTTGTATACTCATGTGTGTGTGTTTTTTGTAATAAATGAGCGAAATTGTCCAAAATGAATTGACATTTGAAATGAAACGC
This sequence comes from Leptonotus elevatus, assembly GCF_054856555.1. Taxonomy (NCBI): domain Eukaryota; kingdom Metazoa; phylum Chordata; class Actinopteri; order Syngnathiformes; family Syngnathidae; genus Leptonotus; species Leptonotus elevatus. The sequence goes on along the minus strand of NC_141239.1, from coordinate 3,232,204 downwards.
TAGTGTACATTTCACTGCCAAGCCCTTTGAAGACGACTGCGGTCTGACGAGGCGGCTGATGAAGCTACACTAACATGAAAGCAATCTCACTTTAGATCCATGCTAAGTGTTACTTATGGAACAGTCGCGTCTTCTTACTACAAGCGCACTCGCAGTCTATCTTGTGCTCATTTATGGTCATTGGGGGCAGATGTTTGCAGTCAAATGAGTCGTAAATGTGTCGGGGCCCAACGCTTATCGTCCTGCTTTGATCTTACAAGCGTCTTCTTCTGGGTCGCGTATGGTCTCAAATGAAAAGTGCTCTTGTTTGGATGCGCTTTGATCGTCTCCGGAAGTTGAAAGAAGAAGATAGAAGGAGGCATCAAGGGCAATTCATTTCAGAGAACTGGACAAGCATTATTGAATTATTGCAAACAAACACAATCAGATTGACTATACACAATAACCTCCTGAGCAGGGAAAATAAAAAATTGCTCAAATAAGTAAAATAGCTTATGTTGATCATTAAATAATGATTCAATTAAATAACTACAGCATGTACACCTAAAATGGTTTATTTTACAATGTTTCTGATTATTTGCAATAAATCGAGTATTCAAGCAAATAACTACAAATCGAATGCAAAATTAGTAAAAAAAAAAAAAAAAAAACTTCAAATAATAATAATAAAACATATTTTGTGGGGGAGATTGCTAAACTGTTGCAACAAATAAAATTGTTTATTACAATTCACCCATCAGTCAATAAAAAGGAAAACAGTAAATGGATGTGCACAATTCTTTTTCTTACTGTTTTTGGAAGAAAAAAAAAACTGCCAAATTAATGAAACAAATAAAATGGCATATTTTAATAATTGGTAAAAAACTTCAATAATAAAATAAAATAAATAGCAATATGTATATATAATCAAATTATTCCAAAAAAGACATAAAATTGTTTTATATTTTATCATTTTATATTTAGCACATTTATTTATTTATTTATTTTTTTATTATATTTTTTTATTGTTTCTAAATCATATTAACGTGATACACACACACACACAAAAAAACTAAAATGGAGTTGCATCATACTGACAACTGAATCAGTCAGAATATTACAAATGTATTTATTTTGAAATGAAATTACATTAGTGTACCTAATGATTGATTGATTGATTTAACATATAAATGCAATACAAAATAAAAGTAAAGGAAAGAAAGTAAGAGTTAAGGAAAATAATCATCAGCCGGAAATCGTGAAATCACGATGACTGTCCAACATGAACTCTGCAACCTTGCCAGATGTTACCATGGTGGACACAATCATACGTTTGCCTATGAGTGTGTGCGTGAATGTTCATGTGTGTGTGTGTGTGTGTGTGTGTGTAGCCCCGGGGATTGTTCCCTCCACACTCAGCAGTAATGAGCAACGCAGCAACATTTGGCTTATAGGTGCATAAACAATCCACTTATTAAGATGAAAGTCGCCGCCGGCTACGCCGGGCTAATTCAGAAACGCATGCACATACGTGTGTGTATGTGTGTGTGTGTGCGCGTGCGTGTGTGTAATGAGAAAGATGATTGACAAAAAGAAAGTCACTGGGTGGATTTGTGTCCATATTTGGCGCGGTGGCGGCCACACAGACAGGAAGCGACGAAGGCCGCGACGAGAAGATGGGAAGACAAGAAGACAAGCTGGAATGAAGGCAGCGAGCTGGTGTGGCGATGAAGACGATGATAGCAAGATGACGAAGAGGAAAAAAAATGAGCAAAGACAGATCAGTAGTAGGTGGAAATATGAATTTGATATGGGAACGTATAACTGTCAAGTCTACATCAAATGCTCAAAACGCTCTTGGTGATTGCATTCAGGTCACTCGAACCGTGCTACAGCCACTTGACCATTAAAAGTTTTTGGCTAGTGCAGGGGTGGCAACTCCGGTACTCGAGGGCCAGAGTCTTGCCGGTTTTAGTTGTTTCCCTCCTGCAACACACCTGATGATCAAATGATCAGGATCATTATCAGGCTCTGTTCATTTGAATCATGCATGTTAGAGGAGGTGATCATCTAAAACAGCGGTCTCCTAATTCGGTCCTGGAGGGCCGGAGTCCTGCAGGTTTTGGATGTTTCTCTTCTCCAACACACCTGAAGCTCATCAGCAAGCTCTGCGTAAGCCTGTTCATTGGATCAGGTGCATGGAGCAGGGAAACATCCCCAGCCTGCAGGACTCCGGCCCTCGAGGACCGAGTTTGGACACCACTGATCTAAAACATGCAGGAATAGGGGCCATCGGCTGGATTTGCTGACCTCAATTGTAGATCTTTCCTTCCTCCAGCACAACTGATTCAAATGATCAGAATCCTTATTAGGCTCTGATTATTTGAATCAGGTGTGTTGGTGTGTTGGAATCATCTAAAGCATGCAGGATAAGGGCCCTCGATAACTGGATTTCCCCATTTTGGGCAGTCCCGGTCCTAGAGGGTCATAATCCTGCAGGTTTTAGATTTTTCCCTCTTCCAACACATTTGATTAAAATGATCAGGATCGTTATCAGGCTCTGATCATTTGACGGGGCAGTCATCTAAAACATGCAGGATAGGGGCCCTTGAGAACTGAATTTGAAAGTCCGGCAAATGCCAGGACTGTTTCCTAAAGTGGATTCAGTTGTGGGATCAACATTTTGGGTCCGTGGCCAGGAAACTCCCCAAACCTTAATCCTATTGAGAACTTGTGGTCAATCCTCAAGAGGTGGATGGACAAACAAAAACCGCCAAATTCTGACAAACTCCAAGCGTTGGTTATGCAAGAATGGGCTGTCATCAGTCAGGATGACAGCATACCAGGGCAAATTGCAGAGGTCTTGAAAAAAAAAAAAGTGTCGACACTGCAAATATTGACACTTTGCATAAACGTCATTTAATTGTCAATAAAAGCCTTTGACACTAACAGATCTAAAAACACTGAAGCAGCAAAGTTTGTGAAAACCAATACTTTGTGTCATTCTCAAAACTTTTGGCCATGACTTGACGGGGTGAAACCAGGTCTAAGTTGTGGTGCGATTTTAGAGGATTTGATCCAGGCACAGGCAGACAGATTCTGCGCTCCACTGATATGTATGGTGGATATCACGATATTTCATTCATAAATATGACATCAGTGTGCTCGCTTTTCAGCGGCCAACTTCCACAAGTGGACGTCTTCCTGCACTTCCTTTATAAATGGATTTTGCTCCCCTAGCGAGCCCATTATGCTTCCCTCGCGTAGACCGAATTTAAAGGGAATGAGGGGAGCCGCTTCGGTCGGATGGGAATCAAGTCGGATATTTTTCCAAAGGAAAGAAAACTCACAGTTTGACTGCACTTGACATTTTGCTCGTTTTCAGTGATGCCGGCGTGCATTTGTTGTGTTATATGTTTCGATATTGACCATGTGATCACGTGACTGCCCTATGACGGACGGCGGAAGGAAATGATTGCTGAACGGGAAGCGGACGTGACCCGGAGCGACTTGGTGACTTGGCGACTGCTGTTTTACAAATGAAAAGTTATTATTGCCCGTGGAGCCACGGAACCGAAGGTCGCCTGCCAGTCCGAGTGGCACATTTAGTCGGGACTCATAGAGCGCCATATTTACTTAAGTTGGAGATCGCTAGTTTGAAAACAGCCCCCTTTACCTTCTGTCGCCTGCTGTTTTTTTTTTTTTTTAATCAAATCGCCGACTTTGCCGGAATTTACAGCGCACGACCGATATCGTTATTTATTTATTAGTTACACGGGAGCCGATTCAAACTCTTGTCGCTGGCTGAGTCTCTGGGACGAGGTGCGACGCTCACACCGGGGGAGACAATATACCTCGTCATGCAAAAGGAAAACTTGTTTATCAGGCTAACTGTCTTGTTTTTGCATATTCTATATTGAAACGCTGTGATGATTTCATGAATATGAGTGCAAAACTCCAAGCACAAAGACAAAATTACCCCATTATTAAACCGTCAAATGCACTTAATAGTTTTGAAGAAGGTGCATTTTAAAACTAAGCGTTTTGTGTTCGTGCAGCTGGAGCGGACGAGTAAAATGTTTGAACATGGATCTACTAATTACAACATTTATCTACTAACCTCGCAAAAAAAATGATCGCTTCAAATCCGTGAATTTTTTTTGTGGGCTGCCAGTCCTTTCTGTTGATTGCTGCTATCCATCGACATCTTCTGTCTTCATTAGTAGGTATGTGATAAAAAAAGTAATATTTGGTTTACTCCCTTGTCGATCTGTACAACCGACCGCACAGCAAGATATGACCATTTTATGAGATAATTGATTAGATGAAGGACTTTACGCTGTACGAGATTCAATGGTTACAATACAGGCAAGTGGTTCTTTTGCCGGCCAGCGTCCCGGAGGGGGCGTTCCCATGAGGGGGCGTTCCCATGAGGGGGCGTTCCCATGAGGGGGCGTTCCCATGAGGGGGCGTTCCCATGAGGGCGGTGACGTCACGTGCAAAAAGTCAATTGCTGCAACTAGAAATCAACATTTGCACATTCACTGTAAATATGTCATACATACTTTATTAACTACTTATCAATTAGTAACTACTCGCTAATTATAATTTGAACGAATTTGAAGTGTGATTGATTGTACAAGGTGTCATTTATCATAAGTGACACATGTAAATGGATAATATGACAATGCTCATGGGCGTATATTATTTATCCTCGGTGAATAACGACATATTTACAGTTTACTGTTTTGAATAAATGTGGTTTTGACCAACTCAATGCATTGTATTTCTATATGTCTGTATAATACTGCCCCCAGGTGGCCAAGGAGAGCACGCCATAAGGAGTAGCACAATGCACATTGAACTGGAGTAATAAAAAGTGGCAAAAACAATATTTAGCAATTCATTAAAAAATATATATTATAATTATAATATATTTACCTTATTTTTATTATTATTATTGTTATTATACTTTTTTTATCTATTACTATATTGTATGTTAATTTAAAAAATAATTATAATAATTTTTTTTGAGGATACTTCATACTTGTATCTGGGGCATCACTCAAAATAATCTACGCAGTCAAAAAATATTTTATTTAGCAATTTATTTAAATTGTTCAAAATGTCTTTATTTTTATTATTTATTTTTATAAACTACATTTTATTTTATTAATTAATTTAAATATAATTGTAAATGTTTGTTGTTTTGTTTTTTGAGGAGGCTTCATACTTGTACCTGGGGGCATCACTGTACTCAAAATAATCTACACAGTCCAAAAAATATTTTTGTTAGCAATTTATTTAAATGTTCTTAATTTTTATTATTATTTATTTTCATTGTATTGCATTTATTAATTTAAAAATAATTACAAATATATATGATTCATGTGCTTGTGCCTCTCGCCAGCACGCACAAAAGAAATAGAGACAACGACTCGAAATAATCCACAGCCGACAACAGCGAACAATTTGACTTGAAACATTGCCAGGAAAGAGAAGAGAGGCTTTATGATGGCCACCGTTTCAACCTGGAACAGATTATTTCTATTTACATGATTCCTTGTGCGGATTGTGTTTGACTTGACAACTTTTGCGTGTGTGTGTGTGTGCGTGTGCGTGTGGGTGTGTGTGTGTGTGTAAAAGTAAGGCAGTATTAATAGGAAAAAAAGACAAAGAATGCATGTATGTAGAAAAATTCCACAAACACGCCTCCGGTCAACATTAGTTCGTTGTTGTTTTTCCCGCATTCCCCTGAGGCAGCACTTGACTGGGGTTAATTGTGTGTGCGTGTGTGTGTGTGCGCGCGCGTGCGCGCCTGTGTGTTTGTGCTGGTCTTACTGGTCAAATAAAATCTCTTTTTTGAAGAGCTGAAATGTCACACACGCGAGTCATCTGCATCTGCTGGCTGAGATAATGTGCGTGTGTGCGTGCGTGTGTACAGAAGAGCATCAAATGGATCTTTGTTCATTTGTTCCGCCAGAAACTCATCAATTTACTTATTTTCATTCTTGGCGTGTGTCGCCTTCACACACGCACGCACGCGCATTGCTCAGTAACATGAGATGAGCACGCACACACACACACGCACGTACAAGCAATAAACAAGTGCAGACAGTCAGATAAATACAAATATGCCAGGAGCTACACACACACGCACGCACGCACGCACACACACATTCACATAATGAACATGCATGCACACACTTATACACGTTATAGACACACAGATGAAGACGTGTGTTCATGTGTGTGTGTGCGGGTTGCCAGCTTGTTTCCATGGTGACGTGAGGTGCGAAAAAGGTGTGAATGAAAACTTTCCACCAACTGGATCACAACGTGTCAACTTTATGAAAAAGAAAAATCTGAAATCTTGCCGTCATAGACCCTGCCTACTGCCCGAAGGCCGCCGGGATAGGCTCCTGCACCCCCCGCGACCCTTGTGAGGAATCAGCGGTTAAGAAAATGAATGGATGGAAACACATGTATATAAACCATCTTATGTTATCATATGAAAATCAAACGTTTCATAAGGTTTAAGTCTGAGCCAGTTACACACCGCTGTGTTTAAAAACTTTTAGCAGTTACGGTAAGCGACGTACACAAGAGCAAATATATAACATGGCCAGTTATTCAAACACACGCATGAAAATGGGATTTATCTTCATACAACCGAAATCAGTCAACATAGACAATCAAAACAAAACGTGTCCCAACGCTGTAGACACATACAAATAAATTTACTAGAAAGTTAAAAAAAATTATTGTGAATGGAAAAAAAAGAATAAAATAAATTATCCCTATAAAGCCAAACGTATCATATTGAATACAAAAACATTTTGAGCCCTCTATTTCATGAGTATGATCATTTGTTCCCATTAAATGCCTGACGTATATGATCTGACACATGCATTGCACGTTTAATCCATTAGAGGGCAGTAATCCCCCAGTTGATGACTTTTCCAGCCATCTTACAAGATCGCCCCAATTGAGAAAGGAAAGACACCTATACTTATTAACTCATTCACTGCCTTTGATGGCTATAGACGTCAAAAATTCATTTGAACTATTTCTATTAGTTTAACATCTTTTCCACTTTTGTTAACAAGAGTATGAAAACCTAGGAAAAAAAATATTGTACAGTTACAACAGAAATACAATTTGTGATTAATTGTGAGTTAACTATTGAAGCCATGCAGTTAATTACCATCAAAAAATTTAATCGCCTGACACGATTTAAAAAAGAAAAAAGAAAAGATTATAAAAAATTAGGGACGTCAGGCGATTACATTTTTTACTCGTAATTAATCACATTCTTCACTTCACTAGTTAACTCACTATTAAACACAAATTTTATATCTGTTCTAAATGTACCCAAAAAAACAATTCTAGGTTTTCATGCTCTTGTTAACAAAAGTGGAAAAAAATGTTAAACTAATAGAAAAAGCTTAAATGATTTTTTTACGTTTATAGCCGTCAATGGCAGTGAATGAATTAATAGTGGGGAAATGCTCTTTTGGATTTTGGGAAACACTAATATGTTTGATATGTCTGTTTATTATATTTTTGGCAGTTACAAATGTACCAAATTAAAGCATTGTGACCAGATGTATCAAATATGACACAAATCAAAAGTCATATGTGGAAGTTGATTTTCAAAAATGTTTGCTCAAAAGGACCAATAAATACTCGATTTACAAAAAAATATGAATTTTCTTCATGCTTCAGGCTATATGGGGTTAAATTAATCGTCTAGTTGGATCTGACTAGCGAATTTCATCAAGATTGTGTCGGGAGGATGGAGTTTGATGGAGGACCCAGCAAAAGCAGCCAGGCGAGGATTTAATTAAGAAAAAGGCAAACAAGATACTTGGCCAAAATAACAAAATCAACAATATCCAAAAACACAAGTCAAAGCAACACACCAAACAGGAACACGGCTAAACCAGGAAATGATGACGACGGGACGTGGCATGGGTGTGACAGCGGCAATGACTCGACAAGGACTGAAAGAAAACAGGGAGCTAAATACACACAGTGACGAGACAACGATAGAGACACCTGCACAAGACACAGGTGGCTTGGGGAACCGATTGGGTAATACCAGGGACCAGGATGACAAGCACAGGAGGACATGATCAAACTTGACCAGACATTGACAAAGGGAGACACACAAGGAAAACATGACTAATCAAACAAAACACAAGCCATGTTGTAGGCAATATCCTCATTGGCATATTTATTTATTTATTTATTTATTTACATTTACTTATTTTCTTGTTGGAAGTTCCTTATGACAAATGCCAGTGTAAATCTGTTTATAGTGGTGAAAATATGGACCAATATTTTGCTCCTTCAGTGTATGGTACGTGTTGATAATGATGTATTCTTTTGTTTTTAGTGTGATAATTACGTAATTCGTCGTTGAGACGATGAACTGCTCATTTCCAGTCAGATCGTGAAGACTCCCGGAGGTGCTCCATACTCGCGAATGCATTTTGATTTTCCACGACAATTTTCTTCTCCATGGGCCGAAAGAAAGACAGCAGTGCCAGTGTCAGCAAAAAAAAAAAAAAAAACATACAGTGCTACGAACCACAGTGGAATTAGGAAGGAGATTATCGCGCCGTTGTAACTACCGTGACTACTTCTGTAAATACTGGCACGAGGACCCCTTAGCTGTTCAACAATGTGCCTGACGTTAAACAACGAACGCAAGAATCGCTTAGTAGTCTAACAATATGCCCAATGTAAAACTCACCACTGAACTCAAGCTGCATTAACATAGCATTTACCATCCACTGATGCCATCACACCACAATAAAAAAGGTAAGGTATTTTTGTTTTTTGTTTTTTATTTTGAATGTTTAAATACTGTACTGTACTGTAAATGTAAAAAAAAAAAAAAAAAAACATAAATAGAAATTAAAATAGGAATTTTCTGTTTTTGGAGCTTGGGAACGGATTAATTGCATCTACATTATTTCCTATGGGAAAAAATGTTTCGGAGGTTGAACAATTCAGACTTTGAACACTTTGCAGGAACAAATTATGTTCAAACTCCGAGGTACCACTGTATAAGTAAAAAAATATTCAAATTCTGCCTTCAAAAAATAACTGTACAAAATACTGTAAAGACAAAACTAAACACACATAAAAATATTATATATATATATATATATATATATATATATATATATATATATATATTCATTCATTTTGTTCAAGATTGTTATGAAGTGCATCCATCTTCCTGCCACCTGTTCCTAATATTCTGTCCACCTCCTTTAGCTACATGATGTGGTACGAATAGGGAAGGAGAAAAAAAACAGGTGGAAGATTCAGAGTGGACACGCACACACACACACACACACACACACACACGCACGCATGGTCCTGTGGGGCCTCCTAAAAATGCTGCGGGTTAATTATGCGTGCTGCACATTACATGGCGGTCCCGCTCACTCAGAGCTGACATGCATAATTTCCCAGACCAGCCGACTGCCCGATCAGTGGGGACGGCGGTTCGGAGTGGGTGGGTGGGAGTGAGGATGCCGGGGGCGATCGTGGCGTGCTGGGCCCGCCAATGACGATGGTAAAAGATAAGCTAATGTGCTAAGCGCTAACATTCAGTTAGTCACTTTTGTTATTTGTATTTCCAACTGGTGTTGTGGTGACGAGTCCCTCTGCTGGAAGGTTCGTCCTTGGTTGCAGTAATGAGGCCAAAGTGTGCTTATTTACTGCCACCTTCACTTTATTCAATGTGACACCTATAAATATATATGCTGTGCTGTATATATACATATGAATGTGTAACCTGTTGACTGAAGCGGGTCATGAATCATGTATGAGCGCGCACCCACGCACACACCGATGCACGCTATTATACAGTGTTTGTGAGTGCTGCCTTCTTTATGTCTAAGTATAAATCCAATACGATTGCTCCATTTTCTTCAACCGGCCACGTGTCTTTAATCGGGATTGATAGATAATTGACAAATATCGTTATCTGCCTTTTTTTTTTTTTAAATACGACGGCCGATATAAGGTAAAAGTGTAAAACCATTTTAATTACATTTTCAATTAACATGATAAGAGATGCTACTGAGCCTGGGAACCTTCTGAACCATTTGACAATAAAACAAAAGAAATGTGAAAGTTTTTCAGGTATTTTTTTTATTTTGGGGAAAAAATATTTACTGTAGAAAACTATAGAGGGCTATGGTATTTACTTGCTTAAGTTTCCAATTCACTTTTTAAGAGATAATAATAACCTTGGGAGCTCCCTGAACGTTTTGTTAGAAATTGTCAAAGTTTTTTTTTTTTTTAAATCAACATTTTGAAAAGTCTGAAAAATTGTTCAACAGAGTCAAGATTGGCATTTGTATTAAAAAAAAAAAAAAAAAAACTTTTGACGTCCCACACACAAATGGTCGTCTTAAATGGATTTCTTTCTTTTGAGCACCTGTACTTGATTTATTCCAGTGAGTCATTTGGTCTGTCTGTGAGTTAGTCAGTTAGTTAGAAAGTTAGCTGTGAGCTATCTAGTCAGTCAGTCAGTCAATGTGTCATTCAGTCGGTTAGTCATTCAAATCAGTCAGGCTACCGGTTACATCATTAGTTGCAGTCAGTTGCTTTGTTAGTCAATGAGTTGGCTAATTACCGAGCAAGCCAATTAGTTAGTCACTGAGTGATCCGCAAAGTCAGTATCCCACTGAGAAATGAACGTTTGCGATGCTAGTGAATGTTAATTTCCACGTCAGGGTTCGTTCAAGGTCGCAGCATTTCCCAAAGTTTCTCGAAACAGTCTGAAGTGTTCTCAACATTTTTGAACATGTTCAAAATTTCCTTGCGACAAGAAAGACCTTTAAGACTTTTTAGAGAACACACAAGACTGTTTAGAGAACGTTTAGGAAACGCCGCAACCTTAAAACGAACCCGCGTGCAACATTCGCTACCGTTGCAAATGTTCGCCGCTCAGTGGGATACGGGCTCAAGTCAGTTAAGTTATTCAATGTACGATCAAGGTAGGTAGGGCTGGGTTTTAAAAAAAATCGAATAATCAATATCGAATAAATGTTCCTGTTCGAGCATGATATCGATTCATAAAACCATGAATCGATTATTTTAATATATCTTTTTTTTCCCATAAGTTAACCAGAAAATAGAATTTTAAAGGCCACATTTTTTTGTATCTCACTGTTTTATTGAAATTGACTGTTCACGTGAATTTAAAAGTATTTTCGTAGATTTATGAAAGACCTGACTTATTGCACTTTATGACAATACAGAATATTTTTTTATTCATATTTACAATTATTGAACTAGAATTATGAAAGCATTATCATCTCATCCATGGTGATGTCAATGTTTGTGTAACACTTAAGTGACTGGAACGTGTTATTTTCATTAATAAATAATCATTTAACCAAATTTTAATTTGGAATTTAATGTTTGTGAAGTTGTTGTTTTTTATCAAGCCCTTGGATTGAACAGAAATTAATCAAATTTGAACCAGAAAAAAATGTAATCGAAACAAACTGAACTCTTGTGAATCGAAATTGTGTCAGTTGGTCAACTAGTTACTTAGTAATTATTCAGTTAGTAATTTAGTAATTAGTTAATTTGTCTATTAAAAATGTATTGTACCATATGCTAAGTACTTATTTATCATTCATGTAATTTATTCATACTTAAAAATTTGCCTGAAGGGGCAAGACGTTTTTTTTTTTTTTTTTATATATATGACATAAAAACAAATGACTGTAGCACCGTGTGAACACGACACAATCATGGGTGCTAACTTTCATGATTTTTACTGCTGTGTGCTCATGAAAAATGCAGCTTTTTGTGGGAGAAGGTATCTCCCCCACACCCCCCCACACCCCCCTGTCCCCCCACCCTACCCCCATCTCTCCTCACTCCCCATTCCCCTCCTCATTATCTTCATTGTCAAAGCATACAATAATATTGGCGTCTATTAAAACCTCGGTGAATAATTGAGCGAGAGAGAGCCGAAGCTGGCAAACGTGCCGCCGCTTTCGCTGCTTTGATGAGCCGCACATCCTTAATTGACTTTGTTGTGCACGCGTGTTGATGCAAAACAATAAAAGGGAGGGAAAAAAAGAATGTGTCAGAACATCCCTCCTCCTCCTCCTCCTCCTCCTCATCCTCGGCTTTGTGGAAGTCGACACAGAAACATGTGGGCCGTATGAAATATGCAACAAGGTTACGGGCGAGATGCAGCAGGTGCGAAGGCGTCGCGGCACAAGTGCAATTTTGCCAAAGGGAAAAGCTTCGGTCGCACAAGGACGCCTCTCAGCATTCAGCGCCATGTCTTCCTATGGACACCTTTCATTTCAATTTATTTATTCTCTTGTCCATATATGGACATGAGGCTGCATTTACATACAAGTCAGTTCCGAGTCTGAGTACGGCTTTTAAATTTTGCTTTTGCTTTTGTTTTGTTTTATTTTTCATTGTGGTTTTGTTGACTTTGTTTTTAGCTTAATTATTCACGTTTAGCGATTAGATTGGCTAGTTTTGTGCCCAAGTGAGTGCAATGACCCGCCAGATCCAGAGGATGGCGCTGTGGGGTCTGTTTTATTACCTTCACCAACCACAGAGCTAATTAATTAGTCACTAAGTCCGTAAGTTTGTAGGTTAGTTAGTGGACATGTCGGACAGTTAATCTGGCAGTTAAATAATCAGTTGGTCAGCTAAGTAGAAAGTTTGTTAGTCATTTATTCAGTGAGTTAGTTAGTTACCGAGTCAGTGACGCAGTCAGTTAAATAGTCTGTCGGGTAATTATTTAGTCGGTGAGACAGTTGATTCGTGACTATTAGTTTATTACTTAGTAAGTCAGTTTGTTGGTCAGTCAGTCAGCCAGTCAGGTAGTTAAGTAGTCAGTTTGTCATTCAGTCATTTAGCTACTTAGTCAGTGAGTTAAATAGTATGTCAGTTAGTTAGTCAGTAGGGGTGTTAGAAAAAATCGATTCGGCAATATATCGCAATGTTACAGCGCGCAAATCTCGAATCGATTCGATATGCGGCCAAATTTATTTTTTATGAGAATATTCAACAAAACGTCTTACTTAGAGTTAGGATTCACACTTTAAGCATGGAAGAATGTTATATTAATGGAACATTAAGCCTAAATATTTGATTTCAGTGCTGTTCAAACATGAAACAGACTGCAACCTGTTTGTTAAATGCAGCGGCTCACTTATAAGCCTGAATTTCAGATAAATAAATACATTTTCATACAAATCTTACAGTGTACATGTACAAGTTTACTGATTAGTATTTTCTCAATTTTAGTTTTTTTTTAAATCGCAATAATCAATTTATAGATTCCTATCGGGATTAATCGAATCGAATCGTGACCTATAAATCGTGATACGAAACGAATCGCCAGGTACTACGCAATTCACACCCCTATTAGTCAGTGAGTCACTCAGTTCAATAGCCAGGTAGTTATTCAGTGGTGAGTCAGTAAAGGATTTAGTTGTTAGTGTTAGTTTAGTTAGTTAGTTAGTTTAGTCAGTTGGTCATTAAGTCATTACAGTGAGTTAGTTAAGTAGTCAGTTGCCAGTCATTCATTTAGGTCATTAGTGAGTGAGTGAGTGAGTGAGTGAGTGAGTGAGTGAGTTAGCTAGTTAGTCAATGAGTCACTCGCTTAGTCAGGTAGTTATTTAGTGGTGAGTCAGTTAACTATTTAGTTACTGTATTCCTTTTTAATTAGTAAGTTAGTCAGTTGGTCATTAATTCATTACAGTGAGTTAGTTAAGTAGTCAGTTGTCAGTCATTCATTTAGGTCATTAGTAAGTGAGTGAGTGAGTTAGCTAGTTAGTCAATGAGTCACTCGGTTAGTCAGGTAGTTATTTAGTGGTGAGTCAGTTAACTATTTAGTTACTGTATTCCTTTTTAATTAGTAAGTTAGTAATTTGCCCAATGTGTTAGTCAATTGCTCACTTAACATTTTAATTTGTAATTGTAAAAAGAAGACATGTACCAACCATTGTAAAATAAAACAGCTCAACTGAACTTTTTTTCAAACAACGTTGACGATCCGCATGTGTATTCTTTTCCCTAAAAAAATCCAAGGAAAAAGCAAAACACAGAAGAGTGATTCTGACGTTTGCTGAACTCTACAATTGTTCTGACATCGAAGAAGCGGCTGCACCCGCACGCGTGTTTATGTGTGTTTGTGTGAAGTTGTGAACGCGTCAGTCATCAACAACAAAAACAACAAAACATGCGGATACAAAATGAAAATCCTCCACGTTCCCAATCCAGACGCTCTCCCGATACGAGCCAGCTCTCCAAATTAACAACCAGGTTTTGAAGTAAACACACTTTGCCGCCACGCTTCGTTTAGTTTCCACGCCCTAATTGGCCCCGCGGGCGAGGGGGGTGGGAGGGGCGAGGAGGGTCGGCGGCAAGATGGGATGCCGCCAGACCAAATTTCCATACACAATGTGCACTAATGAAAAGAAAAATTCCGGTCGCTCCGATGAGCTAATAGCTGCGCTAATAGCTGATCTAAGGGCCTACTGGGACTTCAAGCCTCCAAGCAAATGAATATTTAATATCATAAAGGTATTAATTAGACTCCTAATAACACATTTTAGCATGAAATATATCCAAACAGCAATTCCACATTTATCATCATGATTGTTCACATTATTATACCGCCGTGTAGCTGTAATGGCGTCATGTTGTAACACAAGAGCCTCCCTTAAACCCCAAGTCAAATAATCCATCCACATCCGCGCACTCAAACGTGGAGTTTTCACACTCACAAATATTTACGCTCACTCAATGAGGGGGGAAGAGAAGAGGAGGAGGAGGAGGAGGAGGAGGAGGAGGAGGAGGAGGCAGAAAGCTGTCATGCCACAACAGCCAGACTACATTGCTTCCCTTTCATCACATTGCCAACCTTTGCTTGCCCTTTGTGGGCACGTTGATAAAGGAGTGGAGAGCCGCTTTACGTGCACCTGATAAACCTCCATTCAAACACCGTGTGACATGTGAAAACACCATGTGATATGAATACACTCTGTGACCTGTATGCGATGTGACGTGTGTGTACCATGTGACAAGTGCATACACCATGTGACGTATAGACACCATACGACGCGCATACACCATGTCATATGTATACACCCTGTGACCTGCAAGTGATGTGACGTGTGTGTACCATGTGACAAGTGCATACACCATGTGACGTATAGACACCATACGACGCGCATACACCATGTCATATGTATACACCCTGTGACCTGCAAGTGATGTGACGTGTGTGTACCATGTGACAAGTGCATACACCATGTGACGTATAGACACCATACGACGCGCATACACCATGCCATATGTATACACCCTGTGACCTGCAAGTGATGTGACGTGTGTGTACCATGTGACAAGTGCATACGCCATGTGACGTATAGACACCATACGACGCGCATACACCATGTCATATGTATACACCCTGTGACCTGCAAGTGATGTGACGTGTGTGTACCATGTGACAAGTGCATACGCCATGTGACGTATAGACACCATACGACGCGCATACACCATGCCATATGTATACACCCTGTGACCTGCAAGTGATGTGACGTGTGTGTACCATGTGACAAGTGCATACGCCATGTGACGTATAGACACCATACGACGCGCATACACCATGTCATATGTATACACCCTGTGACCTGCAAGTGATGTGACGTGTGTGTACCATGTGACAAGTGCATACACCATGTGACGTATAGACACCATACGACGCGCATACACCATGCCATATGTATACACCTTGTGACCTGCAAGTGATGTGACGTGTGTGTACCATGTGACAAGTGCATACACCATGTGACGTATAGACACCATACGACGCGCATACACCATGCCATATGTATACACCTTGTGACCTGCAAGTGATGTGACGTGTGTGTACCATGTGACAAGTGCATACGCCATGTGACGTATAGACACCATACGACGCGCATACACCATGTCATATGTATACACCCTGTGACCTGCAAGTGATGTGACGTGTGTGTACCATGTGACAAGTGCATACACCATGTGACGTATAGACACCATACGACGCGCATACACCATGTCATATGTATACACCCTGTGACCTGCAAGTGATGTGACGTGTGTGTACCATGTGACAAGTGCATACACCATGTGACGTATAGACACCATACGACGCGCATACACCATGCCATATGTATACACCTTGTGACCTGCAAGTGATGTGACGTGTGTGTACCATGTGACAAGTGCATACACCATGTGACGTATAGACACCATACGACGCGCATACACCATGCCATATGTATACACCTTGTGACCTGCAAGTGATGTGACGTGTGTGTACCATGTGACAAGTGCATACGCCATGTGACGTATAGACACCATACGACGCGCATACACCATGTCATATGTATACACCCTGTGACCTGCAAGTGATGTGACGTGTGTGTACCATGTGACAAGTGCATACACCATGTGACGTATAGACACCATACGACGCGCATACACCATGTCATATGTATACACCCTGTGACCTGCAAGTGATGTGACGTGTGTGTACCATGTGACAAGTGCATACACCATGTGACGTATAGACACCATACGACGCGCATACACCATGTCATATGTATACACCCTGTGACCTGCAAGTGATGTGACGTGTGTGTACCATGTGACAAGTGCATACGCCATGTGACGTATATAGACACCATACGACGCGCATACACCATGTCATATGTATACACCCTGTGACCTGCAAGTGATGTGGCGTGTGTGTACCATGTGACAAGTGCATACACCATGTGACGTATATAGACACCATACGACGCGCATACACCATGTCATATGTATACACCCTGTGACCTGCAAGTGATGTGACGTGTACGCATCGTCTGACGCGTGCATACACCATGCGGCAAGTTAATCATCCAGGTGACGTGTGCGCAGACCACATACCGTATCGATTGTAATTTCATCAATTGATTCGATTACGATTCGATTCGACTCACTTCAATTCAATCCGATATCGATTAATTATAGCGCATCAATTCTTCTTAAATGTCAAGGAAAAATTTTTGATTCCAAAGTAAATTTTGCCGAGGCAGTAACTGGTCAAATTATAAATGATTTAGTTTATTACAGTTTTTCTCCATAGGTTTGTCACATTTTCTTAAAATACCATGGACAAATTCCAAAACGACCTTACAATCGGGTCTCAACTGAACGGCATTTCTCATTGCTTTCGTCAAATTGCCAATGTCTTCGTACATGTCTCAATTGCCTCATTGGATCTGTGCAAATGGTTGTGTACATTTAGCCTACAGTTAGCATTGCAAGGGAAAATATCGGCTGCGACGTGGATAAAAACCTTTGGCCAAACAAAGAGAAGGGACGATAGTGAGTGGATTTGACTCTATTTTGAGTGGAACCAATTAGACTCAGTTTTAGAGTCATATTTACACTTGGAAGAGAGTAAAATAAAGAATTGACAAAAATAATAAAAGTCACTGAAGGGTTGAGGAACCTTCAGGTTGGGAAACGGCCGCGGCTACAGCCACCGTGTCTGTTAAGTTAATATGATGAGCGGCACGGTGTTTAGGAGGACGGGTGTTGCTATAAGGGTGTTGACTGCTGGCTAAATGTTGATTGCTTGAATTGATACGCTCGGTTTCTAGCCTGCGTTCAGTCATGGTGAAAAGTTTGTGATGACGATTCAGAATTAGCAGGAGTTGAATGAGGGCTTATTGGTAGCATTTGTTGAGGTGTGAATGGTCACAGGATAAAAAAAAAAGGGGGATTTTTCAATTAAATGAGGTTTAAACATAATTTAATTATGTGTTAAGAAATAATGTAAATAAGTTAAAAAAACGAATTTAATGTATCTTTATTGAATGGGTTATATTGATATAAAAAATAGTTTGCGTTGAATATAGAATATTGATGAATTTTGCTAAATCCAGATTTTTTCAATGTGCTGGTTTGTAATATTTTGTACATATTGTGTTTTCTTGTTTGAAAGGTTTTTCACCTAATGGTCAACTAATGATCAACGCCTTGAAAAAAATAAAAGGAAGAAAAGAAAAACTTGTCATTGAGTGAATCCCGGTTGGAATCTTCAAGTGAATGCTTGTCTCTCTTTTAATTTGGAAAAACTGCACGTAAATCAAATAACTTGACATCGACTGTTTGCTTAGCTCCAAGAGGTTTTTGGTCTCGGAGTTATGAAGATTCCAGCTGACACGAGCGATATACTTACTACAGTAACACACAGCAGGAGCTCTGTTGCTCAGGAGGCGATTGGCTGTCTCCCAAGCTATTTATTTTTCACTTCTTTATTTTACACTCTTCCAAGTGTAAATATTACTCTAAAACTGAGTCTATTTTGTCCCACTCTAAATAGAGTCAAATTGACTGTGTAGTGAAAGTGTTACAGTAGTTGGTATTTACGCTGTGCGCTAGGTATAATTTTAGTTATTAATTTTTCATGAATATACAGATTTGGGCTTACACTTTCTTTTGTTGCACTCTAATGTGTACGTAACTTTGTGTCAATAAAAGGTGTTGCCATTTCCTTGACTGTGAGTGCAGTATGTCGAACCGCAAACTTTTAAAACTGCTCTTGTCAAATCCTTTTCCCCCCTCAGTTTTATATATAATTGTATTTTGTTAGCGGCACTTCTGCTGTTGTGACAAAACATCTAATCATTTTGACTTGCAGTGCTCACAGAATGCCAAAGGGACGATGCATTTTGGGGGCACTGACTAGTTGCATGACATTGAAATGTGATTTTGACACATATGTAAGCTGTTTTGGGAGAGATATGAGCTTTTGCAAATGATCCAAGGTGTTGCGCAAAATCATCCAAGTTACTTTTGGCAAAAGCACTAAATGAACGCAGAGGAGCCAAAGCAATTGATAAGGATCTTTGCAGTTGTGACAGTACCGGGAAAGGAACTTGTGTGATTATATTTTGGGATAGATACGAGCTTTTGCTAATACACTGATAGGTTGTGCACAAATGTAAGTCTGTTTGGTCAATTGAGCCTGCAGTTTTGAAAATGTCATCTCAGTTTCAAGAAAGGTGCCAAACCTATGGAGAAAAAAAACGTTAATACTCCATGTGACGTGCACAGATCATGTAACGTGTGCATACACCATGTGACGTGTTTACACCAAGTGATGTGCATACACATATATCATGTGACAAAAAACGCATACAGTATATCATGTGATCTTTTTCGTGACCTTAGATTGGCCGTGTCCTCGTCACCTTCATGTCTATCCAGTCAATCATCTATTTGCCTTGCTGTCTTGTCCAATCTGCGTCTCGTCTCATTAACTCTGCTTGTATTCCTCTCTGCGGTTTCATTGATTTTACCGTAAAATCTTTTGTTCAACTGGCATTTTAAGTGCCTCCAGCCTCTGGAAACTGTGTTCTCCAAACCCTTTTCCACCAGGTCGGCCACTGTCGTCTACAATATCTCAGCATGAAATACGCGAGGAGTGGTTTCAGTAGTGGGGGGCGGAGGGGGGAAGGGGGTTGGAACGGCAGCGCCCAGCCAACTGTCAGTCACCCCGTAAAAAAAAAAAAAAAAAAAAAAAAAGCTGTTAAAAAACGAAGCAAAAGGCAATGCAGGGTTTTGTTTTCCGCCCGGCACTGACGGATGGCCTATGCCTGCGTGTGGACAGTGCAGACCTTTATAAAATCCGTTGGATTTACCTGCAGGAAATGGCTCTTAAAGCACAACAATACTTGACCCCACCCAAGTGGCCTACGCATCTGGAGGCTGTCATGTACACGACACAAAATAAAAGACTGGCACGTATTAAAAGGGGAAAGTGACGTTCAAATGGCTGTATCAAAATATACTTGCCCCTCTTATAGTAGTCAAACATACACTCTAAAAAGAGTTGGGTCAAAAGTAACCCAATTATGGATCAAAAATGCACCGATCCACTTTATGGTTCAATTTGACCCAACTTTCTGTGTCGTTTTTTTACAAAATGACTCCCTTTTTTGACCCAAGTAAAGGATCTGATCAATATTTGAGTTGTTTTACACTAAAAGACCCATTTCTTGACTCAAAGTTGGGTCAAATAGACCCAGGTAGATGATCGGTCCATTTTTGACCCATAATTGGGTTATTTTTGACCCAACTGTTTGTAGAGTGTACGACAAGTAGCTGCCATAGATTTCTTTATCAAGAATACCAATACACAATGCATGTGATATTACTTACATTTGGTGGCTCCATCCTCATGTTCTACACTGTAGTATCTGTGACTTTGAAGGTGTGTTTTGTTTGAACCTTTCTGAAATTTGCCCCACTGGGATGTCACAAAAATATAACTCCACACTTGGGGCTCTATTTTCATAGACAGAAACTCGGCGTAAAAACGGGTGCAATAGTAAGTGCAGAGTAAAAGTAAACCAGATTTTACATCATCCGCTAGGGGAGATCTTGCAGCTTACCTGTATCAACGCCCTTTGTGCAATCTCATGCACGGACCCCACACTCTAAAAATAATTGGGCCAAAAATAATCTAACTTTGGGTCAAAAATGGACTGATCCTCTACTTGGGTCAATTTGACCCAACTTTGAGTCAAAACTGGGGTCATTTTGTATAAAACAACCCAGAAGTTGGGTCAGATCATCTATTTGGGTCACTTTAACCTGCCTTTGGGTCAAAAATTGGGTCATTTTCTATAAAACGACTTGGGTCAATTTGACCCAACTTTCTGCAGGGGGATGGGTGGCACCAAAAACAAAAAACAAGGGTGATTCTGTATAAAACAACCCTTAACGTTTTGGTTAGATCCTCTACTTGGGTTAGTTTGACCCAACTTTGGGTAAAAAATTGGGTCATATTATGTAAAACAACCCTAAAGTTGGGTCAGATCCTCTACTTGGATCAACTTTAGGGGGAAAAAAATGGGCGCCACTGAAAGTTGAGTTAAATTGACCCACAAAGTGGATCAGTCAATTTTTTAAAAATCCATAATTGGGTTACTTTTGACCCAACGGTTTTCAGAGTGCAGCGGGGGTCAATTTCTGCATTCAATTACAACTGTCCTGATATTAAAGAGAATGAGGGGAGCCTCTTCGATTAGCCGGAAGTCAGCTGAGTTCCATCTCTCGACCACGCAAAATGTGTTATTCTATTTGAGCTAGTCAAGCAAAATAGCAAAAGAAAGAAAACACCACCCACTCAAAGACTTAGACTTGCGCTGATAACAAAAAATAAGGCCCTTAGTGTCTACACCAAAAAAATGATCATCTTGGCTGGACGGCAAAGCCGAAAGGTAAGGAGAGCTGCAATATTAGCATAGATAATCATTCTGCTTTGGTGAAAAGAAACAAGGAATGATATCCACCTGGCTTGTTGTCATCCAAACGAAAGCCAAGCTTGCCATTGGCCCGGAAGTAGTGTTAATTCTATCCACAAATTTTAAATTTAGTCTCAGTTTTAGTTCAGTTTCAATCACGCTTGTTAGTTTTTAGTCATATTTAGTCAACCTCATCCTATTTTTATTTTGTTAATTTTTAGTCAACTATAAATCTACTATTTTTGTCTTTATTTTAGTCCAAGAAAACGAGTCTAGTTTTAGTCAACAAAAATTGTCAACGTTTTCGTCGAGTTTTAGTCAGGACAATCCTTTTTACCCCTGTATTTTATTACGTCAGCAGATTATGTTGAACATTTCGGATCTAAAACGTTTTCATATCAAATTTTCTCTCCCATCTTTTTGATGAAAAACAATTTGACACACAATTACAGTATATCAACAATTGGCTACTATGGCTCCATGCTATGAGCTAGTAAATTAGCCAGCATTAGTTAGCGGTCAGATTGACATTATTGTTGGAACGTTATAGCCGTTGGATTACTGTTACCTAATTTATAACTATAATTAACTTCTTTTTTTTAACCTTTTACCTCCTTTCTGTCCCATGTGTTTGTGTATGTTGCACTCGCTAGCTGCAGATTTGAAAGGGCGTGTGTCACTGCGTGTCACATGACAGTGTCACAGTGACAGATTAGCAGACAAAATTTTACAAGATCATATAATTTTCACCTAGTTTTTTGTTCAAAAACTAAAATGTCCATAGATTTTAGTCCAGTTTTTATTAAGTGAAGTACATTTTTGTCTCATTGCATACTAATTATTAGTCCCACTTATTGTTTATTAATGAGTGTTTTAGTCCAGTCTAGTTTTAGTGTGCATTGATGAAATTATTTTTGTTTAATTTTCGTTGACGAAATTAACACTACCAGGAAGTACTTAGGGCAGGTTGAGAACTTTTTTTTTTTTTAAAGTACACTCACTCACACGAACACATACAAACACGGTCACAGGTCCGCCCCGAAAACGAGCCAATTTAGCATAATGTGCTGCAAAACTGGTGTCTTATCATTCTTGATCATTGTACCATTTTTTGCAAAAGCCTACCACAGACATATTATTAAAATCACCTTTTGTGGTGGTGGTGGTGGGGGGGGGGGGGGGGTCAGTATGTCTCCTTTAAAGGAAATAAAAATGTCATTTAGACAGACTTGAAAATAGCTTCAAGTAATGTTAAGTGTAGTCTAATGATGCCATCAGATTGGAGTGGAAAATCCCTGAAAAGCATGACATTTCCAGCCTGAATTTCACTTTTTTTTCCCCTCCTATTATTCGAAAGTGCCATGCGGACTTTTTGGCTGATAATGACCCAACAGACTGCAGGCAGCAAAGAGGCAAAAATCTCCCCAGCTTCCTATTCA
Source organism: Leptonotus elevatus (assembly GCF_054856555.1). Classification (NCBI taxonomy): domain Eukaryota; kingdom Metazoa; phylum Chordata; class Actinopteri; order Syngnathiformes; family Syngnathidae; genus Leptonotus; species Leptonotus elevatus. Next base: position 3,209,412 of record NC_141239.1, on the reverse strand, counting down.
CGCCGCCGGGAAAAACTCTCCCACTCGCTGTCAGAGACAACACAAGGAAGACATCCAAAGAGAGAGAGAGAGAGAGCGAGCGTGGAACTTCTTGTCAGCACTCTCACATGTTTACTGGAGGCTCCGTAAAGACGGGGAACTCGCTTGGAATGAGTGTGCAGCTCTAATATCATCTCCAAGGAGAGCAGGTTAGCAATTAGCTTGCTGCTAAATGATTAATAACTACAGTACACATGTGCACCACGAGGGGGAATGTTGCAGCCTCCTTCGAGGTGGACTAAAATTGTGTGTATTCACTGGTGTGTAACTGAGCTACATTGAGTCCTATGATTCAAATGTGTCCATGTGGGCTCATTCAGTAGTTACTTTACATAATATACTTCAATGCAATTCAGACCACTCCCCCCACCACCCCCCTTTAATTTCTCAAGCCATTAGTAGTGTAATTGGAGTAGTACACATCCCAGAATGCAATGTGATGTAAAATATTTGTTTAAATCATGCAATATGCAAAAGCCTATTTAATTTGAATTATTTAAACTTGTCTTCATACATGTGAAGATGTCATGACAACTAAAGAAATTATTCAGGGGAAGGTCTGCGAAAGGAGGAAATACAACGGTTATACAGGGACATCTGCAGGGGAAATTATGAAACTACATGTAAATCAACAGACACCTCCCCCCCCCCCCCCCCACACACACACACTTACTCTTGCTAAATAATAATTGTTTAATCAATAATAATTCAATAATACCACAATAAAAATTGACTGACCTCTAGACTTTAGAGATAGATAGATAGATAGATAGATAGATAGATAGATAGATAGATAGATAGATAGATAGATAGATAGATAGATAGATAGATAGATAGATAGATAGATAGATAGATAGATAGATAGATAGATAGATAGATAGATAGATAGGTAAAGTCTACTCAAGAACAGGATAGCGTCGCCGTTGACACAACTCATAATGTATTACAAGCGTAAAAAAAGTATATATCCGTGCACTTTCACTCATTCAAACTTGAACACGGAGGAGAGAAAAAATCATGCAGACTGATACAGTAATTTGGCGTTTAGCGAGATTTAGCCAATCACGAGCTGCCGTCCTTTCAATTCACCAATCACAAGCGATGATGGTGTTGGGTCTTTCACGGACGTCAAATAGTGGCACCGTAGAGTTCTATTCATACTGGATGGGTCCGATACACGTAAACATTTCAATGCCGGCGTTGACACATGTTGTGAGATCTGCGTTCAGGAACCCAGCATGGCCGCTCCGTATATGAAGTCCTATGACATGAGAGGGCATAGGATGCAGTGATGCAACTTGACATTATCGTATTGTCGTAAGAAGTGTGAATGTTGGAGCCTAACTTATTGGACGTAGTAGTTTATGAGCTCAAGATAATTTAGCTCGCCATGTTTCGCCAGACGAAGGCGGTGCTCGAGAAACTTCGACATATCCAGTAAGTTAGCTCGCATTGGCTAGCTACCCAACTAGCATCGTCGTGTCATAATGATGACTACAATGAACTAATGTGTAATGACAGTGACACTGTTTTAGCTTCGCAGCATCGTGACCTAGGTTTTAAAAAGTTTGATACACAAATTAACTGAATATTTGAGCGCATTTTGGTACTGGCAGTCATTCGTTATGGAGGAGAATTTTACTGTGTGATTTGGTAGAAAAAAATGGTATAAAGTAAACATATACGGAAATTAGAAGCAAGCAATTACTTATGTTTGGAGGAAAATGTGTAATTTAAGATAGTCACTAAAGCCAACACTAGATTGATTGATGCGTTGTTTGATTGATTTGGAGGACACTTGATGCAATCACTCAGTTGTGGGAGTGAAAACTAAATTTAAGTCAACACTAGACTTGATAATAGAAAGGAGTACGTTTCCATTATAGCCAGGTTTAGCATATTTTAGGCATATTTGAATCAGTGTACAATAGTCTGCATACTGTTTGATTGAGAATAAACTAAAATGTATATAAATGTTATTCCTTAACCTAGTTTAAAGGTCCCACATCTGTCATGGAGACAGAGGAGCACTGCAGCAGCAGGAGAGAAGGCTCTTCCATACACAACAGGCCAACAAATCCATGGATTTACAGTTAAAGAGGTACAATGGGTCTTTTTTGGTACAACCACTCAATCATGGAGGACAAAACTGTCATTTCAGACAAATTGATTGATAGACATGACAAATGGCTCATGTATGGAATATTGACTATGATTAAATGTCATTGTCTTTTTCATGCAGGTCGTGGCCGTCCCTGACTTGTTCCTCACTGCCATCAAGTTGACTCATGATAAAACAGGAGCTCAGTACCTGCATGCGGCCAGGGATGATCCTAACAATCTCTTCAGGTTGCTTTAAACACAAACAAACAAATGTAGCCTATGTGCTGTACTAGCTGTTGCTATGCTAAGACTCCACTCTGGTCTTTCTGTGTTTTCAGCGTGCAGTTCCGGACCACCCCCATGGACAGCACGGGGGTCCCTCACATCCTGGAGCACACAGTGCTGTGCGGGTCCCAAAAGTATCCATGCAGAGATCCTTTCTTTAAAATGCTCAATAGGTCGCTGTCCACATTCATGAACGCCTTCACAGGTACATACTGAAACACTGATAATCAATTTTATTGAGGGCGAATTTTTCACAGATTACAATCAGGGCCCGACCGATTAATCAGCCGGCCATTATAATTGGCCTATTATTGCCCTTCAAACACCAGCCAAAACAATCAGCCAATTGGGCCAAATGGCAGATTATTTTCCCCTTAAAACGTTATCATCGTAGAAAACCGAATTTTCTGACTGTGAAAGTACCCTGAATGCACCATTTTGCTTGCGTAGCATTAGCTACTAGCGAGTGTGTAGCGTATGTTATTCTGTTGTCCCTAAGCATCCTTTAAGCTGTTTAATGACACCCCAGTTGGCGTTAACTATAAAACTAAACACACGACAATAAGAACAACATCGACTGTACATTTAAATACAAAACATGCTTAGTTTTTAAAACATCGCAAGCCGAGCACTAATGCTAAAAGCGAAGGGAGGATCCCATTCAAATGCTAACAGGAAGTTAGCATTGACTTTGGAAGTGTTTTTCCTTCAAATAACAAATATGCACACACAAATGGTGTGGGAACACATACTCACAAGTAAGATAACATTACGCAAAGGCTCAAATTCTTCCCAATGTGTGAGAAATTAAGTTATTTAATAGAATTCAATCGGAGTCCAGTTCAGTAACTTTTAACTATTTGTTCTTACTGTTTTTTTTCAGTTTTTATTATTTTAGTTTATTCTATTCTTATTTCACTTTCTTATTGTTTTATTTTGTCATTGTCCTTCCAAATTATATTTAAAGTTGATATTTCAAGAATTCAAAGACTTTCTTTTCTCAAAATTCAAGGATGCAAACATCCAAGAATTTTTTCTTTTGAACGTGACATGGCAGGAAATACAATCCTCAAGGTCTCAGGTTAGCACAATAAGTCCCAAGACTTGTGAAAATAATACAAGATAAAAATATATAAATTAAAAGGTTAATGCTTTACAGCAGTTGTAAACAAGTAAGAATGGTTTTATTATTTATTGGCACATAAATCTATACAATAACCTTGTATACTTAATAAAAAATTGTTGATACGGTCATACTATGGACTTGCCATTCAAAGCGGAGAATCTAAATAGCGAAAGTTAATTGGTATTTTTTTCTGCCAAAAATCAGTATCAGTTTTGGCCTAAAAAAATCCATATCGGTCGGGCCCTAATCATAATGTACTTCTTAGAATTTGAACAAATATGATAACAAGTGATGACTCCACCCCTTTTAATAAAGCTAACCTTTAAAGTGACTAAGTGTGGTGTTCCTTGCCAACAGCGAGCGACTACACCATGTATCCATTCTCCACGCAGAACGCAAAAGACTTCCAGAATCTTCTGTCCGTCTACCTGGACGCCGTGTTCTTCCCGTGCTTACGGGAGCAGGACTTCTGGTGAGTGTTTGGAACTTTCTGGTTGTTGTTTTTTTGCTTCATATCTTGTCCTGTGGCATCACGATCGAAAACATTCCAGGCAGGAGGGCTGGAGGCTGGAGAACGAAGACCCCACCGACGCCAGCTCGCCTCTGGTCTTCAAAGGAGTGGTCTTCAACGAGATGAAAGGAGCCTTTGTGAGTCCGAATCTTCACCTGAAACTGAAAGGACCCGAATCCTGACTCGTGACGGCTCGTTTTTGCTTTAAACAGTCAGACAACGAGCAGCTGTATGCTCAGCACCTCCAGAACAAACTTTATCCCGACCACACTTATTCAGTGGTGTTTGGTGGTGAGCCGCTGGCCATCCCCGACCTCACCTGGGAGCAGCTCAAGCAGTTCCACGCCACGCACTACCACCCCAGCAATGCCAGGTAACACACACACACGTCGCTATATCGGAGTGCAATTATTTAAAATGTAACTACAATTTCAATTAATACACTTCACAATTACAAAATCAGCATAATCTAAAGCAAAAAGAAAAGATTATTAATACAAATTTTTTGTTGTCTAAAATTATATATTTGCATTTTTTAAATTTAAAATGACTAATTTAATAAATCTTGTTTTGTCCAAAAGGAACTTGCGTAATTAAAGTTTTTCAAAGAAATGTATTTTTCTTGTTTTGTAGCAAAAATCTAATTGTGAATTCAATGATTACCAAATTAATCGTGATTAACTCTTTGACTGCCATAAACGTTAAATAACGTTTAGTAAAAACCTACGGAGGGGCGCCAAAGACGTTAACTCTTTGACTGCCAGACGTTTTCAGAAAAGGGATGCTGTGAGTGCCAGCCGATTTAAGCATTTTGACTGATCTTTCAAGGTCGTTGAAACATCCACATAATTGTAAATAGTACCACAGTTGCACACATTTGTAAATAGTTTGCCAAATTGTTGTCAAATTGTTACACTGTTGAATGTAAATAAACGTATTTTGCTATCAAAAAACACTTTTTCATTCTTGGTGGTAGTGTTTTATAGAAGTAAAGCACTATTTAGGGGTTTGTGGCATCATTCATGGACAAAAAGAAGTGTAAAATTCACTAGAGTGCATGAAATAATATCGTTTCACTAAAAGCTTGATTTCTCCGTATTTTGGTCTAAAACAAGCGCATTTGGATGAAACTAACCATTTTCTATTGTTGATTACTAAAGAACGGAATAAGGTAGAAACAAACTTTTTTTTCTGATGAAAGATGAGAGTTCAATCTTTCATTTGGTGTTGTGTTTCCATAGTCCAAACAGAAATTTTTCTGTGGACCTTGAAAGATCAGTCAAAATGATTAAATCGGCTGGCACTGACGGCATCCCTTTTCTGAAAACGTCTGGCAGTCAAAGAGTTAATATATTCTTCATAATCGATCAGCCCTAATCGGAGTGCCAAGTTGGGAACAAGGAGCAGGATGTGAAGTTTAACATTTACACTCACTCCTCCCACCCTATTGTCTTGAAAGCAAATGTGAAAGCACACACAGTTTTGACCCTATGCCTGCTGTGGAAAAGGCGAGTAAAAGTCTCATCATGAGTTTAATGTATAATTTTGTCAGTGTGAAATGGGCATAACTTTTGTGCATACACAAATACTCCATCTATTTTGGCCAAGACTTAAAAACGTTTGCACAAACTCCATGTAAAAGAGAATAATGCTGTGATTTCCACTTTCTCTGTGTGAAAAAGGCACAGGTAGATTAATGCAAAGTCACAAAAAGCTGCATGAAAAGGGGCTTGGATGTAATTTTTCTCACCTTTGTTTCCGAGACTGTAGCAGCTATGCAGCATTTTTCTGCCTTCTATTATAATAATTATTATTATTATTATTATGTTTTTATTTTTGTGTAAACGGCACTGGCGGATTGACTGACAGCATTTTCCATCTTTTTTCCATCTGGCTGTTCTGTATTAATGGCAATAGAGCTGTCAAAATTAATCGATTAATCAACAAGTAATCAATTATCAAATTGATCCACAACTATTTTAATAATTGAGTAATTGTATTGAGCCATTTATGATTTAAAATTACACAAATCCTCAGATATCAGTATATCAACAGTAATTATTGACTGATTTCTGTAGTCCTTCATGAATGAAGACTGATTATCTTATGTGTTTGATCAAAATAAGACATTTGCAAACATGTGTTTTTACTTTGGAAAACAATGACTGAACTGTAAACATAACACATCAATCACCCCCTCCCCTTTTTTTTTTTAAATCACTATACGAATACAAAGTATTTAATAACGGCCAATCACTGGTTAATAAACAGTAATCAGGTGAAACATGCTTTTGTAATACACTCTAATTACAATTAAAAATAATCCGATTTGTCGATTAATCTAGGATTAGGATGCCTTTATTGTCATTGTACACAGGTACAACAAAATTGTGGAGGTTTCCCGTTGTCAGTGCAATAAGAAAAGAGTAAAAAAATATAGTTACAAAATAAAATTGAAATAAAATAGAATAATAAAATAGCATATAATAAATCGATTGAATAATCATAGATTAATCGATTATACAAATATTCGATAGTGACACCACTACATTTTCCTCCTTTTTTTCTGTCTGGCTGTTCGGTATTAATGGCACCATTCTGGGATTGGAGTGCAAAGTACTGTCCCCTTACACACAAGCACCCTGTGATACTGCTGTATGTTAGAAATTGTTTACTTCCACCATCCTTTCCATACACGCGGGGCAGCCACCTTGGAAAGTGTCTGGCTTCAAATTGCTGTGTGAAAAAGGGTTAGAAAGCTTTGCAATTTGCTAGCAATCCGCAACGTGGCTTATATTTGTGTCTAAAATTTTATGTATTATGTCTCCTCACATGTCCGCATTTGCACCTCAGGTTCTTCACATATGGAGACCTTCCTCTGGAGCAACACCTGAAGCAGATTGACCAGGAGGCGCTGTCCAAGTTTCAACGCATCCATCCCGACACGGAAGTTCCGTCTCAGCCGCACTGGACCAGCCCCGTGAGCGCTCTAAAAGTCTCAAAGACGCTAAATGTAAATAATGTGTTTTAATGTATTAATTGTCATGTTCAGAGAGAAGAGCACGTGACCTGCAGTCCCGACGCGATGGCTCCCGACGCCACGCGACAGAACACGCTGTGTGTCAGTTTCCTGCTGGGAGAGTAAGACAGCAATTATTCTGTCGCTTCATGTGTTTTATACAGCATGTTCATTTTGTGTCAGTCAGTAGGGGAAAAATGGGGAGTTTGTTTGCAATCCTAGTGTCTCTGGTGGAGCAAATTATATTATTTTTGTGTAGTATGGACACTTATTTATTTTTTAAGTTAATAGATTTGTCACACAAAATCAATTTGCATAGAAAAACATATGCTATTTTAAATGCGTATATTGTTGGTTGCGATTAATTATGAAGCTTAAAGCTACTAAACCCAGAAAATTCCATTTCAAATCGCTACACACTCCCTTCAGGTGATACTTGACTCATTGAGCCATTTTCAGCAGTAGAAAGTTAATATTTTGTCCAAAATGAATTTGGTAACGTCATTATTTTTCGTGTACAATTAATACCCTTAAAAACAAATGTTTTTACTTGCTATCGACTGAAGATGACATCACCGGTGCTAAAGAAGTAGGTAACGAGTCTAACGACCAATCATGGCTCAGTTTGCTGACCAAACCCAGAAAACAGGTGAGCCATGATTGGTCGACTTCCTCAGCACAGGTGATGTCGACAGCAAGTCTAAAAATTTGTATAAATACGTTCCAGTTTGAACATTGCCATGGTCCCAAAAACGTATTTATATGTTTTGTAATGTTTTTTTAAGCTAGAGCAAGGCTTTGATGCAGCCTCTGAACTGCAGAGAACAGGTGAAGCAGTGATAGTAATTGCAAAAAATGGCCAGCAGGTGGCAGCAGAGTATACGAGATCAACCAGGGCCATGTTGCAAAAAGCTCTTTCCCCACTGTTTTAAACAGATTTATGAATAATGATGAAACTTTGCTATATTCTAATGCTAATTGCTGCAAAACGGAAACAGATGAATGAAAGAAGAGACTATCTTTCTTTTGATAGGTTCCATGTTTTTATAGCAATCGGTATACGGTCAAATGAAAATGCCATTTTGACGATACAGTACTGTATTTCTAGACAAATTGTTCCATAGAGCAAGTTTAAGATGTGAAACTTAGCCCGGCGTTTTTCCTCCGCAGCATCACCGACACCTTCGAGGCCTTCACCCTCAGCCTGCTGTCTTCTCTGATGACATCCGGTCCCAACGCTCCCTTCTACAAAGTTCTCATCGAACCAAAAATTGGAACGGACTTCTCCTCGGTGGTCGGGTGAGACGAGCTGAAAGAGGAGAAAGTTTGGATTTCGGAGTTAAACGTTTGAGCTTGGCGAACGCGATGTTGCTTTGTGTTCCGCAGATACGACGGCAGCACGAAGGAGGCGTCGTTCAGCATCGGCCTGCAGGGGATGGCCGAGGAGGATGCGGAGAAAGTCAAAAACATCATACATCAAACTATCGCCGACATCATCGAGTAAGTCGGAGCGGGGATGGATCTGGGGTTATTTTCTACCCCGTTTTCATGTCCATTTTCAAATGTTCATTTTCTTTTTCTGACTGACAATTATACAAATGGATCTCAATTCTCATCATCCCCTTCATCATATTATGGTGCTTTTCGGACTACAAGTCCCACTTACTCGAGTGCATCAACACAATGAGGGGACGGGGGCTTTAGGTGCCAGCCAGAGCGCTACTGTTCTTGGTCTCAGTTTTTGTAAAATAAATTTACCCACAACAATATGTAGTACTTATAGTGGACTATAAATATGTACGTTATAGTCTGACAGTTTTTTTGACTGGTGCGACTTATACACCAAAAAAAATCGGACACAAATTTTCCATGCATTTTATTATATAGGGTGGTTAGGGTTGAGAAAAAAAAAAGTGGGTCTGGACAGGCATCCATAGACAGTGATTCGGCACCAGCCGAAAACAGGCTGGCCAATCAAATTTGTTTATTCGCGTGACGTCGTCTTCGTGAGCAACGTCACGCTGTTCGAATATGAGAACAGAGTGACTCATGACATCATGAATCCACTTTTTCCCGCAACATCAACATAACTCATTCACTACTGTCTCTCTTCGGCTAGTGACCATGTTGGATTTTTACTCACTCTCCGCGAAAAAAAAAAAAAAACTTAAACGACGTCCCCGCAAATATGCCACTTTGTAATGTTGGAAATATTTGAGTTTTTTTTTTTCTTGTAAATTTGTGTTTTTTTTTTCTTGGAGTATTACTACCCCCCTCTCTAGAAAAAAATAAACCTTTATACATGGCCCTAATATTGACCTGATAGCCATCAGCTGCCCCATCTACCCCAATTTCTGATTACGTGATCAAATTTGTACCAAAATTGAGGAATGCTGAAACTTATGGTAAGGGTGCATTGTGCCGTTTAAAAAGGGAATAATAAAGCTTTTTCTACGTCATGCATCATCTACATCATGTTCCGTTTATAGGAGTGTGTGGACCCCGCACACTCCACAGTTTCTTTGGTGAGGGGAGGCGTAGAGTGGTGGAGGGTGATGTCATGTGCGTGCACTAACTCGCACGCACACCATGAACGAGCCTGACACAGATGCTGCAGTTACACTTTGGGCCAGAGGTGGCAGTCGCGAGTAATAAAAAAAAAGTGGCAAACTGCACAAAGATCCTTTAAGATTTTCTGCCTAAATAAAAAAAAAACTAAAGGCACACTTTGTTTTTCATTATTCAGTCACCAAAAAAATGTGCGGTGGGTAAAGTTGGTAAGTCTTTTGTTGCAACTCTGATTTATCAATTCGGGGACTTCTTTTTTATTGAAAGGAGATAAATTTTCCCTGCCTTTTTCCCATGTAAAAGACACTTTGGCTTTTACTTTTTGTCAATATATTTCTTTCTCTCATCAGGACTGGCTTCGAGGGCGAGAGGATCGAGGCACTCCTGCACAAGATTGAGATCCAGATGAAGCACCAGTCCACCAACTTTGGCCTCTCCTTGGCTTCGGTGAGCACATGCTGACGCGCACGTTTTCAGAGCCGGGTGAGTTTGTTTTTGTTTAGCTGGATTCTGCTTGTGCAGTACATCGCATCTTTGTGGAACCACGACGGCGACCCGGTGGAGCTTCTGCAGATCAACGACAACGTCCTGAAATTCAGAAGAGCCCTGGAAGAGAACCCGCGTTTCCTCCAGGACAAAGTCCAGCACTACTTCAAGGTTTGTGTGAGGGCACTGCAGATTACTAATAGGGCTGGATGATATAGCATGAAATGAAACATTATATTCAGTAGGGATAATAGATAATAATTAGTGTTGTTCCGATACCATTTTTTGTCCCCCGATACCATTTTTTGTCCCCCGATACCGATTCCGATACCCAGCTTTGCAGTATCGGCCAATGCCGATACCATACCGATACCTACGTTTTTTTTATCTCAACATGAAAAAGCTGTCCTCCCATTGGTTCAGAGCATTCAAGGGCCAATAGGATATCTTAGCTCGGCATGCAGTAAACATGTCACATATCAGTGAATGTCGTGCATAAGCAAGACACAAGATGCTGCATCCAAAGTCCTATATTAGCCTCAGAATGAATGGTATCGGCATACTTGTTAGTACTCACCGATACTGATACCACTGTTTTAATGCAGTATCGGGGCCTCTGCCGATACCGGTATCGGAACAACACTAATAATAATGCCGATATTGGGCATTTTGACGAACATAGGTATCAGCCTTTTTTTTTCTTTTTTTTTATCTGACAGCCGGTAAAAGGTAAATCTAAAACCATTTTAATCTCAGGGAACTATTTATTTAAATTCTCACTTAACTGTATAAGAGATCCCGCTGACCCTGGGAACAATTTGAAACTTTTTTTTGTTTTTGTTCGACATTAATACAAAGAAATGTGAAAGTTTAAGATTTCAGGGTTTTTTTTATTTTGGAAAAAACTGATATATGGGTATTTACTTCTTAAGGTTTCCATTTAACGTTTTAAGATATATATATATATATATATATATATATATATATATATTTGTAAATTTGGCAATTGTATTTTAAACAATTTTGACGCCAATATTCCCACCCACCCTTTTTTTTTTCTTTTTTTTTACTGAAAATTAATATCGGCTTTGACTACTAATAATGTTTTAAGTGTCCCAAAGACGTATTGATAAGTTTTTTTTTTATGCTAGAGCATATAGAAGGCTTTGATGCAGCCTCTCAACTGCAGAGAACGGTTGAAGCAATGGTAGTTATTACAAAAATTAGAAGGTGGCAGCAGAGTATAAGAGATCAACCAGGGCCATGTTGCAAACAAGCTGATTTCCCCACAATTTAAACAGATTTGTGAATAATAATGAAACGTAACTATATTTTAATGCTAATTGCTGCGAAATGGAAACATAGAAATAATACCGTATTTTTCGCACTTTTTTTCCTGATAAAAGAAGGGACACTAATCTTTATTTTAGTAGGTTCCATATTTTTATAGCAATAGAACACAATATTCTGTGGGCCTTGCAAAATCAGTCAAAATTCAGTAAAACAGCTGAGAGCAAAGGGGGTTACTTCAGTGAAAATTCAAGTTAATGTACCACTGATTGTCACACCCAACTAAGTGGGGTGAAATTCGTTCTCCGCATTTGACCCATCCCCTGAGGGAGCGGTGAGCAGCAGGGATTGCGCTCGGGAATCATATGGTGATCTAACCCCCCCAATTCCAACCCTTTATACTGAGTGTCAAGCAGGGAGGCAAATGGGTCCCATTTTTATAGTCTTTGGTATGACCCGGCCGGGGATTGAATCCACAACCTCCCAGTCTCAAGGCGGACACTCTACCACAAGGCCACTGAGCTGGTCACCTGCGTTGGCTGCTAGTGGATGAGTTAAGTACAATTGCAAAATATGACCAGATTTTTTTCCCATTTCTGGTATTTATTTTTCAGTCTGAGAAATAAATGAATGAATCCGTAACGTCAATGAATCAGCCAACCCTAATTCCGGTACAGTACTAAATCCGATTCCTTCACCTCACTGCATTTCTTTCTGTCATCCAGGACAACACCCACAGACTGACCCTCTCCATGAGTCCTGACTCCTCCTACCTGGACAAGCAGGCCTCGGCCGAGCAGCGCAAGCTCCAGGAGAAGATCAGCGCTCTATCTGACAGCAACAAGAAGGACATTTATGAGAAAGGTGCTGATGATTATTCACAAATGGGATTCCTGAGGCACCCAAAGTGCCGTCATACTTTGACTTGGAAAATGCCACAGCTTTTGAACCTTTCCATTTACTAGCTTTGTTACTTCTGTGTTCAGGTCTTCAGCTGCTGGATGCTCAAAGTAAAACACAGGACGCTTCATGCCTGCCCGCACTCAAAGTGTCCGACATCGTGCCCACCATACCCGTCGCTCCTGTACATATGACCAACGCAGGTACCATCAACGCACCAACCTCATTTGTTGTATTTTTTACCCCCTCTGGCCTCTGTCTCATTGTGCCACTCACACATTTCTAGCAATCACTTTCTTTGAGGTTCTGATTGGCTGAAGTCTCCTTTAATTAGCCTAAAAAAATGACACGAGTTAGTTTTTCAATTGTGATCTCGGTGCATTTTTTTGTCTTCTGATGCGCAGGCGGTGTTCCGCTCCAGCTGTGCGAGCAGCCCACCAACGGCTTGGTGTACTTTCGGGCCATGTGCAGCCTCAACACGCTGCCTGAGGACCTGAAGCTTTATGTGCCGCTCTTCTGCAGCGTCATCACCAAGTCAGTCCACCTCACACACATACACACACACTGCTCTGTGCTTATTCTTAGCCAAGCTGGGCTAGTCATTGATTGTTTGTATTAAATTAAGTTCATATTAGGACAGTATTTATTTTGGAAAATAAAATAAATTGATTAAAACAATACTTTTTCAAATACATTTTTTATTAAGTCTTTATTTTTAAGGTTGTTTTTTTTTTCTTTTTTTTTGTGAAGTCTTATGAAATAAATGTTTTGAGAGAAAAATAAGCATGTTTTGTCATAATCAATGTGTGTGTGTGTGTGTGTGTGTGTGTGTGTGTGTGTGTGTGTGTGTGTATATATATATGTATTTATATATGTATTTATTTATATATTTATTTATATATAAATATATATATGTATTTATATATTTATTTATATATAAATATATATATATATTTATTTCTTTATTTATATATATATATTTTATATATATTTATATATATATTATATATTTATTTATATATATATATATATATAATTTTGGAGCGGAATGTATTCTACTGAGAATTTTTTATTAGAGCAAACCTTTTTTTTTTTTATCCATATTTATTGACATGTACTTGTACATTTACCTACCTTTTTTTTAAACACATTGTTCTATTTTTATAATTAAATAAAAATCAAGCGGATGTATGTAAGTGGATTTCGGTGAAAAAAAAGTCTTAGATTTTATTTTAAGGCCACACATGCACTCAATAGCTCTTGAACAACATGTTTGTGTTTACGTGTGTATTTGTGTGTTTTTAGGATGGGTTGTGGCTCTCTCGACTACCGTCAGCAGGCCCAGCAGATGGAGCTGAGGACTGGCGGCATGTCCGTGTCCCCCCAAGTCATCCCTAACTGCACCCACATAGACATGTTTGAGCAGGTTAGCTTCACTAGGCTGCCCGGACCCGAAATAACGCAAAAACATGATGTTGTGCCCTCATTCCCTCTTCCAGGGTGTCCTCCTGTCGTCCTCATGCTTGGAGAGGAACCTCCCTGACATGTTCCGGCTCTGGGAGGACATCTTCAACAGCCCCCGCTTTGACGACCTGGAGCGTTTGCGGGTGCTGGTGATGATGTCGGCGCAGGAACTGGCCAACGGGATCTCCTACTCCGGCCACGTATACGCTATGACACGGGCCGGACACCTCCTGACGCCGGCCGGAGAACTCCTAGAAACCTTTGATGGGATGGACCAGGTAGCGGAATAAGCGAAGTGCGCATCTCGGCAGCGCAGTGTATTATGGGTATGCCGGCTGGTAGCCTGCCACCTACTTGTCATTGAAAACTAATGGAGTCTAACGGGGGAAGCGCTGATTTGGACCATTTCAACTGTTGGAAAGTTGATGTTTTTTATTATTATTATTATTTTTTTTTATTATTGTTATCAATTTTAAACATGAATAGCATATCATTACTTACTACCCTCTGCCGGGACACGACAGTTTAGTCTATTTAAGTGCTTATTATTTGACTGAATGTGTGCACTTTACCAGAAGTTGGACCGACACAATACCGGGACGCGATCAAGAGACGGCTAGGAGCTTTCTTCACTGAAAGGGTCAATTGGGGCTAGAAGCAGGTTTTAAAATGACTGTCACTCCATTATTTGGTTACACGTACGTCCGCTAGCAAGCCTCGTGATGCTTCAGTCTGTTCCCTCGCTTTCAGGATATTGACAAAATAAATGTGTTCAAAAAATCAATTTTAGCCTCTTATACGTCCGTTTGGATCTTTCTTTTCTATCTGAAAATTGGGAAGAGTGAACGGAGATTTTCAAGTGTACACTTCTGCCTTCTCGAGCATTGCAATGGTGTTTTTTTGTCGATAAACTCCATTAGGACAGCTAAGAATGGCACCAAGGGCACGTGTCGTTTTTTTTCACTTAAGGCTGAAAGTCGTTTAAACAATTCTTGCAAGCTTTAAGGTGTGCAGTTACGCAAACACTTTCAGCACTCCATCCGGGGCCATTCAAATAACGGCTTTGTATGGTAGCATGTTTTTTTTTTTTTTTACTTGATTTTCAAGCAGGCGCAAACGTAATGCGCACTTGTAGGGCAGACATTTGAAGAAATGGAAAAACATTCTCCATTTGCTGTTATGATCCTCAGGTGAAGTTCATGAAGAGGATAGCGGAGATGTTGGACCTGACCCCGATCATCCGCATGCTGCCCAGGATCAAGAAGCACCTCCTCAACCCAAACAATATGAGGTGTCTCTCATTTCCCGACCTTCCCACTCATGGCGGGGGAAGCGAAGCTAATTTTGGACTTTCCTACAGGTGTGCCATCAATGCCACACCTCAGCGGGCGTCCGAGTCGGTGGCCCACCTGGAGAGCTTCATAAAGGACGTGGCTGGCAACAGGAAGCAGTTCAAAGCCGCGCGACCAAATGTCGTCGAGGTATGAAAGTGACGGACGGCGCACTTCACCTCATCTCATGTTGATGCGCTGCCTTGTTTCTCCACTAGAGTCCGCTGGATGTCCTCAACGTGTCTGGAGCCAGCAGGACGCTTGTGGCTGTAGGTCTTTGTTTTCATCTTGTCTTAAAATGACTTCATTCCAGTAATCCATCCTCCCCTGGCTTTTTTTGAAAAATTCTACCCTAGAAGCTAGTGTTGCTCAGCAACATGAAATTTGGTAGACATGTCTGTTAGAGATAGGCCGATATGTTTTTTTCACGGCCGATACCAATTATTAGTTGGAAGGGATGCCGAGAGCTGATATTTGGAGCCAATATTCATTTTCTAAAAGGGAAAATATTGGCATCAAAATTTGAAAAAATACAACCTCCAGCTTTTCAAATTTTTGAATTTTTAAGAATTTGTTTATCAAACAACTTATAGGGTTCTTTAAATATTGGAGTTAAAAAAAAACAGTGACGTCTTTGTTTTAAAAATCTTACAAAAAGTTGAGGGATCTCCAAGTGGCAGTAGCATGTTTTCAGAAGTTAAATAAAAACTTGAGTAAATAGCTCTTTTGTTTTCTGCAGTCAATAAAGTTTTACAAAATAAAAAAATATCTGAAGTACAGGATTAAAAATGTACTTTGTTTTAATTTCAAACAAAAACTAAAGGTGCAGACCCAGCAATATCTCTTAAATTTAAATAATTAGTTAACACTTTTTTGAATTGAACTATTATTGGGCGTATGATTCTTCAAAATGGCCAATGCTGATATTCGTCAAAATGCTGAACATTGGCGCTGATAATTGGTTCAGCCGATAATCGGTTCAGCCAATAATCGCTCTATCCCTAATGTCTGTCATCAGTAGACACACAAAAAAGTCAAGAAAAACCATGCTTTAAAATTTACAGGAGGTCTGCCATTTTGGAAGTTAAGTTTGATGACACACCATAAAACACCAATTGGTAGGACTTTGGAAATTCAGCCCCCAAAACCAGTTTCACTTAGCTTTATGAATTTTGGTAGACTTGTCCCATAGGAGAAGAAGAACAAAAAGCCATGCCTGAAATGACACAGGAAGTCCACCAGCTTGGTTTGAAATGGCCATCATTTAGACCATTTCCAGGAGTCTGAGCCAGTTTTGCTTATAAACATAAAATTTGGTAGGCATGTCTATCACGAGTTGACCAGAAGCCTTGCTTAAAACGGCCATTTTGATTTAAGTGGCCAGTTCCCCTTCATGTAATAACTGAGCTTCTAACTTCTTTCAAAGTCGATATACACTCGCATCGAGGGCCTGTGGTTATCTTTTGGTTGATGTTTTTTCTTGACCAAGATCCTGAAATGTAGCTTCTAAACGCTTGACTGGCCTCACTTTCTTTTTCCAAGGATCCACATTTCCAGCCCTGTCACATGAAGACTTTCTTCCAGCTGCCGTTTCCTGTCAACTTTGTCAGCGAGTCCATCCGCACCGTCCCCTACAGCCACCAAGACTATGCCAGGTTTTGTTTAGAATTACTTTTTTTTTTTTTTATTGATTATGCTGCAGCAATATTAGGAACATGACTATTGAGCAACTTCCTTTCTCTGTTGCCAGTCTTTGCGTTTTGGGAAGGATGATGACAGCCAAGTTTCTCCACGGAGAGATTCGCGAGAAGGGCGGGGCCTACGGTGGTGGAGCCAAGATGGGTGGGGGCGGCCTGTTCTCATTTTACTCTTACAGGTGCCAAGATGCTTTATTTTTATTTAATGGTTATAGACACACTTGGACAATTTACATGAATGAGAATGGTTTAAAAAAGAAAAAAAATAGAAAATACCAAAAACATTTGAAGAAAATACACAGTGTTGTAAATCGAGATTAAACTACCATAATATTTTTAAACCCCCAAAAAAACAATTACTAATTGAAAATATTGTAGGTTAAATAAATAAGTACAAATACATTTTGGGGTTTTGTTTTTTGCCAAAGAAAAACTGTACTAAATGAAATGAAAAAAAAGGCATTTTTTTTTAAATACATACACTACAATGAAACAAAGTAACAATGCAAAAATATTTGTCAAAAGGAATTTAAAAAAATCTGACTAAAGTAACACTTTGCAAGAAAACTATTATTACAAAATAAAATACAAACATATTAATAATAGACACCAAAAGCGTCAATACAATAAACAATAAAACACAAAGTGTGTCGAAACGTTTGAGTGGTGCAGCTTGCATTTATTCTCCTTCTTTGCGTGCGTGCCAAAGGGATCCAAACTCGGTCCAGACACTCTCCGCCTTCAGCAAAGGTGTCGATTGGGCAAAGTCGGCCAAGTTCAACCAGCAGGACATCGACGAAGCCAAGCTCTCCGTCTTCTCCGCCGTCGACTCGCCTGTGGCGCCCTCGAGCAAAGGTCAGGAACGCCCTTCTGGCGTTGTTGAAAAACGTAGTATCAGGGTACCAAAAGACCCAAGTCGAGTACCTGATGTTTTTGTTTTTTGATGCAGGAATGACCTTATTCCTAAGCGGAATCACAGACGAAATGAAGCAGCAACACCGCGAACGACTCTTTGCCGTCACCCGGGAAAACCTGTTGGACGTGGCTGAGAGGTTTGAACTCAATATGTCACTTGAACTTCCTTCTCAAGTTTGCCATTTATCTCTTCCAGCCTCCCAAAATAAACAACCAAACATTTTGTACAGTTTTTTTTTTTAAACAATAAAAATAGCACTTTGAGGACATAATGAAATGAAATGTAAATTGAATAGTTTTTGATACGGCTGTGCAATGAATTGAAGTGTGTGTGTGTGTGTAATTTATTCATATATACATAATTTATTTATATATATATAATTTATTTATATATACATAATTTATTTATATTTTTATATATATATATAATTTATTTATATATATATATATATATATATATTTATATATATATATTTATATATATATATATATATATTTATATGTATTTATTTATATATATATATATTTATATATATATATATTTATATATATATTTATATATATTTATATAAATATATATATTTATATATATATATATATATATAATTTATTTATATATATATATTATTATATATTATATTATAAATTCTGTTTGGTCCAAAAGGAACAAACATAATTTTAGTGTTCCTATTTTTTTTTATTGGTCTTAATATTTTTAAATACTTAAACCTTTTCTCGTTTTGTACCAAAAAATAAATAATCGTTTGAATAATCGTGATTTCAATTAGTGCCAAAATAATCGTGATTATTATTTTCCCCATAATCTAGCAGCCCTAGTTTTTGACATTCCATTCTGCTACAATGGACATGTGCGGTTCCTTCTGTTGTTTGCACCTTGGCTACCTGGTGGCAGTATATTACAAATCGACATGCACCACAACTCCTCAATAAGTTTAAGTAAAATTAGTCATTTTTCACAAAGAATAAAGAATATTTGCCTTTGAGTATTGTTTATTTGTAGAAAGTTTTATCTACAAAAACATTTGAAAACCATTTCTAAAATAATCCAAAAATTTTTGTGTTTGGTGCAGGTACCTGAGCATCGGAAACAAGACGTCCGGCGTTGCCATCTTGGGCCCGGAGAACGATGGCATCAAGAAAGATCCATCGTGGGTGGTGAAATAAACCGTATGTGAAAACATTCTGTACATATTTATGCGACAAAACGAATAAATTATCATGTTGGAATAGAAAACCACAGACTATCTTGGTGGCTAAGGTGACGTGTTATTGAAATGTGACGCATGTCGATTGCGTCTGAACTTGGTGTCAGCTTATAGTCACCTGGGGGGGGGTTTATGTTTTTGTTTGTTTGTTTGAGTGACAGCACTGTTGGTGTTTTGCTTCTCATCATCTTGGTTGCCCCAAATACCACAGAAGAAGAAGGTTAAGAATTTGCAGCCACGTTCTTAGCCTTTATTTGTTGAACTGAGGTTCCAAGGATACTGTACTTTTGTGTCATATATACTACAAGGCGTATAAAATAATTTCATTATTAATCAAGAAAATAAAATGTTTTCCACTGCGACAATTTGGCAAATTTGCATAACCCCGCCCCTATTAAGTTTCAGTCACTGACAGCTATTCCAGAGTAAAAAAAAAACAAAAAAAAACATTTTGTGCCATCGTGTCAAACATTCAACTCAACTTTAGATTTTGGGAACACAACTTTAACGTGAACATTATTTTGCACATGGACCATGAATAAAATAATGTTTCTGCCTCATATTGCAATTAAAGTTGTCTTCCTAAATCCTTAATGACTATATTAGACATTTTGAATTGATTTGGTTTATGTTTTTTAATTTAATGGGAAAAAGCGTTTTACAAAATAAATGAAGACAAAGTATTATTTATCTTTCTTTTTGTTTGTTTTTGTTTTGCTGATCCGAAAAACGATCCGATCCGTGACTTTTGTGATCCGGTGCACCACTACTTATGACGAAATAACATATATATTGTAGCAACTATGGACATCATTAAGACATTTGGAATTTGGTCTTAAAATGGAATTAAAGTTTTGAATCGAATTTGCCAAAAGCTGTTGGGACCTTTGGCTGAAATTGATGTCAAACTGCCCTCGGGCATGCAACGTCACATGAGCAAACCCGGAAAACTGGTGAGCTGTGATGTTCACTATGCGAGCTCGAGGGCAGGACGTTGCGCAACCAAAGTTGAGAGCAAGTCATTTGAAGCAGAGCAAGACCAAGATTTGACTTTTCGAAGAGGCTCCTAGAATTCAAAAATGTGTTCCTCCAAATACTTCTGGATTGCCTCGCTTGGAGAGGAACATTCCCAAGCAAAAACCAGAATCCAAAACGGTATAAAGTGTTTTTAGACCCACTTCCTCTTGTCTTTAGGAGATGGATTGACACCAGGTATGGTCCGTGACACTTTTTTTTATCATGGAGTTGTCCGTTCTTGGAGCTCCCGCGGGGACAAGTCCTCAGCGCAAGGAGCCTGTCTGTTTGTACCGTTGCCGTGACGTAAAAAATAATAATAATAGTTTTGCGACAGGATATACTGCATGTAACATTAGTTCGCCTTCACTCACTCATGGATCGTGAGGCTAGAGGAGACGTAGTAACAGGACTGAGACGCCCCTCCCCCCCATTATCACCGCCCGAGACCACCTACCCAAGTAGATTTCAAATCTGTGGGAAACACTGCTACTCTTATGTGAGCATGTGCACAAAATTGTTTAAGGTAAGCCGCAATAGTGAAGAAAATTAAGACTTTGGACAAAAGTATCGGCGGTGAAAAAAATTATGATTTTGGACCAAAGTTATTTTAGTTAGCTAAAACTAACTAAAACGAAAAAACTAAAAATTCAAAAAAACTAATTTGTTAACAAAATAAAATAAAAACGAAAATGCTTTTTCTAAAATGAAAACTAACCGAAATTACATTTCATGTTTATAAAACTAACTATAATTATAGCAAAAATGTCCTTCGTTTTAGTCTTTGGTAATCAAAAGTAGCGACGGTGAAGAAAATTAAGACTTTGGACAAAAATATTGGAGGTAAAGAAAATTACGATTTTGGACAAAAATATTAGCGATGAAGAAAATTAAGACTTTTTTTATTTTACTGCCAGAAGCCCATTACTACAACGGCATATTAGGACAACGTATATATTTTTTCCAGAAGGGGGGGTAATATTCAGAGAGAAAAAACTTGCCAATTTGCCACTTTATAAAGTTGCAAAATTACGAGGTTTTTTTTCTGAATATTGCTGCCACCCTCTAAATATATATATATTTATATGTGGCCCTAATACGCTGTCATACATTTACAGATTTTTTTTTTTTTTAAGTTTGACAAGACCTTTTTTTTTTCAAAAAACAAAACAAAAAACTGCCAGACCACTTTCATGCACAAGCTCATCAATGTTTGAAACTGTCATGAAGTCCATGTCGCACTCAACGAGAATCTAAACGCTGACTTCATGAAGGTATTGGCTACTTTTGCAAAATAATTGCCTTTGACGCTGCATGTAATACCTTTTTTATTATTATTTTTAACTTTTAAATTTGTTGGGACTGACAGAGTAGTGAAAGTTTTGTACAAACAAATTTGGACACAAAAATCTGGTAAGGTCACATAGGTGAACAATAACACCTTGGCAGAGGTAGCAGAGAAGAAACACTCAAACTGATGACTTGTGTTTTTATTCAAGTGATAGTGGAAAAGAAGCAAGTAGAAAGTTGAGCTTTCCTGTATTCCACAAACAGTGGAAATAGTTTAATACAAAAAAGGAATAACAGCATGTCCACCTAAATGGCGGTTTTACGAGAGGATGGCGGGAACCCACGCGTCTCCGTCCAGGTGGTCCACGCTCGCCGAGCGCTTCCTGGAGGCTCGCCGAGCGTCCTTGAACGCGTCGTCACTCAGTCTGGAAATAGCCTGAAGACAGAAACTTGTCCTTCAATATATAACCGGATACAACCGATATAGATCCAAATATAACTTGTGAACAGTAGCATGGAATAGAAGAGGTTCTAATTGGCCACATCAACATTAATTTCCAACATTAGCTTTCAGTTTTAGCAGCCAAAGTTAGCTTCCAGCGTTACCTCTAACTCCCATCCTAAAGCCAAGGAAGACCAATGTTATATTCAGAATATTATCTCAAATTGTATCTTTATGAACTGTTAGCGTCTGAAGTTATCTTCCAAATGACCTCCGATGTTAGCGCTAAAAAGGACCGAAGTTAGATTTTGAACATAACTTCGGAAGCTAACATTGGAGCTGATCTTTTAGTCTTAGCATCTAAATTTAGCTTCTATTGTCAGCATATGAAGTTAGCTAAATTAAGCTAGTTTTCAACATTTCTCAAACAAAGTTTGAGCTAATAAAGACCATTATTTTGGGGAGTTAGCTTTCAATGATAGCTTATAACTTAACTTCTGGCAATAGCGCTAAGGAAGATGGGTACATTCCCAATGTTATCTTCAATCTTTGCTTCAATCTTTGCTTCAACATTAGCCTCCAAAGTTGTCTTCCACTTTCGGTTCGGAAGTTAGCTAACTTTCAATGTCAGCATTAAAGACCAATGTTAGCTTAGTTCTAAAGTTAGCAACACAGTTGCATTTAACTCTTTGACTGCCAAGCATTTTCAGAAAAGAGGATATCTGGGTGCCAGCTGATTTAAGCATTTTGACTGATCTTTCAAGGTCCACAGAAAATGTTGTGTTTGGACTATGGAAACACACATACTACCAAATGAAAGAATGACCTCTCATCATTCGTCAGAAAAAAAAAGTTTGTTTCTACCTTATTCCGTTCTTCAGTAATCAACAATAGAAAATAGGTTAGTTTCACCCAAATGCTCTGTTTTGGACCAAAATACGTAGAAATCAAGCTTTTTGTGAAATGATATTATTTCATGCACTCTAGTGAATTTGACACCTTTTTTTTCCATGAATGATGCCACAAACACCTAAACAGTGCTTTACTTCTGTAATACACTACCACCAACAATGAAAATGTGTTTTTGATAGCAAAATACGTTTATTTACATTCAACAGTGTAACAATTTGACAAAACACTTTGGCAAACTATTTACAAATGTGTGCAACTGTGGTACTATTTACAATTATGTGGATGTTTCAACGACAGTTTTTCTTTTTGTGTAACACTCCCCTGCGTGCAAGGAGACGCAACAGGATTTACACAACAGATTAGTTTCACTGCGATTGCCTCTCTACACTTTCTTGCCGGCCGTTTTTTCCGGGGAATAGCAAGTATATACTGCAGTGTGTGTTGCCATCAAGTCTACAATCAGGATCATGCTACGGTTACGTTACGGTGGTGTTACGTCTGGCTTCCTCATGTCCTTCGGTTCCTATACCGGGTGGTCAGAGATGTTCTGATCCATCTTATCCACTCCATTCATGGTGGCATCGTAGTCCAGAACCAGTGTCTTCTCCGTGATCAGACTGTACCCGTTCCACCGATGAAGATGCATTGGACTCGGGGTACTCTCCATCGTCCGATTGTGCAGAAGTGCTCGGTTGTGCTCCGCGTTTTCCGCCGTTAGCAGCGCAAGCCGGTGAGGCTTTACGACGTGATCGAAGCCGCCGTGTCAACGCTTCCAACTTCGGCGTCAACCTCGGAGTCACCATCATCATCATCAATGTGCTCTTTAGCATTGGTCGATGCGTTTCGTCTTTGAAAAAAATGCTCAAGCGTGAGCTGCTTGCAACCGGTCGCCATTTTCGCTTCCTCAGCCATTCTCCCCTCAACACTCTAGCTCCGCCTCACGTCTTCTACTGACTCCTACCCGATCTTGTCCAAAGAGAGTCATCGCTGCCATCTAGTGCCCATAAATAGTCATTATACTAACTCGATCTGCTTGATACTTTCAGCACATCTTGCCAAGGCTTTCCTCCACCCGTTTAAAAAAAACAAAAAACATAGTGAACGTCTTTTAACGTCTTTGGCGGCATTCATTTGGATTTTACTAAGCGTTATTAAACGTTTTTGGCGGTCAAAGAGTTAAGCTTACAGCAAAGGAAATTAGCTTCTGAATTTGAACTCCAGTGTTAGTTCCAAGTTAGCTTGTCAATATGTTATTAATGTCTCATGATCATGTTGACACATTTTGGACATAGATGATAGCAGGTTAAGGCAAGTGCGAAGGATGTACCTCCAGCTTTTGGGCCTTGTGGTGGCTGAGGGCCTCCAGTGGGATGCTGAGGTCGTTGGCCTCGGAAAGCGAGCGCAGGTCAAAGTAATACTTGACGTAAACACTCGAGGGCACGTTGATGTTAAACTGCACAAGCTCCAGGAAGTGACGCTCCAGATCGTTCCTGTCAGAAAAGACGGGCATCACATTATAGGATTTTTTTTTTATAAAGTGAATGTCATGTCACAGCAAAGTCTGAAAAGATTGTGATTGGGGAATGAGTGAATCAGCATCCGTTGCTTAGGGAATCGTTCATATATTCCCTGCTCTCTTACTAGCACAAGATGGTGGCAAAGCAATATTTTGTTTTCCTAATAGCATAATGTGCTATTAATAAATATTACTATCATTTGAATGATGGAAAACAAGAGCAAAGATCTTTTTTGTCACCAGATGGAGGTGAAGTAATATTTCGTTAGCCTGGTAGCTAATATTTTAATTTTATCAGCTCATGTCATACTTGAATGTCGCAAAACTGTAAGAAATATTTTACCACCACATGGCGTTAAGAGTAATATTTTGTTGCACTTTTAGCTAGGGCCGGCTATCGATTCTAATTTCCTCAATCGATTCAATTTTGATTCACAAACGTTCCGTTTTTCTATATTTCCTGATTCGGTCCGCTTCAATTCAATCGATATTTATTAATGATGGCACATTAATTCTTCTTAAAGATCAAGGGCATGATTAAAGAAATCCACAAAAAATTCCAAATTACATTTTGCGGGAGCAGTAACAGGTTAAATAATTCAATAATTGTAAATAAAGATTATTTCATTCATGTAAGAACATACATTTAAATTCATGTGCACAATAAAGTTCAAGAAAACAAGTTACCAAAAAAATTGCTTTAAAATTATATTTTCTTATGAATTTATGGGGGAAAAAGAGATATATTAATCGATTAAAATTTTTTTAATGAACCGATACAGGCTCAAAAAGGAAAATGAATTCGATATCGGTTTGTTTGTTTTTTTTTAAACCCAGCCCTTCTATTAGAGTAGTTGGCTAACAATTTAATATGTATTATTTTGTGTCGTATTTGAATGTTGGAAAACGAGCAAAAACAATTTTGAGCTAGAACATATTTTTTTATGATTTGATAACAGTAGATTTAAAAAAATAATACAATTTAAAAAAAAATCTAATAAAGGGCATTGGCAACTATGCTATTAGGCAAACAATGTTCAAACTACACATGGCTTTAATGGACATAATTGACTGACTGCTGTTTGCATTGTGAGATATTGTACACTCGGGTATACAAGGAACAACCTAGCGGCAGGGGAGTTGATCCCGAACGCGGCCACGATGTTCAAGCTGCTGGCGACGTACGTACATGTCGGCCACGCTCATGTCTTTGAGGATGTGACAGTAGTCCACGTTCCACACGGCCTGGTCGTCCCACACTTTGGACGCCAGCAGGACGGCGCCCAGCACCATTCGTCTCCACGTCGCGGGACTCATGGAGACCTCAGCGTACGTCAGAAGCCTCTCCAGGTACACCTGACACGCAAAATATGCAACTCTTGTAATTAGTGCCTATGTTGTGTTGGGGGGACACATTGTGTTATGGTATAGGGCTTTATGATACAATTTGATATTAAATGTTATTTACATTGTGTTGCGTTACCATGCATTAGTTGTGTCATATGTTACAGTACCTTCAATTATGGTCCAATGTGTGACGATACTTGTTGGTATACATGATATTATGGCGATTCGATTTTTTTTAATCGGAGTTAATCACATGACTTTAATAGATTAATGGGAAATTTTTATATCTCTTCTAAATGAACAATGTACAATAAGTTTTCATACTCTTCATACATCTTTTAGTCGATACAGTACATTCTGGTTTGTTGATATTTAGAAATGTTTTTATTTTTATATTAACTCATTCACTGCCATTGACTGCTATAGACGTCAAAAATTAATTTGAACTATTTTTATTAGTTTATTGTTTTTTCCCATTTTTGTTAACAAGAGTATAAAAACCTAGAATTTTTTATTGTACATTTAGAACAGAAATAAAATTTGTGATTAATTGTGAGTTAACCAGTGAAGTCATGCAATTAATTATGATTTTAAAAAATTATCGCTTGACACCCCTAATTTTTAATCATTTTTTCTTTTTTCTTTTCTTTTTTAAAAAAAAGAAAAGATTATTAAAAACAAAAAATAAAATTACTATTTACAAAAAAAGAAGAAAAGATTATTAAAAGTTAGGGGCGTCAGGCGAATAATTTTTTTCGTAATTAATCGCATGACTTCACTAGTTCACTCACGATTAATCACAAATTTTATATCTGTTCTAAATGTATTTTTTTTTAGGTTTTCATACTCTTGTTAATTAAAGTGGATTTTTTTTTTAAACTAATAGAAATAGTTCAAATGAATTTTTGACGTCTATAGCCGTCAATGGCAGTGAATGAGTTAAGAAGACAATGAACTATGCTAGAACGTTACATGTTATGTTGGTCCTGGAACTTATTACTTGTACTTTTGTTACGGTAAAACAAATTCAAATGTGAACAATGTAAAGGTGCAAAAGTCGCTTTTCCGCCTCACCAGCATGACAATGGCACACTCGGACCTGAGCTGCGCAGCACAGAAGAGCGTACGGACAAAGCGGTAAACCTGCCTCTGTTCTGGGTCCCGACGGTCCATGTCGGCGGGCACCTGCTGCGATCTCTGCGGGGCAAAAGATTAATTGAAGCGGAACGTACAGGGGGGAGGGAATGAGGTGGAAGTCCCACCGAGAGAGGATGAAGCCTTTCATCAAAAATATCCAGAAGTGGTGTTTCGTTGTCGTCCCTGCAAGGAAATGTTTAATCAATCAATCAATCAATCAATCAAAGACGTCTAAAACAACATTGGGCCTCTCACCTGTTTTTTATGTGGTAGTAAATCGCCAATGCGACACTGTGAATTAAAATAATAATAATTTGAACATATTATTCTCCATTCCAACTTTAAAATATTAAACTAGGAAACTCTTAGCCACATTCTTCATATTCCTACATTTTCACCATTCCATAGTTTCCATTACTAAATAAATTCATGCAAATATTTGACAAATGTACCGCCGCCATTGAAGTTCTCATATTCATATATTTTGAATGAATGAATTTGCAGCATTTCAGTGCTGTGGCAGCTCTTCAATATTCACTTACAATTTCGACAAAAATTGCACCTAAAACGTATTACGCTATATATATATATATATTTTTTGTGATGATTTTACCATTTGATGGTGTATTTGAGGTGAGGCCTGCTGACGGTGTTCTCATCAAGAAAGATGGTGGAGCAGGAGCTGTACTTCCACCTGCTGGTCGGACCACGCTAACACACACAACACGGACACAGAGGGCCTGTCATTAGACGGCGTGAAAAAAAGTCATCGACAGCTACCGGAGAGGATAGCGCTAACTCACGTAGCGGATAAAGTGGATCTTCTGTCTTTCTCCCACTACAAAACACACACAAAAAGAGTTAATAGCGCTGCGCCACTTGAGCTTTGAGGACTTGATGAGGACATCGCCTTGCTCAAGGGCCCCAAAGTGTGCCTACCCAAAGTTTGCCTACATTGTACTGCAGGAACTTTATTATTATTTATTTTTTAACGGGAGCCACCTCAAATTTGCTACACTTGCTGAAAATGATCATAGAAATACACAGAAAAAAGTCACATGATGGCTCGGGTTCACCTTTTTAAAATGGGAGGTGGGCACATATCACCATGATCAATTGTGTTAGCTTATATTACTTGCGTTTCCAGTTAGCTTCCAGCATTATCTCTGATATTGCAGCTCAGGAAGAACGTTACATTCCGTACATTAGCTTCAATGTTAGGCTAAAGATTAGCTCAAACGTTTGCTTCCAACGGTTCAACGTAGCTTCTGAACTTAGCTTTCAATGTTAGCACTCAAATTTAACTTGTTAGCGTCCTACATTGCATCGAATGTTAATGCTAAGAAACGCCAACTCTATCTTTCGAGCATTAGATCAAGTTCAATGTTAGCTTCAAGATTAACTAACTAATGTTAGCTTTGAACGTTAGCTTCAGTGTTAGCGGTCATGATGGCTAGGTTTCACCTTTTTAAAATGGGAGGTGGGTACATATTCTCACAGGGCTCCTTTCAGAATTTGCGCTCTAATCAAGAGATCACCATGCTCAATTGTGTTAGCTTATATTGCTTGCGTTTCCAGTTAGCTTCCAGTATTATCTCTGATATTGCAGCTCAGGAAGAACGTTACATTCCGTACATTAGCTTCAATGTTAGGCTCAAGATTAGCTCAAACGTTAGCTTCCAACAGGTTCAAGGTAGCTTCTGAACTTAGCTTTCAATGTTAGCACTTCAATTTAACTTATGTTAGCGTCCTACATTACATCGAATGTTGATGCTAAGAAGCGCCAACTCTATCTTTTGAACATTAGCTCAAGTCCAATGTTAGCTTCAAGATTAAATCTGTTAGCTTCAAACGTTAGCTTCAATGTTAGCGGTCCAAATTAGCTTCCCAGGTTTGCATATAGTGTATTCAGTATTGTGGTATATTACATTGTGTTATATTGTGGAATATTTTGTTGACGTACAAAATGTGTTGCATAATGAAATGTTACCTTGTGGTATGTTACGATACAGTGTGTTGCACAATAAAAAGTTACAGTACATGTTTTGTTACATTACATTGCGGTATATTACGTTAAGCTAGAATACGTTCCTTTGTGGTACGTTACATGTTATATCTTGGTGTTATGTGATGTTATATAATGGCCAGTAGTAAACAGTCAGTTTTTTTTTTTAACTACATCGTCGTGCTACATTGAGTTGTGTGTTACATTTCACATGTTGCGGTGCATTATGTTGCCATATTATTTTGCGTTATTTGACATGTAAAGTATGCATGGAATTTTTTTGAGTAAATGACCTCACCGTCGTTTATGGATTTGCTGAGGAACATCGTGCAGCTTTGAGGATGATCTGCCGGACTCATCATCATGTCCGACTCTGGAGAGACACGATAGCGTTAGAAGATCAAGAATTATATATATATATATATATATATATATATATATACATACTTTTGTTCCTGATGAAAGAAGAGACTCTAATCTTTGGTAGGTTCCATGTTTTTATAGCAATAGAACACAATATTCTGTGGGCCTTGCAAATCAGTCAAAATCCAGTAAAACAGCCAGGAGAGAAGGGGATTGCTTCAGTGAAAATGGCTGGGAGTCAATGAGTTAATAAAGTGGCAAATTTGCGAGAAAAAAAGTTTTTTTCTCAGAATTTCCCTTCTAAAAAAATATATATTTATACGGGACCCTAATACGCTGTCGTATATATGTGTATTGTATTTGCTTTTCAAGTTATATATTATACAAATTTCTTTATTTACTTTTAATGGGAAAAAGCAATCGTTTGCCAGTAAAAATAAATAAATAAAGGTACTTGTAAAACTATTTTATGTTACTTTTATCATTTACAATAAAGCTGGTTATTTAAAAGAGCTGAATGAAGATGAATAAATACATTTCAAAGAAGACCTCTAAATGAGAGCATGAATTATTGTGCAGTCAGCGAGCCAATTCTCAACGTTACGGATTTGCTTGGATGTTCGCGTGCTTCCTCCTCCAGTAAACTCGAAAGAGGAGACGCTGGTGAATAATCCATGAACAAAACTCAACACCCGGCGGGCCTCCTCGGAAGACGATTGTGTTCCCGCTCGGGCTTGTGTCTGTTTTGTTTTGTTTGTTTTTGTCTTCACGGGTCCAAAATATTAACGAGAAGCAGCTGGCCCTGACAAGAAAACACTCACACAGGAAATGTCAAAATGTGAGCCATCACATTGCCTTGTCGAACCCGAGTTTAGGAGCAACTGATCCTGGATCTGCCCATCTTGGAGGCCCAACAGAGGTTCCTCCCATTAACCCCAGATGCATTTCAGATGCTCTAGTAGGCTTTTCCTGACTTTTTTTTCTTGTAATCATGGTCTGCATAGAGCTTTCACAGAGTGTGAGCTCAGTTGTTCTAGTAGGCTTTCCTTGACATTTTCCTTCTTCCTACTCTTTACAAAAAACATTGACTTTCAGTGTTTTCCATGTACTTTTATTTTAAAAGTGCTAAAGTTCAATTTAAGTACATAACAGTTCATCATTATTAAACAAATTTTTTGGGAGTGCACACAACTTTCAGGCTTCTGCTATACTCGACAAATGACTCTGAAGCATTATTTTGAAGTAAACTGTTTGAAGGTGTATAAAGCTGTAAGTTTATTAGACCAAATGTGTATAATCCTTAATCATCCTTTTTAAATAGTCCCCCCCCCCCCACCCCCACACACACACACAGTTGTGTACCAATGTGTATACGCTATCCATTTGCGTGTAGGCTGTAATAATGAATTATACTGTACTTAAAAATATTCCGTCGTTATATAGACAACATGAGCTAGTGTTGCGCTCACCTTACCGTCCATGTTCTCGATGTCACTGATGTGTTGCAGGTTGTTGTTCCTTTTTAGGAGCGTGTCCTCCTGCCGCAGATTCGGTTCCGGTTCGGCGCGGTCCTCTTGCAGGCGAGAGTGGAGTTTCGGGGTGGCGGGGACGCAGCAGGAGGTCGTGCTGCCCATCCTGGACTCCTCCGGGGCACCGGAGCCTCACAGCCCCCTGCACATCCGCCGTTCAAGTAGCAGCGACAGCAAAGAGTGCTGACAGGGAGACGGTCGGCCGCGGCTTCATTTTGATGTGTTAAAATAATTCATTTAAAAACAGCAAAGTCAAGATATGTTTTTTAGAGATGAGGGGGTTTATTATATCAAATCGTGTGCTGAAATCAAATACACTGTCGCGCGGTTCAATTTCCAGATTTTTTTTTGATCACAGTACTTGCTTGCTTCGAAGCCTCAGTGTATTTCCAGTAGCCAATCATATCGCAACGGGGGCGTGTCCTGCCTGATTTCCGCCTCTCGTCGACTTCCGTTCACGACTTTCTTCACTTTACCAAACAAACGCCCTCCGAAAAGACTTCTTTCAGATGAACGAACTGCAGCCTCCACACAGGACGCCCATCACTACTTTGAAGGACGACATTTATTAAATTTCCGTTTTTGGATTAGCTCGTCTCGGGGCGCGTTGATGCTTCTCGGTCTAGTTATCTTAGTTTAGCGTGCTAGCCGCTAGCAAAGAGAAGCACACAACACGTCGTCAAGCAAAAATCAAAAGTGGATTTTTTGGGGATTAACGTGTGAAAATGTGTGCAAGAACGACACCAAAGTACGAGGAGGAATTTTTGGGAGTAAAACAAGAGGACGATCAACATCTTCAATTGCTGGGCGATGTTTGCGAGCAGCCTCGAGTTGTGCTACACACAACAGGTTTGTACGCTTCTTATAATGTCACTTAGCACTATCAATGTAGTCATTACTGTATGGTCATGATGGCCAGAGGAAGTTGTGAGGGGGAAATTCGTTTTCTGCACCTGTAGTTTTCTTTTATTTATGTTTTTGTCAGGTTAAGCCAACCTAGAACATTTGATAAACAACAGACCAGAAGGAAGACAAAATATTTGAATTATTTTTTCTCGCGACTGTCACACAATCACAATAATGCAAACGTGTTTTTCTTCGGGCGCTAAAGGGTTCAACAGTCAAAGTTCACAGTTTAACCGCCATCTTGTCAGGTTTCATTTCCTGTGTTGCAGTTTGCATCTTCTCCACACGACTCTCAGCCCACATAGGTCACAATGTTGAATACATGTTTTTGCAATAAATAAAAGAGTAAATATGAGAATTGATGCACAGTAATCTAAAGTTTTTATTACATCTATGCTTGTGATTGTGTTGACACTGATAGCAGAGAAAATGGGAAGCGACGGGATGACATTGTGATCTGTAGTGAGAGCGGGGAACAGGTGGAGGAGAAGCTAAAGGTGTGGAGGTTTGCCCTGGAAAGGAGGGGAATGAAGTAGGGGTGTTAGAAAAAATCGATTCGGCAATACATCGCGATATCACAGCGCGCAATTCTCGAATCGATTCGATATGCGGCCGGATCGCTTTTTAAACATCATTTTTTTTGTGGGAATATTCAACAAAACGTCTTACTTAGGGTTAGGATTCAGACATTAAGCATGGAAAAATGTTGTATTAATGGAACATTAAATCTTAATATTTTATTTCAGTGCTGTTCAAACATGAAACAGACTGCAACCTGTTTGTTAAATGCAGTGGCTCAGTTATAAAACAGAATTTTCAGATCAATAAATACATTGGGAGGCAGAGATGAAAATGCCGAGGTTCTCTTTGGGAGTGACCAGGATGGATAGAATCGGGAATGAGTACATCAGAGGGGACAGCACATGTTAGAGGATTTGGAGATCAAGTCAGAGAGGCCAGACTGAGATAGTCAGTATATTGGCAGGAGGACATGAAGGTAGTTTGTGTGAGAGCAGAAGATGCAGAGGACAGGGTTAGATGGAGGCAACTGATTGGCTGTGGCGACACCTGACGGGAAAAGCCCAAAGGAAAAGAAGAAGAATTACTTTCCACCAAGTCTCTCTAATATTGTTTCTGCTCTTTTCCATTCATTTGTTGTAGTAACTAAGTATCTTTATCAATTTATTTGTATATATCTTGTATCTCTTCTCTGTTTCTTCTGTTCTATTACGTACACATTTTTTATCTCAAGAATGCTTTTTTTAATTGCAATCTGAAGGGGTTTAGAAAGCTGTGGCTTATTTTCTTTCTTCCTAACACTATATGTCTTTAATGGACAGTTTTTTTTATCATAGCATTCATTTAATATCTTCAAAAAGGAATTATAGGCTTTATCTACATCAGCAACATGAACAGGATCCCGAGTTTGCCTCATTAGGTCGTTTCTTATTAACTCCACTGTTTTGTGATTTCTCCATCTGAATGTTCTGAACATTTTTTTCCAACACATTTTCTGCTTAATTTACAATGAAAGGTTATAATAATAGGCAAATGATCACTTATGTATTGATAAACAAACCCCCCCCCCCCACACACTTGGTTCCATGATGTTCGAATAAATGTTGTCAATTAAGGTTGCAGAAGAACTAGTAATTCTACTTGGTTTAGTGATTCTAGGAAATAAACCAACTCTGTACGGTTAATAAAGTCAGTTGTCCCTCTGGGTTTAGTAGGTCAATGTTGAAATCCCCACATACAATTACAATCTTCTTATTCATTATTGTTCATACTATTCAAACATTAGTTCCTTCAAAATGTCAATTTCACATACAGGAGCTTTACACACACAACTTATAATCATCTTTTTACCATTTACACCTTTCATCTTGCCACGCACTCTTGGAGGTTTAAGGTTAGGAACAAGGAACATTTTTTTCGGAAAAATCGCCACTTTTATGTGGTAAAAGTCATAAGAACCGCGGCGGGCACAACAGCGGCACATTTGGCGCATTCGATTCAGCGCGAGGGCCCCCGAGGAGTCGGGACAGCCATCATTTGGAAAGAACGCGGACAAATGGAGCTGGTTTTAAAGCCGAACGCAAACTGCTCATGTGTGGGAATTCTTTGGATTTTTTTATGATGTTATTATCATTATATTAGTTGAAAAATGATATGAAAACCGCAATATATTAATATTACAATAATTTCTGGGGCAATTTATCGGCAAGCAAAATTTCGCGATAGGCCTACCGGTGAGCTTCAGCCTATGCTTTTTCGGTCTGTATGTTTCTTTTTATGACTGATCTAAAATAATTTATATTCATTCACTCAATAAACAGACATTAAAGGGAGACAAGAAATATATGTTCTTTTCACTCGCGAGGAAAAACGGACACACAGCAAACCTGTCAGTGTTGGATTTCCAGTGTTTCGGTACATGCAAAGGCGTGTTTGTTCTGTAGATTGCAATAAAGTTAGAAAAAAAAGTGTTCGTCTTCTTGGCTGATTCTTCTTCTACGCGTTCCGTTAACGCCCTGTGACTGCGCTACAGCGCCACTCCAGACTTGGCATATACATTACAGCCGTTAAAGTT
Organism: Leptonotus elevatus; assembly: GCF_054856555.1. NCBI lineage: Eukaryota > Metazoa > Chordata > Actinopteri > Syngnathiformes > Syngnathidae > Leptonotus > Leptonotus elevatus. The sequence goes on along the minus strand of NC_141239.1, from coordinate 3,175,398 downwards.
AGGGTTTAACGACTGTAATGTATATGCCAAGTCTGGAGTGGCGCTGTGGCGCAGTCACAGGGAGTTAACGGAAAGCGTAGAAGACACACGCAAGTCTTGAAATGCTTTTGTGTGTACGAGATTTGTTTGAGGAACCAAGCCGGCTTTGCTTCCGTCGGGACGGGGCTTACGTGTAACCTAATCAACACTACTTTGAGTGTTATATTGACCACACCCTCATTTCCTGTGATGGACAAACTTTCCAAATTGCCAGCTTGCTATCATCATTGCAATAGCGATACATCCTGTTCTTGTTGTTGTCAGCAGCGTGGCTCAGTGGTAGAATTGTCGTCTCCCGACCCTGAGAGCGTGGGTTCGATCCCAGGCCAGTGCAACTATGTCAAAGTATCCTTGAGCGACATTATACTGAACACCCAAGTTGCTCCTGATGCCATGTCATCAGTAGTCAAAAGCGCTTTGAGGGCCTTGTAAGGAGGAAAAACATTATTTAAATGAAGTACCTTTTACCAGAGTGAAGTGTTAGTTTGATTTAATTTTTTTTAACACCGACACTAGTGTAAAGTACTTTCAACACTACTCAGTGTTTACTAGGGGTGTTAGAAAAAATCGATTCGGCAATATATCGCGATATTACAGCACGCAATTCTCGAATCGATTCAATATGCGGCCGAATCGATTTTTAAACATCAATTTTTGATGGAAATATTCAACAAAACGTCTTACTTAGGGTTAGGATTCAGACATTAAGCATGGAAGAATGTTCTATTAATGGAACATTAAGCCTAAATATTTGATTTCAGTGCTGTTCAAACATGAAACAGACTGCAACCTGTTTGTTAAATGCAGTGGCTAAGTTATAAGCCTGAAGTTTCAGATCAATAAATACATTTTCATACCAATCTTACAGTGTACATGTACAAGTTTACTGATTAGTATTTTCTAAATTTGATTTGAAAAAAATTACAATAATTAATTCATAGATTCGCATTGGGACTTATCGGTATCGAATCATGACCTATGAATCGTGATACGAATCGAATCGCCAGGTACTAGGCAATTCTCACCCCTAGTGTTTACCAGTATAGATTTCTAACACTATACAGTGTTGGAGCAACACTGGTTAAGTGTAAAAAAGTTACACTTTGAAAAGTGTCAGATTTACACTCATGGGTGTGGACACATAAACACTTTTCTAGTGTTGGATTTGACACTACTCCGTATGAATCTAACACAAGTGATTTAGCTGTGCAGAGATGTGTACAGATCACAACCTCCTAACATAACAATGTAACATTCTCGCAAGAGAATGTTACAACCATAAAGACAAAATGTGAAGTACGGTTGGCCAACCATGTTTTTGAGTAATACCAATGGCTAAACCATTTTAAGCATATTTTCGTTTTTTTAACGCAACACTTCCAGGTTCTTGGTTTAAGCCATAGCAACGCCCTTGTTGCATTGCTTCTCTGTAAGATGACACGGCGATGTGTGGAGATGTATTGTTCCCAAGCTAAAGAAATGTTGTATGAGTGGCCAAAAGACAACGGGGCACGTAAATGGACCACTTTCGTTCACACGAACCAAATGAATTTCACGCCATCGTCGGGAAGTGTTCTCTGTTACAAACACTTCGAAGATGCCTACTTCCTCAAACGGTTTGCTTATGATAAAGGATTTGCAAAAAAAAGTACGTGTGATTACAAAAGCGTGTTGTCTTGGAATTTCTGTAACTGTTATGGAATGAACAGTAGAAGCTAGCGGCGTTAGCGGAAAGCTAACGTCTCGAGGCTAACCCCGATCGATGCTAGTCATATCAGCGATGAGTAATAATGGCAGTGAGACAAATTGTTCTGGAAGTCAATTTCAATAAGAATCACTTCCGGGGTTGTCGGCCGCCAGGCTCTAACTTTGGAGAAACGATAATTTTGTCAAATACACAAAATATAAATTCTTTTTTCATGCTTTATTTGTTGGACAATGCTTAATTACTTGCATCCTATTTGGCATTTTATGAAATTACTTCACATTTGGTCTTTAAGATAGCCGCGTACACGTCATTTATTTTTTTTAATTTTTTTTTATTTAACCATATTCAAAAGAACAAGTATACAAAGAATGTTGTATACAATTGAACAAACACATGCCAGGGGGTATATACATAGGTCACATGCATTCAAAGAGTTTATAAGTTGTACAAATACGGATCGTTTTTAAAGCTTTTTTGTAAAGTGAGCTACTCATCAATTTTATATAAGGAATACTATCATTATGAAAGCGTTTAAAGTTTGGTTTTTGGTTGCTGTATTTGCATTTGTGTAGATAGAATTTAGCTAAGACGATCAACAAGTTTATAATAAAATATAGACCCGTTGTTTGCTTTCCATAATAAAATAAAACATTCTCCCATTTTAAACTAAAGTCCTTGTGTAACTATGAAGTAATAAATCCACAAAAGTCCTTCCAAAAAGTTAGAGAATGTAAGCAGATCCAAAAGGAGGTGCTGGACGGTTTCAGGATGACTTTCCGCAGAAAGAACAGTTCACATCAGTGTCCCTTTTGAATTTGGTCATGTTCTGTGCGAGTTCGGGTCACTGCAGCCACAATCAGTCGCGAAACTTGGACAGAAAACAGGAAATGTGCAGTCGCGAGCTTCAACAGAAAACGGAAGGCTTAAAAGGATGTCCGCAATGTTTCCTGCGTAACGACTTGTCGGGTTCAAATGACAAATATAACTTACAAACAATGAGGAGCGAAGACGTTTACTCGCAAGGAGAATCGGAGAGGCTGTGTACAAATCTCGTCTAGTCTTAAACAGCCCTCCTATAAACCTCTCTTTTTTATTCAAACTTGAGGTTCCGAGGTTCGATGAGGTGATGCCTCTAAAAAGGGGGTGGAGTCATCAAGCAAGCAGGCATCGCCTTTGTGCTTGTTTACATTTCTTGCTTACTCGTAGAAATGTTTTTGCATATTCGTGGGATTTAGCAAACACATATATCTTTAATTCAGCAAATCATCAACAACAACACGTTCACAGCAATCATTAAATGTATAATAAAACATAATCAATCAGTGAAATCATAATAAAATCATCTGTTCCAAATATTATTCCTACATTCCCCCCCCCCCTTTTTATGATTTTTATTCTACATTTGTCTCAAGAAACATCATCAAAAGGAATTCCCGTAAGGCTTTTTTTTATCCAGTCAATTCATTTACTGGTTGACCAATGAAGTTCTCAATAAAACGCGAGGGGGTCCGGAAGTAGGATTTAGAATTGGCCCATTTTCTCCCTTCAAAGATTTGAACAATGAGGTCATCATCCTCCAGCTCCGAATTGAGTCGGGATATTTCGAAAGGCAAAAACGAAATCCTCGTACCTAATGAATCTGAGGGGGTTTGGGAAATGCGCAGCAGCAGCAGCGTGACAATCATTTGCAGAAAATGAGTCGTTACACAGGCAACAATGCAGACGTTCTTTAACGCTTCCACTTTCTCAGCCATAAAAAGGTTCCGGGCACTCGTCTTGGGATGAAGGCACAGTTTCCTGTCCTGTGACTGCAGACGACTCCAACTCACACAGTTCAAACAGAGGTCACAATCTTGAATAAATGCTTCGTAATCAATGAAAGGCTAAATATGGGATAACTAATATACATTTATTCGAACAGTAACGGTCTCTTTTCTTTTCTTTTTTTTTTCTCCACGCTTTTCCATCAATTCAAAATCTGATGCCGTTGCATCAAAGATGGACTATAGATGTAATGTAATGTATATTGACGGATAATATATTTTAATTTTTCATAAAGATTGTTGAATCGAGAGGAGGGAACGAAGTGCTCTTCAATAGTCAGCAAAAGTCGTAATGTAAAGAAGAAGATGGAGGCTGTCAACAGCAGCAGCGTCTTCTTCTTCTGACTGAATTTGAATGGAGGAACTTGGATTAGGTCAATTGTCTTTGACCGGAAAAATTTCCCTCCGACGCCAAGCGGGTTGTCGAGGGAATATTTGTTGCAATTGTAGGCTATATTGTTGTATGATGGTTGTATTTATGACTTTTAAATTGCGTTCTAATTTGGTTCTGAAATTCGCAGTAAACGTATGTGACTTGGCCGAAAGCACCAAATTGTACATTTGTGGTTCTGTGTTCAATTTCTGTGGTGCTGAGCCACAGCAAGTTCATTTTTCTGCGTGGTTTGAACAAGAGAAGACAAAGAAATGATATTCTCCACTAAATGTTCAAATAAAATGGATTTCAATGCTGGCAAATTAATTCCAATGACTGTAAATTTGTCTTTTGAATAATTGTACATGTTGCTACTTTTATTAACAAATACATTTGTTGTTGTTTTTCCAGATTTAAATGAGTGTCTGGACTGCATTTTTTTTAAAATGAGGTTACATTAGTGTACTGTAAAATTTGGTAATTTACCATTAAAACCACATTCCATCTTTACGTTAACTCTTTACCGACCGATGAATCAGCTGCCGATTTATAATCGGCCGATTTTTGGCCTTCAAACATCGGCCAAAATCAATCGGCCAATTGAAAAACGTTATCGGAGAAAACCGAAGTTTCTGACGCCGTGAAAGCACCCTGAATGCACCGTTTTTCTTGCGTAGCATTAGCAGCTAGCAAGTGTGTACAATCTTGTTGGCTTCTGCAATGGAATTTGATTACATGTTGTTTTACGTCAGCGTCTTAACGAGGCACAGCAGATTCTGTTATGTAGCAACGAGTAGGTATAGCATTAGCATAGCTAGCATAGCATAGCTCACCTTGCTCTCGGGAGCCTTCAGCCTGCTTTATAGTTCTGTTTGCTCTTGCTATTATGGACGCTAGCTTCCCCTGGTGGTCGGAGCTACACAAAAGTCTCCGTATACGCATTTGCGAATCCACACATGCGTTTGTGACTCCTGTGACAAAAGTCACATGCAAACATACAGCCAATCAAGAGGCCCGGTGTTTACAAGTCAGGTATATATACACACACAACTATGTGTTTACGCATACAAATCAGTGTACACGTTTGCAGATTTATGTCACACATTTGTGACTTCAGTCTCACATTTGTAGATTCTCGTTATACATTTGTGGATTCCTGTTAGTGTTGTTCCGATACCGTTTTTTGGCCCCCGATTCCGATACCCAGCTTTGCAGTATCGGCCGATACCGATACCTATGTTTTTTTTGTTGTTTTTTTTCCCCCCAACATGAAAAAGCTGTCCTGCCATTGGTTCAGAGCATTCAAGAGCCAATTGGATATGTTAGCTCGGCATGCAGTGAACATGTCACACATCAGTGAATGTCGTTGTTGGAAATCATTTCTTTGATTTCTGCGTGTTCAAATAAAATTCAAAGTTGAAGTCTCGTGGAGAAGTTTTGCTAGCTTTATTTCAGAGTCTGAAAGGAATCTCTCGAACCCGGCTCAAATAGCCCTGGTCCAAGAAGTGTAATGTTCTCAAAATACACTCACTCATTTATACATAAAACAGTTCCCTCCCCCTTCATTGACAAAGAGGTACCTTTTGCCCCTCCAGGCATAGCCCCCCCCATGTGGCACATCCTGTCAAGACAAGAGTCTTCAAGTCTACACACCCCCTCTCCTTATCTCTACCTCAGTTCCTCTGTCTTATCCACCTCAAGGATGTGGGCAAACACTTGGCCCCCACCGCCTCCTGGCACCGGGGTTTTTTATGGACCGACCTTTTGGTCAGACACCTCTCATTTAGATTAAATCAGACACCCCACCTCCCCAGGGAAGAGAACAAAGACTATCGATTAACTAACATATGGGGAACACTTTGAAAAATATAAATTGAAACAGAAAAACAATGTTAATAATCCAACATCGTGCATGAGCAAGACTCAAGATGCTGCATCCAAAGTCCTATATTAGTGTCAGAATTAATGGTATCGGTATGTTACTTGTTAGTACTCACCGATACCACTGTTTTAATGCAGTATCGGGGCCTCTGCCGATACCGGTATCGGAACAACATTAATTACGAGTTACACATATACAAGACCTACTGCACTTCTTCACATAATCATGACGACATGCCGCTAGCAGAGAATGTAGCATGACAGCAAAGCAATCAAGCCTGACCGAGGGTTTTAGGACAAATTCCTCTCAACGTTGCTAAAGGCTAACAAAAAACATATTCAGTACAGGCCAAAAGTTTGGACACAACTTCTCATTCAATACGTTGCTTTATTTTCATGACTGTGCACATTGTCGATTCTCACTGAATGCACCATGACGACTAATGAACACATGTGAAGTTATGTTCTTAACAAAAAAAAAAAAAGCCGAAAATCATAAAATAAATACAAAGCCGCCTTTTCACTGACTACTTTCTTGCACATTCTTGGCATTCTCTCGATGAGCTTCAAAAAGGTAGCCACCAGAAAGGGTTTTCCAACAGTATTTAAGGTAAGAATGGCAAGAGTATGCAAAAAAAAAAAAAAAAGTAACCAGAGCAAGGGACGGCTATTTTGAAGAATCTAAATTATAAAACATGTTTTCAGTTATTTTACCTTTTTTTTTTTTTTGTCAAGTACATAGTTTTGATCTCTGTTTTGGGAAGTAACCAGTCATGAAAATCAAGCAAATGCATTGAATAAGAAAGTGTGTCCAAACCTTTGGCCTGTACTTTATATCACTGCAGCACATTTGTGCTACATATGTGACGATTTACAGCTCAGGTGAAAAAGATTACAACCAACTGTGAAAACACCAAAAGAAAGAAAATGCACATATTTAGTACGTGCTTAGTACTGTCACTATCGAATATTTTTTGAATCAATTAATCTATCGATTTTTCAATCGACTTATCAGATTTATTTAAATTTTGCATTAAAGTGTATTACACAAGCATTTGCCCCCTTTTTGTATAGGGATTTAAAAAAAAAAAAGGGGGGGGGTGATGTACCGGTTCGGTCATTGTTTTCCAGAGTAAAAACTGATATTTGTAAATGTCTTATTTCGATTAAACACAGAAGATAATCAGTCTTGTTTCATGAAGGGCTGCAGAAATCAGTCAACAACAATTGTTGACAGTTTTAAATTACAAAATGGCTCCCAAACGATTACAGCGTTCCCCTCGTTTTCCGGTGGGGTTAAGTTCCCAAAAATACTCTCAATAAATCAAATCCGTGAAGTAGTTAGCGTTATGTTTTAAAGCTCTAAAACCCCTCGTCACACAGTTTATACACTTTTCTCACATTTCTCTCTTGTTTAAGCATTTTCAATGTTCAAACCTTCATAAATTTTACAAAATTGGTACATAACTGTAAAAAAAAAAGTAAAAAAAAAGCATGCAAAATGTAGCCGACTGTCAGCCATTGTTGCGGCACCCTCATTTGCATGTCAGGGGGTGTCCATTTTAGATCTAATCACTAATCATGTGCGTGGTTGAGTCGCCAAGCGTTTTTTCCCCCCCCGCAATGGTCCGTTTCAAGTCGGTTTCTGACGCATCGCACCGTGTGCAGTGGGCCCAATTCAAGGTGCCACTCGAGAAACAATAATACGCAACATCAAGTCGCGCTTGAGATTTGATTTAACTGAACCAAGTTTATTTAGTCTTAGTCTAAAAGGGCTTCACGTGCTCTCAGTTGACAAACATTAATAACATCCCCTAATCAAACCAAAAGAGGGCAAGGAAAAAAAACAAAAAAACATGCGTTTGTCTTCTTGTGCCCTACAGACGTTGGTGAAAAATATCTTCGTCCTGAGACGCAGGAGGTGAAATCTCCTCATGTAAAAAAGGAGGATGAGGAAGAACATCCTTACATTAAAGAGGAAGAAAAGCCCCTTCGTGTCAAAGAGGAGGAGGTTGAGGATGATGTCACCAAGTCACCAATGACCTTTGCCCCTTTAAAGAGTGAAGATGAAGTCAAGGGTGAGAGTGAGGAGGCCAGAGGGGCGGAGCCTCCAAGCAGCAGCTCAACTCCTCAACACATGACGACAGAAGGTGATGCAGACCAATGGGCGCCATCACCAGCACAAAGTGATGACATATGGTCACGGTCTGTGGACACTGATGACGGTGATGATGAATACGGTCATAGGGCGTGTCATGCTGACAACCACCGATGGGAATGTTCTCTGTGTGGCAGCACATTCAGTTCAAAGGGAAGTTTGGAAGTTCACTTGAGAAAACACACTGGGGAAAAAACTTTTTCTTGCTCAGACTGTGGCAAAAGCTTCTCGAGCAAGGGAAGTTTAACACGACATACAAGTACACACACTGGAGAGAAACCTTTTGCCTGTACAGACTGTGGCAGAAGCTTCTCTCAGAACGCACATTTAACAAGTCACACAAGAACACACACTGGAGAGAAACCTTTTTCTTGCTCAGACTGTGGCAAAAGCTTCAAGGCCAAGTCCTATTTAACGATACACAAAAGAACACACACTGGAGAGAAACCTTTTTCCTGCTCAGACTGTGGCAAAAACTTCTCGAATAAGTCAGATTTAACAAAACACACAAAATCACACGCTGGGAAGCAACCATTCAGTTGCAGTGTTTGTGCTAAAAGATTCTCCTGTAAAAAGCTTATTGAGAGACACGAGTGTGCTGATGAGAATAGCAGCGATCTTTGAAGCTTAAAAATGAAGGGAGTGAGTCTGGTATGCTGTAAAAGTGTAAATGATTTTGCTTAAAATACAGTGGGGAAAATGTATATTATATAAGTGAATATATATGTATATCTATTTTTTGATATATGGATAATGATAGTGAATATTCACTAAAACCGCTAAGCCATTTTGTAGATGGGTAGAATCTGTGAATGATTTTAAAAGATACTTCTTTGGTCCCACTGCTCACCTTTTTTACCCCTGACCCGTTTCCAATGCCTGATATGTCATTTCAAAACTTAGTATTTATTCAACCACTAAAGCTCAACCACTCAAAAGTGTCGTCACCGCGTCATGCTCATTCATCCCTGCACTTTATAAATAAAATTAACCATAAAATAGAAAGTGGATTTCTTATCAATGATATAAGTGATCATCTTCCGGTCTTAGCAATTTTTGAAGAATATTTTGATTTAAAAAATAAGATCAACAATAATTTACACATCAGAAACAAGACTAAGAACACAACGGCTGCCTTTAAGCTGGATTTAGAAAAACATAATTGGTCTGACGTCTATTCAAACGATGATCCCAATATCGCATACAATGCATTTCAGTCTACCATTATCTCTTTATACAATAAACATTGTCCATTAATAAAAGTCACAAGAAAATATAAAGGTCTAAATAAGCCATGGATGACGAAGGGGATCGAGAATGCATGTAAAAAGAAAAACATTTTATACAAAAGATTTATTACATTGAAAACTATGGAAGCTGAAATAAAGTACGAGACCTACAAAAAATTACCTATTGAATATTATACGAACAAGTAAGAAAGATCATTACCATGCATTAGAGCAGAATAAAAGCAACACACAAGAAATATGGAAAATACTAAATCATGTAAATAAAAAAATTATCCAGAATATTTCATAAAAGATAAAAATATTGTGTTTGAAAAAATTTCAGACATAGCTAATAATCTAAATGAGAATTTTGTTAATGTTGGCAGTAATTTGGCAGAAGAAATCCCTGAGCCACAAAACAAATGTCAAATAGATAAATAAGCACATTAAAAATAATTCATCCACTATGTGGCTTAATGCTGTTAATGATACAGAAGTATTAAATTAGTAGAAAGTATTATAAAATATGTTGTGCAACCTTTTTCATATATATGTAATTTGTCGTTTAAAGCGGTATATTTCAATCAAAAATGAAAATAGCAAAAGTTATTCCTATTCATAAAAATAGAGAAAGACACATATTCACTAATTGTAGAGCAATATCACTGCTGCCACAGTTCTCAAAAATTCTCGAAAAATTATTTTCATATCGACTGGGCGATTTTATTGAGAAACATAAGCTTTTAAGTGAAAATCAAAATGGGTTTAGAGAAAAACGGACCACCTCAATGGCAGTCATGGAACTCGTAGAAACCATATCTACTAACATACATAATAAAACATTTACTGTTGGAATTTTTATAGATTAAAAAAAAAAGCATTTGATACTATAGATCATTCTATACTAATGAATGAATTAGAAAGATATGGCATAAGAGGTTTGGCATATAAATGGATGAAAATTTATTTGGATAATAGATATCAGTACTTACAGTTTAACAACATACAATCAAAACACTTGCAGATTACTCATGGAGTCCCCCAAGGGTCTGTGCTAGGCCCCAAATTATTTATATTGTACATAAATGATATCTGTTGTGTCTCAAAAATATTCAAAAGTGTCTTATTCGCCGATGACATAACTCTCTACTGTTCAGGAGAAAACCTGAAGCAGCTTCTGACTGCCGTGGAGAATAAATTGAACACATTAAAAAACTGGGTTGACTTAAATAAATTATTAAACTTAAACAAAACCAAGTTTATAGCTTTTGTTACTAGACAAACCACACAACAGGTCAAAATTATGGTAAATTCAATTGAAATCGAAAGAGTGTATGAAAATAAATTTTTGGGAGTAGTTATTGATGAAAAATGATGTTGGAAGTCACACATAGAAAATGTCAAAAGGAAAATGTCCAAAATGATAGGGATACTCTCTAAAACTAATCAGAAATCATTCTACACATGATATTGTTCATTATTATTACCATATCTGACCTATTGTGCGGAAATCTGGGGAAACGCATATAAAACAAATACCCATCCTGTTTTCAAATTGCAAAAAAGAGCCATAAGAATTATCAATCGATCAAAATATACAGAACCAACTCTCTTTTCTCTCAGTTCTCTATTTATTAAATCAAATACAATGAAATTTAAAATTTAAAATAGTACAAATAATGTATAAAGTACACAACCATCTACTCTGCCACAGTACTCAGAAGCTGTTTGAAATGAGAGAGAGTCCTTAAAACATAAGTGTCTACAAAAAAAATCAAAACAAGAACAAATATTAAGCAAAGGTGTTCATTTGTGGAATGATTTTGGAACTGACCTGAAAAGATGTCTGTCCCTTGCTGAATTCAAAAAAAAAAGTTTAAAAGCAAAGTTCCAAAAAATTACTTACATCAGTCGTGAGCTGTTAAAAATGTATATATGCTGTAATTTTATATGAGTTTATAGAGTTTATATAAGGTGTCGTTAGGCGTTGTGGAGGGTGAGTAATTCATTGAGGTTGGCCACCATGTACAAAGTGCAATATTGGCTAGGCATTCATTATCCTTTTGGTAGCTTGGAGCATGCTGATCTTTTTTATTTTATTTATTTATTTATTTTTGCCTATATTTTGTCCACAACAGCTGTCAATCATTGTTCAAGTTTGCCGTTTACTCAAAGTGGCAGATACGTTTTCTATCATGCCAAAATGGCTGCACTCAGACCATTTTGGGACGCGTGACGTCAACGTCAGGATCTCCATGTGCAGTGCTGCAATACTCCTGGTTGGGAAACACTGCATTAGACAACCTAATCCAAAATAGTGTTGAAGGCCAGATTTGACTGATGCGAGACAGACTAAGAGTTGGCCCCTCTGCATTGAGCAAATTAATATTCACAAAAGCAAATACTTTTTTCAATTTCTTTTAAAGTAATATAATTTTATGTGCATGGCTGTACAGAGTACGGTAAAATCGTGTTTCTAAATAAAAATGCGCGGTTCAATTTGCAGATGGCGACATCTGTCGGTGACTTGATGACAGCGCTCCATACACGATCGAAGCTTCCAGCAGCCAATCATATCGCAGTGTGGGCGTGTCCTCGACTTCTCGCAGGTCTCCTTTCGCTTCTTCACGTAACCAGACGCCCTCCGCTAAATTAATCTTTCCGATTTGGTGCTGAACTGACTGCAGCCTCCACACAGGACGCCCGTCGCTACTTTGAAGGACTACAACATCATTTATTAAGTCTTTGTGGCCGGATCAACTCGTCTCGGTGCACGTTGAAGATTCGCGGCTTAGTTAGCTTAGCTTATTTTAGCTTGCTAGCCGCTAACAAGGAGACGCGTTTGGTAATCGCGACACATCGACAACGAGACATCAAGTGTGACTTTTTGGGCGTTATTGTGCCAACATGTGTGCAAGAACGACACCGAAGTACGAGGAGGAACTTTTTGGAGTAAAAGAAGAGAAGGAGCAACATCTTCGACTTCAACTGCTGGGCAATGTTTGCACGCAGCCTCGTGTTGTGCTACGCAGAGCAGGTTTGTACACTTCTTAGCTCGCCTACTTCGTGAAGAACTTGTTTCTATCGTTAAAATAATATCCATGTGTTTGTAGTTCAATAGAATCCTACAGAGCCCCAAAGGCTAGTGATGAATACATGGGTATGAACTGAACTACGTAAACAGGCAGAACAAAAAAGGAGGAGTGGCTCTGTATGTTGATGAAGGATTAGAATACAAAAAAAGTGGAGAAGATGAATGCCATTATTCTGGAAATTTGTATGGAAAAAGGGGAAGAATATATTGGTTGGTTGTGTATACAGAGCTCCGGGGTCTGATATTGAATTATTTAATAATTGTAGGGAAAGAATGTTTTCCAGCGATTAAAAAAACAAGGACGTGTTAGTTTGCAGGGATTTCAATTTGGATCTTTTAAATCCTAATAAGCATGAACTAACTGATGAATTTATCGATGTAATGTTTAGTAAGAGTTTATTTCCTTTAATCACAAAACCAAGCAGGGTAACATCTTATTCCGCCACACTAATTGATAATATATTTACTCACTGTATGGATAATACCTCGATTTGTGGATTACTTCTGAATGACATCAGTGATCATCTGCGACTGTTTGTGAGGTATGATTGGAATTTTGTTATTGTCTGTGAATCTTAATGTGTTTAACTATAAAATAATAAGAACAGAAGAATCTATTGACAGCTTAAGAAATGAATTACTGATAACAGAGAGAATAGTATACGAGGAGACTGACATTAACAAATCATATGAAACATTCCTGCGAATATTTAAAGCATTATTTGATAAGCATTGTCCAAGAAAATGTTACTACCAGAAGAAAAGATACACAGAAAAAAAATGGATCACGAAAGGGCTACAGAATGCATGCAAAAAAAAGAACACATTATACAGGAAATTCTTAAAATTAAGAACTGTAGAAGCAGAAAAGAAATATAAGATAAGTTCATTAATATTATGAGAAAATCTAAGAAAGATTACTATAATTGGACAAGAATAAAACCAAAAAAAGTGATATGGAACTTCTCAAACATTTTAGACATTTTTTTTGCAAATATTCTAGATTATTTCATTGAAGAGTATGAATTGATAAATGACAGTTAATATGGATTGAGACCAAAGAGGTCCACATGGAAGAAATAACCAGTTCTCTGGACCCCACAAAAAATGTAGCAGGAGTATTTGTAGATTTAAAAAAATTATTTGACACAATAGATCATCATGTACGAGTTAGGAAACTTGAAAAATATGGAATTAAATGAGTTACGGCAAAATAACCACCGCAGATTGTTTATCTTGGCCAAACAATACGCGGCCGCTTCAGTATGATCTAACCACCGTCTGCTCTTTTTCCCTTTCTATAAGGAGTGCATCTAATCAAGAGTGCGAAAAAATACGGACAACCCGTAACAGTTGGCAGCTCTGCAACAACAGTTATTAGAACAATCAATAAAATCTTAAACTATTTCTTGTGCTACTCAGCCAGCTTCTGGAATGGAATTGACTACATGTTGTTTTATGTCAGCGGCACATCAGTTTAGTAGGTATAGCATTAGCGTTTTAATTAGCGATGTTGAGAGGAATTTGTCCTAAAACCCTTAGTCAGGATTGATTGTTTTGTTTTCGTGCTACTACTAGCATTCTCTGCTAGCGACATGTCATGATTACGTGAAGAAGTGCAGACTTATAACCAGGGTTGGAAGGGTTGCTTTTAAGGGTCTCATATTATTCTTTCAACATTCTAAAATACTTCTCAAATGTGTAAAAGACATGTCTGTGACATGCATTCATCAAAATTGACTTTGGATCTAATATTTTTGCTGTCCCTCAATCAGCCAAGAAAAACGCTCTGTTCAAAACAGCCTGTTTTAGGGTTGTGTCACTTTTATGTAAATAGCTGCACCAGGCCATGTCTAAGCCACACCCTTCTCTCTCGAAGGAGCAGTGGTTTCTGTCATGGTAGTGATAGAAAACGTTCTTTGTTTTCTTGCGTGTTAAAATAAAACTCAAAGTTGAGATCGGTGAAGAGGTTTTCTTGCAAGAGATTTTTATTCAGAAATTTCTGATGCCATGAAGGATCCTTACTGAATCAGCATTGGTTCCTAAATGGGCTCATCCCAACTTATACAAAAACAGTGTTTACAGAAAATAGTCTCCCCCTCCTGTCTCCTGTCCTTGTGGGAAGAGTGAAATACAAAAACAGATAATAAATCTTCAGCTCGTATCTTAGTCCACTCCAGATGTAGGAAAATAATTGGTCCCGGCACTTCTTGGACCGGATAATTTATGGACAGAAACTCTGCTTGCACTTTCAAACATATACTCCTTTAGATAAGAACAGAAACCTTATTAGACATTCCTTTCCCAGGGAATGGAACAAAGACACTATACATCGAATAACATTTGAATTAACTGTTTTCTTATTACTACACAGCTATAACTAAATTCAAAACGGTTAAAATATCAATTGAAACAGTAAAAAATGTTAACAATGTTAACAGTAGCCATGTGCTAATGTTGTGAATGGCAGCGACTGGCCATGGCAGCTGAAGAAAAGAAAAATACAGACATGTCTCTTACACATTTGAGAACTATTTCAATATGTGGAAAAGTGGCATAACGTTTTACCATAAGGAAAAGTCGCATAACGTTACTACAGAGACTATGTTGTAGCGTTAGTTTGTGATTGTTTAGGCAACGGTTATTTTTGCCGTAACCGGCAAATCTCCCACAAACGTTATTTTTGCGTGCAATGTCTCAGATTTGCCGTGAATGCTTGTAGACATTTACAAGCGGTTATGAATAAAACAAATGTGCACATTTAGGCCGTTTCGTCGGGACCACTTAGCGGCCGGTTAGAAACAATAATACACAACATCAAGGCGCGCTAGAGATTTGACTTAACTCGACCAAATGTATGTTTGCCTTCTTGTGTCCCGCAGACGTTGGTGAGAAATGTCTTCGTCCTGAGGAACAGGTGGTGAAGTCTCCTCATGTGAAACAGGAGGAAGAAGAGCATCCTTACATCAAAGAGGAAGAAAAGCCCCTTTTCGTCAAAGAGGAGGAGTTTGAGGATGATGTCACCAACTCACCACTGACCTTTGCCCCTTTTAAGAGTAAAGATGAAGTCATGGGTGAGAGTGAGGAGGACAGAGGGGCGGAGCCTCCAAGCAGCTCAACTCCTCAACACATGGAGACAGAAGGTGATGCAGACCAATGGGGATCATCACTAGCACAAAGTGATGACATAAGGTCACAGTCTGCTGACACTGACGATGATGAATACGCTAAAGGTGATCATGCTGACAACAACCGCTGCAAATGTTCTCAGTGTGCGAAAACATTCAGTTCAAAATGGAATTTGAAAGTTCACCTGAGAAAACACACTGGAGAAATACCTTTTTCTTGCTCAGACTGCGGCAAAAGCTTCTCTCAGAAGGGAAATTTAACAAAACACACAAGAACCCACACTGGAGAAAAAGCTTTTGCCTGCCCAGACTGTGGCAAAAGCTTCTCTCACAAGGGAAATTTAAAAATACACAAAAGAACACACACTGGAGAAAAACCTTTTTCCTGCTCAGACTGCGGCAAACACTTCTCACTAAAGTCAGATTTAACAATACACAAAAGAACACACACTGGAGAAAAACCTTTTTCCTGCCCAGACTGTGGCAAAAGCTTCTATGACAAGAGAACTTTAACAATACACAAAAGCACACACACTGGAGAGAAACCTTTTACCTGCTCAGACTGTGGCAAAAGCTTCTCTCATAAATCAACTTTAACAAGACACACAAAAAAGCACACTGGAGAAAAACCTTTTTCCTGCCCAGACTGTGGCAAAAGCTTCTCTCGGAAGGGACATTTAAAAATACACAAAAGAACACACACTGGAGAAAAACCTTTTTCCTGCCCAGACTGTGGCAAAAGCTTCTCTCACAAGGGAAATTTAAAAATACACAAAAGAACACACACTGGAGAAAAACCTTTTTCCTGCTCAGACTGCGGCAAACACTTCTCACTGAAGTCAGATTTAACAAAACACACAAGAAGACACACTGGAGAAAAACCATTTACCTGCTCAGACTGTGGCAAAAGCTTCTCTGACAAGAGTACTTTAACAATACACAAAAGAACACACACTGGAGAAAAACCTTTTTCCTGCCCAGACTGTGGCAAAAGCTTCTATGACAAGAGAACTTTAACAATACACAAAAGCACACACACTGGAGAGAAACCTTTTACCTGCTCAGACTGTGGCAAAAGCTTCTCTCATAAATCAACTTTAACAAGACACACAAAAAAGCACACTGGAGAAAAACCTTTTTCCTGCCCAGACTGTGGCAAAAGCTTCTCTCAGAAGGGACATTTAAAAATACACAAAAGAACACACACTGGAGAAAACCCTTTTTCCTGCCCAGACTGTGGCCAAAGCTTCTCTAACAAGGGAAATTTAACAAGACACACAAGAACCCACACTGGAGAAAAACCTTTTTCCTGCCCAGACTGCGGCAAACACTTCTCACGAAAGTCAGTTTTAAAAATACACACAAGAACCCACACTGGATAAAAACCTTTTTCCTGCTCAGACTGTGGCAAAAGCTTCTGTGACAAGGGACAATTAAAAAGCCACTCAAGAACACATGCTGGGAAGAAACCATTTAGTTGCAGTGTTTGTGCTAAAAGATTCTCTAGTAAAAAGCTTGTTGAGACACACAAGTGTGCTGGTGAGAAAAGCAGCGATCTTTAAAGCTTAAAAAGATGAAGGGAGTGAGTCTGGTGTGCTGTAAAAGTGTAAATGATTTTGAATAAAATAGAGAGGGAGGAAATAAGTGATCCTGCTTATTTAAAAAATGTTCAGACTTAGAAATTAATAAGTCTTTGATTTTTATGGCAACTTTATTTTAACAGTGATAGACAGAATATCAGAAACAAATTGAAAGAATGACATGGGGGGGGTTTGCATTTTCTTGAGGGAGATCATTAACCAGCTCCTCTCGTGTCGTCCTTCGCTGATCTCGACCTTTTTCATATTGATTGAGACCCCACGAGCTGATATCTTGCATGGAGCCCCCCAGAACCCAAAATTTTGCAGCAACAAAACTTAAAGGGGAAGTCAAACCAAAATGTTTTTGACAATATGTTGTATGTGCCTCCACTAGTCTAAAGACGGCATTCAGGTTAATATTGCGTTTATCTTGAACATTGCTCCAGTTCCAAGTGTCAGCGGCTACGACAATGACCTCAAATCATGTCGGATATCTTTTGCAGTGAAAAAGTATTTGCCCTCCTCTCAAATTCTCACTTTTATTGCAGTTTTCCCACTTGAATGATTAAAATCATCAAACAAATGTCAATATCAAAGATAATAATAAGTGGAGATTTTATTTTTTAAGGACAAAACACTATTCAAAGCTGCCTGGCCCTGTCAAAAGTATTCACGTTCATTACGTTCATAGATATGAGGGTTTCAGAAGACTTAAGAAGAATCAACTCCAGCTTTACTTAAAAGTGTAAACGTAATGCTTTCAAAGCTACTCAAACTATAAACTATGAATATGAAATGTTTTTAAAGTTTTCTTTTAATGTGTTTAAACGCCAATGTATGCTTTAGTAATATTGTAAGCTACTTTTGTTTTCTCTGCTTTGCTTCCGAATGTCGTTAACGGTTGTGTTTGTTGACGTTTGTAGGTGTTGTGTATTTGCTTATGTGAAGCACATTGAGTTGCCTTGTGTATGAAATAGAAATAAAATATAGAAGAAAAAGCCACCTTGCCATTTTCCCAAATTAGCGTGGAAAATACCTTCAGGGACACACAAAGCCAGATGTGCAGTATGGCCACGTTCGGAGTGTTTTAAGTCTCGGCTTAAGACCCACTTTTATTCCTTGGCTTTTAGTTCAGCATGAATTGTGTGGTCCGCGTGGTATTTTATTTAATTTGATTATTATTTCATTTTTATTATTATTTTTGGGGGGGTTTAAATATATATATTTTTGTATTTATTCCTTTATTTTACTTATTGTATTTTAGTAATTTATTGACTTTTTTAAAATTATTGTTGGTTTTTACTAGATTTCATGTGTATTTGGATCTCAATGTGCAGCACTTTGGAAACACTTGTTTATAAAATGTGCTATAGACAAAGCGGATTGGATTAGATTAAAAGTGATCACGTTACGTAAACCGGCAGTACAATGCAAATGCAATACATTTGTACTTCTGAGCATTAGGGGAGCGTAAGATATGATAAGTGTGCTCGACTCGAAGTGCAATGGCGTGTCATCACTAACCTTTATTAGAAGGTAAGTGTTGCATTCAAACCTTGCAGCAGGAATTTGTGAAAGCCACAGATGACAAAACTGGCCAAAAGTACAAATATTGCATATATCAGTAATATATCAGATACTGCATCAAATGTTTGCTACTAGCTAATGCCAGTACTAGAGCAATAAATTAAACTCATAACATGTGATGGTTAAATCGCATCCCTGATAATAAACGTTCAGTTTACGGTACCTCAAAATGCTTGTTCATCTTGATGGCAAATTTTTAATCTGCACATTCACCACAATAAATCCAATTTAAACTTTACATATCGGGAACAACAGACTGAAAAAGGGAGAAATGAGACCTCGCAGTTTTATGTCTTTCTAACTGCAGCAAAAATGGCGACATCTGTCGATGACTTGATGACAGTGCTTGCTCCCAAGCCGACAATCTCCAGCAGCCAATCATATCGCAGCGGGGGCGTGTCCTGCCTGACTTCCGACGCAGATCTACTTTCGTTTCTTCACGTAACCAGACGCCCTCCGCTAAATCATTATTTTCGATTCCGTGCTGAACCGACTGCAACCTCCACACAGGACGCACATCACTATAATGGACTGCAACATAATTTATTAAATCTCAGCGTGTGAATAAACTCGTTTCGGTGCGCGTTGATGCTTCTCGCCCTACTTAGCTTAGCTTAGCTTAGCTCGCTAGCCGCTAGCAAAGAGAAGCACATAACACGTCGTCTAGAAGAGATCAAGTGTGAAAAAAAATAGATTATTGTTAACATTGTTAACATTTTTACTGTTTTACTTTATATTTTAACTGTTTTGAATTTAGTTATAACTGTGTAGATGTAGGTATAATTATGTTAACTCAGTATTGCTCAATGAATAGTACTGTCTATTGTATTCTTATCTGTCTCTTGCCTGGGAAAAAGGAAGGTAACAGGTTTCTTTTCTATATTATCTAAAGGGAGTATAGTTGGTACGAGTCTCCGTTCGGTCGAAGAGAGTCCAAGGACAGGCTGATATACTGCTCTTCAAGTCTAATCTGATTTGTACCTATGGGAACTTACTGAAGGGAGGGAAGAGGGATTTTCTTGTATTCACTGATTTTCAATAAATGTGCTGTGTGCTGGAGGAGGAGACACACTTTTGAACAGATCACTGCTTGGGTGTCTTCATTTGTGTGATCAGAAGCTTCTGACTAATTACCTTTGCAAAGGTACTTCTTCACAGAGACTCAACTTCAATTTATTGGAACACGCAAAGAGTACAATAATATTGAATACTCTATCATTATCCAGAATATTTTATAAATGATAAAAATATTGTTTGAAAAAATTTCAGACATAGCTAATAATTTAAATGAGAATTTTGTTCAAAAATATATAAGTTACTTTCATATACTGATAAAACGTCTTTACCCATCTCGAAATGGGAAACAGACTTGTCTATAGCTCTGGAATCTGACTTTTGGATTCAAGTTTGTGAAAACGATTTTAAAATGACAAAACACACAAATTTACAACTTATCCAATATAAAATTATTCATAGAACAAAACACTACAGACACTTATTTTCATGCTTTATGGTTATGTACTCCGGTTATGTATTTCTGGACTAAAGTCTTAGAAAAACTTTCCGCTGTCTTGGACTATAGGATACCGTTCTCTCCAAACTTGTGTTTGCTCGGTGACTTAACAACAACTGACTTACCACATAAACAATTTCAATCTTCACTTGTAGCCCTTACTTTCGCAAAAAAAAACAGTTCTTGTTAACTGGAAAAATAAACAAACTCTGAATATCGACCAATGGTCTAACCTCCTCATAAATCACATTTTAATGGAAAAAATATCTGCCTCAAATAAAAACCAAATATCAAAATTTATAGAAACATGGTCTACGTATATAGAATATTTTAACCTAAACCTGGTTACTTAATTCTGCCTGTTAGCGAGAGCCACCGCATCGCGATAACTTACATTGATGTTTCTGTATTTGGCAATTTGTAACTAATGGTTGTGTTTTTATAGTCAGGAACCCAGTTGCTGCCAATCGAGGATCGAGCAGATTCACCTCCAATGGGCACTAAGGGTTAATATTCGGATTCACTGCATGCCAGTGGGTTAATTCTGTGGGTGCTGTCCCCCCCTGGCTGGGCGTGGGCGGGTCTGCCCCTCTGTTGGCTGCTGGGTGGCGGCTGCGTCTTGGCCGTTCCCTGGGTGTCTTGGGGGGGTGCTGCGTTGCGGGGTTCTCCCTGGTGTCCGGGGCGGCGCCGCTCCGGCGCGGTCCGTCGCTCTGGGCCCGGCGACGCGGTTCGGGAACTGTGGGCCGCCAGGGTGCCCCGTGGTTCCCTCTCCCCTCCCCCTTGCTGCCTCTCCCTCCTCGCCTCTCCCCGCCCGTCCTCTGCCTCCCTGTCCCTTATCCCTCGTCACCCTTCCTCCTCCTCTCCCCCTCTGTCTGCGGCCCTGCCGCTGCCCCTTGCCCTTCTTGTCGTCTCCTTCCCCCCTCCCTTCCCCCTCCCCTATACGCCTTCCTTCCTCTCCCCTGGGCCAGGGGTTCCATCCGTGGCCCGGGTCTCGGCGCCGGTTTGGTATTGTGCCCGCCCCGCTCCGGTGGACCTCCTGGCACCTCATGCGGGCCCCAGTATCCGGGGAGCGAGCCCTATCGCCCCGCCGGGCTGGTCCCATATGCCCGCCAGGGTCCCGGTGGGGTGGGTGGGGGTTTGGTGGGCGAGTGCGCCTCCTGCCCCCGTCCGGTTGGGGGGGGGGGGGGGGGCCCGCTTGTCGCTCCTCTTAACTCACTGCACAATACACTTTTATAGACATATAAGGCAAATAACACACTTTGGGAGGGGTGGGGTAGGGTGGAATCACCGTCTTCGCCCTACAACTTCCCTCCAATTTTAATGCACCACACAACTGTGTGTGTGTGTGTGTGTGGGGGGGGTGCTATCGGTTGGGGCAGACCGCAGTATAGAGCAGTGCTGCGGTCCCCTGTCCGTGTCCCCGCCGCGACGCCCCCCCCCCCCCCTCATTAATTTTTTTTTATGCACCACACACACACACACTTGTATATACACTGGGTGGGGTTCACATTCAAGGTTTAGGGGTTGAGTTCGCCAGTCGGCGAGCTGGCGGACTCAGTAAAAGGGGTTAGCTTTCACTAAGAACGCTGGAGTGACGACCGGGGCCTTTCCCCGCTGGGCCTGGGGTTCGGGGGTGCTCCCATCTCCCCTTCTGCCCTCGGTGTTCCGTCCCTCCACGTGGCGGGGGGTGGGGTGGGGTTGGGCGCAGGTGCCCTCTCCGCTTCGCTGTCCGGCCCCTCTTCGGCGCCGATGCCTGTGTGCGGGGGGTCCCCGGGGACTGGGGGTCGGGGGCTGTGGGGCTGCCGGTTGGTCGGGGTGGAGTCGGGGGGTGCTGGGGGTGGGTGGGTGTCTGGGGGCCTGGGGGCGGCTGGGGCTGGGTTGGGGTGGATGGCGGGGGTGGATGGGGGTCGTGGGGGGAGCGGGGGCTGTGTACCGGTGGGGTGCCTGGCGGGGCTGCAGTGCCCCGTCCTGCTGCGTTGGGTTGGGGGCGCGGGCCGTGTTGGGGTGGGGGGCGCTCCTGCTCCTGGATTTGCTCTCCGGCCGGTGGCCCTGGCGGGGCCCGGGAGTCGTCCTTTGACGCTGCCGTGGCCTGGGGGGCCCTGAGGTGTTGCGCTTGCTCTGTCCTGGCGGGGGTCGACGGCTCCCCTCTTTGGTGGAGATTTTCATGCATGCCAGATCCACCACACCAGCACCACGAAACTCAGACACAATCGGCTTCTTCCTCTGGTCGTTGAATTGGTGGAGGCTGGTGTCTGATCGCACTCTGCTTTGTCTGTCCTTCCTTCCTTTCCTCAGTCTCTCCTTTGGTCTCTTGAGGTCTCCCTGATTTGTTGGAATTTAGATGTTTCTGGGTTTGGTTAAGAACTCTGGTTGACGGCCCGGTGGGTGGTGTCTGGTCGGTGCTGGATTTCACTTTCCTTTCTTTTCTTTGGTCCTTCCTCGGGTCTCCTGACGGCGGTGTTCGGTTTAGGTGAACGGTATGGGATTTTTTTAATAGGTTTTTGGTGAACTAACGAATACACACACACTCGCACATACACGTACACATACTCACCCACATACAAAATAATAAAACAAAAAATAAAAAGAGCAATGTTGATGACATTACCGAATGAACAATACTGAGCTCTTTAAAAAAAGAAAAAAGAATTGTTAATGTTGGCAGTAATTTGGCAGAAGAAATCCCTGAGCCACAAAACAAATGTCAAATAGATAAGCACATTAAAAATAATTCATCCACTATGTGGCTTAATGCTGTTAATGATACAGAAGTATTAAATTACTAAAAAGTATTATAAAATATGTTGTGCAACCTTTCACATATATATGTAATTTGTCGTTTAAAGCGGTATATTTCAATCAAAAATGAAAATCGCAAAAGTTATTCCTATTCATAAAAATAGAGAAAGACACATATTCACTAATTATAGAGCAATATCACTGCTGCCACAGTTCTCAAAAATTCTCGAAAAATTCTTTTCATATCGACTGGGCGATTTTATTTTAAGCTTTTAAGTGAAAATCAAAATGGGTTTAGAGTAAAACGGACCACCTCAATGGCAGTCATGGAACTCGTAGAAACAATATCTACTAACATACATAATAAAACATTTAATGTTGGAATTTTTATAGATTAAAAAAAAAAGCATTTGATACTATAGATCATTCTATACTAATGAATGAATTAGAAAGATATGGCATAAGAGGTTTGGCATATAAATGGATGAAAAGTTATTTGGATAATAGATGTCAGTACTTACAGTTTAACAACATACAATCAAAACACTTGCAGATTACTCATGGAGTCCCCCAAGGGTCTGTGCTAGGCCCCAAATTATTTATATTGTATATAAATGATATCTGTTGTGTCTCAAAAATATTCAAAAGTGTCTTATTCGCCGATGACATAACTCTCTTAACTGTTCAGGAGAAAACCTGAAGCAGCTTCTGACTGCCGTGGAGAATAAATTGAACACATTAAAAAACTGGGTTGACTTAAATAAATTATTAAACTTAAACAAAACCAAGTTTATAGCTTTTGTTACTAGACAAACCACACAACAGGTCAAAATTATGGTAAATTCAATTGAAATCGAAAGAGTGTATGAAAATAAATTTTTGGGAGTAGTTATTGATGAAAAATGATGTTGGAAGTCACACATAGAAAATGTCAAAAGGAAAATGTCCAAAATGATAGGGATACTCTCTAAAACTAATCAGAAATCATTCTACACATGATATTGTTCATTATTATTACCATATCTGACCTATTGTGCGGAAATCTGGGGAAACGCATATAAAACAAATACCCATCCTGTTTTCAAATTGCAAAAAAGAGCCATAAGAATTATAAATCGATCAAAATATACAGAACCAACTCTCTTTTCTCTCAGTTCTCTATTTATTAAATCAAATACACTGAAATTTTACGACTTAGTTGAATTTAAAATAGTACAAATAATGTATAAAGTACACAACCATCTACTCTGCCACAGTACTCAGAAGCTGTTTGAAATGAGAGAGTCCTTAAAACATAAGTGTCTACAAAAAAAATCAAAACAAGAACAAATATTAAGCAAAGGTGTTCATTTGTGGAATGATTTTGGAACTGACCTGAAAAGATGTCAGTCACTTGCTGAATTAAAAAAAATGTTTAAAAGCAAAGTTCCAAAAAATTACTTACATCAGTCATGAGCTGTTAAAAATGTATATATGCTGTAATTTTATATGAGTTTATAGAGTTTATATAAGGTGTCGTTAGGCGTTGTGGAGGGTGAGTAATTCATTGAGGTTGGCCACCATGTACAAAGTGCAATATTGGCTAGGCATTCATTATCCTTTTGGTAGCTTGGAGCATGCTGATCTTTTTTATTTTATTTATTTATTTATTTTTGCCTATATTTGGTCCACAACAGCTGTCAATCATTGTTCAAGTTTGCCGTTTACTCAAAGTGGCAGATACGTTTTCTATCATGCCAAAATGGCTGCACTCAGACCATTTTGGGACGCGTGACGTCAACGTCAGGATCTCCATGTGCAGTGCTGCAATACTCCTGGTTGGGAAACACTGCATTAGACAACCTAATCCAAAATAGTGTTGAAGGCCAGATGTGACTGATGCGAGACAGACTAAGAGTTGGCCCCTCTGCATTGAGGAAACTAATATTCACAAAAGCAAAGACTTTTTTCAATTTCTTTTAAAGTAATATAATTTTATGTGCATGGCTGTACAGAGTACGGTAAAATCGTGTTTCTAAATAAAAATGCGCGGTTCAATTTGCAGATGGCGACATCTGTCGGTGACTTGATGACAGCGCTCCATACACGATCGAAGCTTCCAGCAGCCAATCATATCGCAGTGTGGGCGTGTCCTCGACTTCTCGCACGTCTGCTTTCGCTTCTTCACGACACCAGACGCCCTCCGCTAAATTATTCTTTCCGATTTGGTGCTGAACTGACTGCAGCCTCCACACAGGACGCCCATCACTACTTTGAAGGACTACAACATAATTTATTAAGTCTTTGTGGCCGGATCAACTCGTCTCGGTGCACGTTGAAGATTCGCGGCTTAGTTAGCTTAGCTTATTTTAGCTTGCTAGCCGCTAACAAGGAGGCACGTTTGGTAATCGCGACACATCGACAACGAGACATCAAGTGTGACTTTTTGGGCGTTATTGTGCCAACATGTGTGCAAGAACGACACCGAAGTACGAGGAGGAACTTTTTGGAGTAAAAGAAGAGAAGGAGCAACATCTTCGACTTCAACTGCTGGGCAATGTTTGCACGCAGCCTCGTGTTGTGCTACGCAGAGCAGGTTTGTACACTTCTTAGCTCGCCTACTTCGTGAAGAACTTGTTTCTATCGTTAAAATAATATCCATGTGTTTGTAGTTCAATAGAATCCTACAGAGCCCCAAAGGCTAGTGATGAATACATGGGTGTGAACTGAACTACGTAAACAGGCAGAACAAAAAAGGAGGAGTGGCTCTGTATGTTGATGAAGGATTAGAATACAAAAAAAGTGGAGAAGATGAATGCCATTATTCTGGAAATTTGTATGGAAAAAAGGGAAGAATATATTGGTTGGTTGTGTATACAGAGCTCCGGGGTCTGATATTGAATTATTTAATAATTGTAGGGAAATAATGTTTTCCAGCGATGAAAAAAAAACAAGGACGTGTTAGTTTGCAGGGATTTCAATTTGGATCTTTTAAATCCTAATAAGCATGAACTAACTGATGAATTTATCGATGTAATGTTTAGTATGAGTTTATTTCCTTTAATCACAAAACCAAGCAGGGTAACATCTTATTCTGCCAAACTAATTGATAATATATTTACTCACTGTATGGATAATACCTCGATTTGTGGATTACTTCTGAATGACATCAGTGGTCATCGGCCACTGTTTGTGAGGTATGATTGGAATTTTGTTATTGTCTGTGAATCTTAATGTGTTTAACTATAAAAGAATAAGAACAGAAGAATCTATTGACAGCTTAAGAAATGAATTACTGATAACAGAGAGAATAGTATACGAGGAGACTGACATTAACAAATCATATGAAACATTCCTGCGAATATTTAAAGCATTATTTGATAAGCATTGTCCAATAAAATGTTACGACCAGAAGAAAAGGTCCACAGAAAAAACATGGATCACGAAAGGGCTACAAAATGCATGCAAAAAAAAGAACACATTATACAGGAAATTCTTAAAATTAAGAACTGTAGAAGCAGAAAAGAAATATAAGATATACAAAAATAAGTTAATTAATATTATGAGAAAATCTAAGAAAGATTACTATAATTGGACAAGAATAAAACCAACAAAAGGGATATGGAACGTGTTATTATCTGGAATGGTTCAACAAAAAGTTATCCTGAATATTTTATTGAGGATAGCAAAACATAAATAATATGAATGATGTGGGTTTAATCGATTTTTTTGTAAGTGTGGGGCCCAAACTGGCAGAACAAATTGCAAACCTACAGCCGGAAGAAGGGTTGGGGAGGGTCGGGAGCTTTATTGATAGCAACCACAGCTCAATGTTTTTAAATCCTGCAACTGAAAAAGAGATTCTTGATATTGTTGGCAAATGCAAGGGCAACATTTCCACAGACTGGAACGACATTGATATGTTTTTGATTAAGAAAGTAATTGATGTAATTGTAAAGCCATTAACCTATATGTGTAATTTGTCCTTGTCATCGGGTGTATTCCCAGATCAAATGAAAACTGCCAAGATCGTCCCGATTTACAAAGCGGGAGACAGAAGTCAATTCACTAATTAAAGGCCGGTCTCTCTACTTTCTCAATTCTCAAACATTTTAGACATTTTTTTTGCAAATAGCCTAGATAATTTCATTGAAGAGTATGAATTGATAAATTACAGGTCAATATGGATTGAGACCAAAGAGGTCCACGTGGAAGAAATAACCAGTTCTCTGGACCCCCAAAAAATGTAGCAGGAGTATTTGTAGATTTAAAAAAGGCATTTGACACAATAGATCATCATGTACTAGTTAGGAAACTTGAAAAATATGGAATTAAAGGAGTTACACTCAACTGGCTGACAAATTAGCTATCTAATACATAATATTCACATGACGTCACCGACCCCCACCTTTCGACCCAGCGGACCTTTCGTGGGGCAAACGACTAGCAAGACAACGCAACCAAATGCTGAGCGCTCGCAAGTTACAAGTTACTTTGATTCATTCATTTGTTCATTCGTTCCGGATTTTCACGCACCGCTTCATAATGGTGCATAATTGGGCGAACAAAGATGTGAAATGAAACTTCTAAATAGTATTCACATGCCGTCATTTGCCCAACATTGTGTGCCGGTCCATGGAATGTCGAATGGGAACGGCAAAGAAGTGTCCGGAATTACAAAGATACTTCGGAAGGATTTCCAACCGACAAAGTCTACCAAAGTGTGTTCTAACCATTTTGATTAAGGTAAGTGTCATTGTAAGATGGTAAAAATGCTTTTACCATAATGCGATTGTGATCTATGTGAGCCGCTAGCCGTGGCTAGCTCTGGCTAAAAATAGATTTGTGGTCAAGACCTTCGATTTTGAGATCTCTCCAAATACCCTCCTTAAGGTCTCTTATTATTCTTTACCAGCTGCCCAAAAGTTGAAATTGTTGCTAAAGTGTACAAAAATAAGTGATGAATCAACAATAATGTTGTTGTTGTTGTTGTTTTCGTTGTAACATGCTAGCTAGCGCTAGTAGTTAGCGCGTTCAGGGAAACTAGCCACTTGTTTTAAAAAAAATAACCTGAGATTCTTCATCTCGAATTCACAATTGATAAATGCGACCAAAATGTTTTCCTATGTACATAAACTACATTTGTATGGTTTCGAAAATCTTAAAGTTTGTGCTATTTGCAGATGACAAACATTTTCTGTTCTGGAGACAACCTGCAGCAGATAGGTAGCTACTGTTAACATTTTTACTGTTTTTAATTTAGTTATAACTGTGTAGATGTGTGTGTAATTATGTTAACTTAATATAGCTCGATGAATAATGTTTTTGATTGTTTTCTTATCTTTCTCTCTTGCCTGGGAAAGAGAAAAATAATAAGTTTCTTTTCTATTATCTAAGGGAGTAGAGTTTGTAGGACTTTCTGTTCGGTCAAAGAAAGTCCAAGGACAAGCTGGTATACTGCTGTCGAAGTCTAATCTGATTTTGCACCTACGGGAACTTGATGGGGGGGGGGGGGGGGGCGATTTCCTGTGAACACTGTTTTTCAATAAATGTGCCGTGTGCTCGAGTTTGGGACGGATCACTGCTTGGGTGACTTCAATTGTGTTATCAGAAATTTCTGAATGAACCTCTTCACCAGAATCTCAACTTGGATTTATTGGAACACGTAAAAGAGTACAAAAATATAGTGTGCTCTAACACTAACAAAGAATTAAATCAACTTAAACATGGTTTGACCTAAACAAACTTTCATTAAATTTGAGTAAAAGCAAACTGATGTTGTTCAACCGTAAAATAAATACACAAATAATACTGAGGATTAATAACGTTCAAATTGAATGGGTTTATGAAAATACATTTCTGGGTGTGATTCTTGATGACAAAATCTGCTGGAAATCCCATATAAAACATGTTGGGGCAAAGGTAGCACGCACTGTTGGAGTTTTGGGAAAGACCAGACACATTAAATGAGAAAACAATGTATATTTTGTATTGTTGATTAATATTACTGTGTAGAAGTTTGGGGTAATTTCTACAAAACTACAATACAATCATTATGCACACTGCAAAAAAGCCATGAGAATAATAAATCATGCAGGGTACCTTGAATACACCAATAAGCTTTTTTTTTTTTATTGCGCACACTAGTTTAGGGATCTGTTAGATTTTAAAACTGGACAAATAATGTATGGGGCAAATAATAATATGCTGCCCGGCAACATACAAAAATGATGTACTTTATTTGAGAGGGAAATTGAAATTTAAACAAAATTATGCTGGCACAAAACTCAAAAGTATGTGCATTTCGATCTGTGGTGTGGTTTTGTGGAATGGTCTTGAGGAAAACATTGAAAGAAGTACAAGCATTTGTCAATTTAAGAAATTGTATAACGAAATCATTTTTGCTAAATATACTAGGGAGGAATAATAAAAACAGTGGTTGAGTACAATTTTTGTGAAGGCATTTAAGAATAATGAGTTAAAGTAATAAGTGAGGTATAATTGGGATAGGACGAGATGAGCAGTTGCTTCATCCTATTCCATTTCGAACAGAAAGTATTTTCCTTTGTTAAATGAGTTTCTTTGGAAGTCATTACTATTATTTATGGGGAGTGAAAACAGTTATATTTCATCCTTGTTTTGTGGAATAACTTTTGTTTTATTGTCATTTTTAAATGTTCAAAATAAAGTTGAGTGAAAATGGAGAAACCCAAAGCGTTCTGAACCACTGAATCAATCTGAAGTCATTTTGTTGAAATGGTTCAGTGGCTCGAAGCATCACAAACTTACATCAACTAGGCGGTGAGTTACCGGTCACGGGAAAATAACCACCGCAGATTGTTTATCTTGGCCAAACAATACGCGGCCGCTTCAGTATGATCTAACCACCGTCTGCTCTTTTTCCCTTTCTATAAGGAGTGCATCTAATCAAGAGTGCGAAAAAATACGGACAACCCGTAACAGTTGGCTGCTCTGCAAAAACAGTTATTAGAACAATCAATAAAATCTTAAACTATTTCTTGTGCTACTCAGCCAGCTTCTGGAATGGAATTGACTACATGTTGTTTTATGTCAGCGGCACATCAGTTTAGTAGGTATAGCATTAGCGTTTTAATGCCATTAGCGATGTTGAGAGGAATTTGTCCTAAAACCCTTAGTCAGGATTGATTGTTTTGTTTTCGTGCTACTACTAGCATTCTCTGCTAGCGACATGTCATGATTACGTGAAGAAGTGCAGACTTATAACCAGGGTTGGAAGGGTTGCTTTTAAGGGTCTCATATTATTCTTTCAACATTCTAAAATGCTTTTCAAATGTGTTAGGGTTGTGTCACTTGTGAAGCAACACCCTTCTCTCTCGAAGGGGCAGTGTTTTCTGTCATGGTAGTGATAGAAAACGTTCTTTGTTTTATTGCGTGTTAAAATAAAACTCAAAGTTGAGATCGGTGAAGAGGTTTTCTTGCAAGAGATCTTTATTCAGAAATTTCTGATGCCATGAAGGATCCTTACTGAATCAGCATCGGTTCCTAAATGTGCCCCCCTTCTGGGCTCATCCCAACTTATACAAAAATTAGTGTTTACAGAAAATAGTCTCCCCCTCCTGTCTCCTGTCCTTGTGGGAAGAGTGAAATACAAAAACAGATAATAAATCTTCAGCTCGTATCTTAGTCCACTCCAGATGTAGGAAAATAATTGGTCCCGGCACTTCTTGGACCGGATAATTTATGGACAGAAACTCTGCTTGCACTTTCAAACATATACTCCTTTAGATAAGAACAGAAACCTTATTAGACATTCCTTTCCCAGGGAATGGAACAAAGACACTATACATCGAATAACATTTGAATTAACTGTTTTCTTATTACTACACAGCTATAACTAAATTCAAAACGGTTAAAATATCAATTGAAACAGTAAAAAATGTTAACAATGTTAACAGTAGTCATGTGCTAATGTTGTGAATGGAAGCGACTGGCCATGGCAGCTGAAAAAAAGAAAAATACAGACATGTCTCTTACACTATTTCAATATGTGGAAAAGTGGCATAACGTTTTACAATAAGGAAAAGTCGCATAACGTTACTACAGAGACTATGTTGTAGCGTTAGTTTGTGATTGTTTAGGCAACGGTTCTTTTTGCTGTAACCGGCAAATCTCCCACAAACGTTATTTTGGCGTGCAATGTCTCACATTTGCCGTGAATGCTTGTAGACCTTTACAAGCGGTTATGAATAAAATGAATCTGCACATTTAGGCCACTGCACGCTCGCAATGAGCAAGCCGTTTCGCCGAGACCACTTAGCGCTCCCTTGAGTGAATCACAATCAATCTGGCTTGTGAGGTTAAGGTTAGAGGGCTCGAAGACTAAAAAAAACAAAACCCAGTGAAAATATAAAATAGATCAATAATATATATATCTATATATAGTTAGATAAGATCGAAGCAAAAGTAACTACATTAAAATATAAAGAAAGGTACATTAATATTAACTAAAATCTACATTTAAAAAACTTGTCTTGAGCCTGCTCTTAAAATCTTGAACGTTCTTTGGGGCCCTGAGTTCCTCCGGCAGACTGTTCCAAAGGCGAGCGAAGGCTGTAGCACTGAAAGGACGCCGTGAGTGTACTCGTTTTTCAACATTTTGCCACGTTACGACCACAAAAACAAATGTATTTATTGAAATTTTATCTGAACGATGAACACAAAGTAGCACACAATCATGAAGTGGAACAAAATGTAGATTTTATTAACAAACTTGTTGTACAATCCCCCCCTGAAAATTAGGGCAATTACAGCTTCAAGTCTTTTGGGGTTTGTCCCGTCGGGAGGCTGAAATGTTTGCCCATTCCTCCTTGCAAAACAGCTCCAGCTCAGCTAGGTTAGATGGAGAGCGTTTGTGAAACACAATCTTAAGAATAATTGTTGATTTTTTTGGTTGCTCAATGAATATTTGCTGATTTTTTTTTTCTATCTCCTCTCCGCCGCCCTGCAACTACGTTTAAGGTTCTTTACTTCCTCATTTCTCCTTGGATCCATGGACCTTGGGTCTATGTTTTTTGTTGTCACTGGGGCAAGTGACAAGTGCCAGTTGTAGTTTTTTAAATGGTCAAGAATAAAATCACAGAGGGGGCAGGTAAGACAAGTGGAGGATATTTGTTTAAAACCTAGATTTATTTGGAGATATATTATATTATATTATATTATATTATATTATATTATATTATATTATATTATATTATATTATATTATATTATATTATATTATATTATATTATATTATATTATATTATATTATATTATATTATATTGACTCTCTGGGCTTTGAGAGATGAGATTGGCACGCCTTAAAAGTCAATTCAGTTCTGACGGTGCAACCCCCCCCCCCCCAATGGTCCGGTTCGATTTGGGTTTCTGATGCATCGTACCGTGTGCGATAGGCCCAAGTCAAGGTGCTGCTGTCGAAACAATAATACACATCAACTCACGCTTGTCTTCTTGTGTCTTGCAGACGTCGGTGAGGAATATCTTCGTCCTGACGAACAGGAAGTGAAGTCTCCTCATGTTAAAAAGGAGGAGGAGCATCCTTACATCAAAGAGGAAGAAAAGCCTCTTTTTGTCAAAGAGGAGGAGGTTGAGGATGATGTCACCAAGTCACCACTGATCTTCGCCCCTTTAAAGAGTGAAGATGACGTCAAGAGTGAGTGTGAGGAGGACAGAGGGGCGGAGCTTCCAAGCAGCAACTCAACTCCTCAACACATGACGACAGAAGGTGATGCAAACCACTGGCGACCACCGCAAGCACAAAGTAATGACATAAGGTCTAAAGATAGGCCGATGTGTTTTTTTCACCCGCTCCTCCGATGAATATGCATTGGACTCGGGGTACTCTCTATCGTCCGGTTGTGCTCCGCGTTTTCCAGCGTTAGCATCGCTAGCCGGTGAGGCTTTATGACGTGACCATCGTCGCGCGTCAACGCAAATGTTCTCAGTGTGCGAAAACATTCAGTTCAAAAGGGAGTTTGAAAGTTCACCTGAGAAAACACACTGGAGAAAAACCTTTTTCCTGCTCAGACTGTGGCAAAAGCTTTTCTTATAAGTCACATTTAACAAGCCACACGAGAAAACACACCGGAGAAAAACCTTTTTCCTGCTCAGACTGCGGCAAACACTTCTCACTAAAGTCAGATTTAACAAAACACACAAGAAGACACACTGGAGAGAAACCTTTTTCCTGCTCAGACTGCAGCAAAAGCTTCTCTCAGAAGTCCGCTTTAACAAAACACACAAGAAAACACACTGGAGAAAAACCTTTTTCCTGCCCAGACTGTGGCAAAAGCTTCTCTGACAAGAGTACTTTAACAAAACACAAAATAACCCACACTGGAGAGAAACCTTTTTCCTGCTCAGACTGTGGCAAAAGCTTCTATGACAAGAGTACTTTAACAATACACAAAAGAACACACACTGGAGAGAAACCTTTTTCCTGCTCAGACTGTGGCAAAAGCTTCAATAACAAGTTCTCTTTAACAATACACACAAGAAAACACACTGGAGAAAAACCTTTTTCCTGCCCAGACTGTGGCAAAAGCTTCTATGACAAGGGAACTTTAACAAAACACAAAATAACCCACACTGGAGAGAAACCTTTTTCCTGCTCAGACTGTGGCAAAAGCTTCTATGACAAGAGAACTTTAACAATACACAAAAGAACACACACTGGAGAAAAACCATTTACCTGCTCAGACTGTGGCAAAAGCTTCTCTCGTAAGTTAGCTTTAACAAGACACACAAAAAAGCACAATGGAGAAAAACCTTTTTCCTGCCCAGACTGTGGCAAAAGCTTCTCTCATAAGTCAGCTTTAACAAACCACACAAGAAAACACACTGGAGAAAAAACATTTACCTGCTCAGACTGCGGCAAAAGCTTCTCTCGTAAGTCAGCTTTAACAAGACACACAAAAAAGCACACTGGAGAAAAACCTTTTTCCTGCCCAGACTGTGGCAAAAGCTTCTATGACAAGAGAACTTTAACAATACACAAAAGAACACACACTGAAGAGAAACCTTTTACCTGCTCAGACTGTGGCAAAAGCTTCTCTCATAAGTCAACTTTAACAAGACACACAAAAAAGCACACTGGAGAAAAACCTTTTTCCTGCCCAGACTGTGGCAAAAGCTTCTCTCAGAAGGGACATTTAAAAATACACAAAAGAACACACACTGGAGAAAACCCTTTTTCCTGCCCAGACTGTGGCAAAAGCTTTTCTCATAAGTCACATTTAACAAGCCACATGAGAAAACACACCGGAGAAAAACCTTTTTCCTGCCCAGACTGTGGCCAAAGCTTCTCTGACAAGGGAACTTTAACAAAACACAAAATAACCCACACTGGAGAAAACCCTTTTTCCTGCCCAGACTGTGGCAAAAGCTTCTCTGACAAGGGAAATTTAACAAGACATACAAAAACCCACACTGGAGAAAAACATTTTTCTTGCTCAGACTGTGGAAAAAGCTTCTCTCAGAAGTCAGCTTTAACAAACCACACAAAAAAGCACACTGGAGAAAAACCTTTTTCCTGCCCAGACTGCGGCAAACACTTCTCACGAAAGTCAGTTTTAAAAATACACACAAGAACCCACACTGGAGAAAAACCTTTTTCCTGCTCAGACTGCGGCAAACACTTCTCACGAAAGTCAGTTTTAAAAATACACACAAGAACCCACACTGGAGAAAAACCTTTTTCCTGCCCAGACTGTGGCCAAAGCTTCTCTGACAAGGGAACTTTAAAAAGCCACTCAAGAACACATGCTGGGAAGAAACCATTTAGTTGCAGTGTTTGTGCTAAAAGATTCTCTAGTAAAAAGCTTGTTGAGACACACAAGTGTGCTGGTGAGAAAAGCAGCGATCTTTAAAGCTTAAAAAGATGAAGGGAGTGAGTCTGGTGTGCTGTAAAAGTGTAAATGATTTTGAATAAAATAGAGAGGGAGGAACGCCAATGTATGCTTTAGTAATATTGTAAGCTACTTTTGTTTTCTCTGCTTTGCTTCCGAATGTCGTTAACGGTTGTGTTTGTTGACGTTTGTAGGTGTTGTGTATTTGCTTATGTGAAGCACATTGAGTTGCCTTGTGTATGAAATAGAAATAAAATATAGAAGAAAAAGCCACCTTGCCATTTTCCCAAATTAGCGTGGAAAATACCTTCAGGGACACACAAAGCCAGATGTGCAGTATGGCCACGTTCGGAGTGTTTTAAGTCTCGGCTTAAGACCCACTTTTATTCCTTGGCTTTTAGTTCAGCATGAATTGTGTGGTCCGCGTGGTTTTTTATTTAATTTTATTATTATTTCATTTTTATTATTATTTTTGGGGGGGTTTAAATATATATATATTTTTGTATTTATTCCTTTATTTTACTTATTGTATTTTAGTAATTTATTGACTTTTTTAAAATTATTGTTGGTTTTTACTAGATTTCATGTGTATTTGGATCTCAATGTGCAGCACTTTGGAAACACTTGTTTATAAAATGTGCTACAGACAAAGCGGATTGGATTAGAATAAAAGTGATCACGTTACGTAAACCGGCAGTACAATGCAAATGCAATACATTTGTACTTCTGAGCATTAGGGGAGCGTAAGATATGATAAGTGTGCTCGACTCGAAGTGCAATGGCGTGTCATCACTAACCTTTATTAGAAGGTAAGTGTTGCATTCAAACCTTGCAGCAGGAATTTGTGAAAGCCACAGATGACGAAACTGGCCAAAAGTACAAATATTGCATATATCAGTAATATATCAGATACTGCATCAAATGTTTGCTACTAGCTAATGCCAGTACTAGAGCAATAAATTAAACTCATAACATGTGATGGTTAAATCGCATCCCTGATAATAAACGTTCAGTTTACGGTACCTCAAAATGCTTGTTCATCTTGATGGCAAATTTTTAATCTGCACATTCATCACAATAAATCCAATTTAAACTTTACATATCGGGAACAACAGACTGAAAAAGGGAATAATGAGACCTCGCAGTTTTATGTCTTTCTAACTGCAGCAAAAATGGCGACATCTGTCGATGACTTGATGACAGTGCTTGCTCCCAAGCCGACAATCTCCAGCAGCCAATCATATCGCAGCGGGGGCGTGTCCTGCCTGACTTCCGACGCAGATCTACTTTCGTTTCTTCACGTAACCAGACTTCCTCCGCTAAATCATTCTTTTCGATTCCGTGCTGAACCGACTACAACCTCCAAACAGGACGTTAATCCCTACTTTGATGGACTACGACACCATTGATCAAATCTCAGCGTGTGAATGAACTCGTTTCGGTGCGCGTTGATGCTTCTTGCCCTACTTAGCTTAGCTTAGCTCAGTTTAAATCGCTAGCTGCTAGCAAAGAGAAGCACATAACACGTCGTCAAGAAGAGATCAAGTGTGACTTTGTTGGCATTATTGTGCTAAAATGTTTGCAAAAACGGCACCAAAGTACGAGGAGGAATTATTTGGAGTAGAAGAAGAGAACGAGCAACATCTTGAAATGCTGGACGATGTTTGCGAGGAGCCTCGACTTGTGCTACACACAGCAGGTTTGTACACTTCTTACTCTCCCTTGCTTAGCACTGGGACTACTATATAGCGTTAAAAATATCAAAATGCAGTCCTCATTACTGTACACAGTAAAATAATTCCAGCCATTATGTTATTGTAACTTAAGTGCATACTACGTTTTCACACATCAATACGTTTTCAATTGATAACATATGATCAAATGTGAATAACTCTTTGAAGTGAGTTTTACAACAAAATACAATTTGAATATGTTAACTTGACTCTATGTGCTAAGCTTAAAAGTAGAAGCCGCATCTTGTAGCCACAAAGCCATGTTAATGCAACACACATATCGTGCCTGAAAGTTACATTTGTTATATATAGAATATGATATATCCTTCAAGCAATCAATCAATCAAAACTTTATTCATAACACACACACACACAATAGAATATATGAATGCATAAATGGCTGGCTACAGATCAGGAGAGGAGACATCACAATATGCTTTGCTAGAATAACTGTGCCTTTTATTCCCCGCAAACAGCAATAAACACTTTTATACTGTGCTAGAATAATTGTAAGTTTTATTCCCCGCAGACAGTCATCAATGCCTGTGCTTTGCTCGAATGATTGTACCTTTTATTCCCCGCAAACAGCAATCAATACACTAGAACGTTAAGCAGCATAATATGATCATCATCAGCGCTTACCTTGACACTAGACCGGGGAGCCTACGGTCCGGGTGAAGCGAGCTGCAACAACGGCTGGGCAATCGTACGTGTTCCACAGCGGACTCCGTCCGGACCGTGTGCCGCTCCGTCTTTTATTCGTTAGCAAAAAGTTGTGAGCGTGAGAAACCGGGCTGTCCAAGCCCTCTCCCAGACACTCTCGAAAACATGTTTGCGAAGCAGGGAAGGCTGTAGTATAAACAAGGTATTCACTCCCAGGCTGATTCCGCCCTTTATTCACAAATTGTTGGGCACCTGGATTCGTACAACAGTTCAGGACAACAACATATCCTTATATAAGAGGTTACATGAGGACATATCAAACCATGGTTATTTTCCCTTCAAACTCCCTTGAGTGAATCACAATCAATCTAGCTTGTGAGGTTAAGGTAAGAGGGCTCAAAGACTAAAAAAAAAAAAAACAGTGAAAATATCAAATAGATCAATAATATATATATATATATATATATATATATATATATATATATAGTTAGATAAGATCGAAGCAAAAGTAACTTCATTTAAATATAAAGAAAGGTACATTAACTCTTTGACTGACAGACGTTTTCAGAAAAGGGATTCTGTGAGTGCCAGCCGATTTAAGCATTTTGACTGATCTTTCAAGGTCCATAGAATATTTTCTGTTTGTACTATGGAAACACACATACTACCAAATGAAAGATTGAACTCTCATCTTTCATCAGAAAAAAAAGTTTGTTTCTACCTTATTGCGTTCTTCAGTAATCAACAATAGAATATGGTTAGTTTCATCCAAATGCTCTTGTTTTGGACCAAAATACGGAGAAATCAAGCTTTTAGTGAAACTATATTATAGTGAAATTTACACTTCTTTTTGTCCATGAATGATGCCACAAACACCTAAACAGTGCTTTACTTCTATAACACACTACCAACAAGAATGAAAAAGTGTTTTTTGATAGCAAAATACGTTTATTTACATTCAACAGTGTAACAATTTGACTAAACTATTTACAAATGTGTGCAACTATGGTACTATTTACAATTATGTTGGATGTTTCAACGACAGTTTTTCTTTTTGTGTAACACTCCCCTGCGTGCAAGGAGACGCAACAGGATTTGCACAACACATTAGTTTCACTGCGATTGCCTCTTCGCGTGCAGAAGCTACACTTTCTTGCCGGCCGTTTTTTCCGGGGAATAGCAAGTATATACTGCAGTGTGTGTTGCCATCAAGTCTACTATCAGGATCATGCTACGGTTACGTTACGGTGGTGTTACGTCTGGCTTCCTCATGTCCTTCGGTTCCTATACCGGGTGGTAAGAGATGTTCTGATCCATCTTATCCACTCCATTCATGGTGGCATCGTAGTCCAGAACCAGTGTCTTCTCCGTGATCAGACTGTACCCGCTCCTCCGATGAATATGCATTGGACTCGGGGTACTCTCCATCGTCCGGTTGTGCTCCGCGTTTTCCAGCGTTAGCATCGCTAGCCGGTGAGGCTTTATGACGTGACCATCGTCGCGCGTCAACGCTTCCAACTTCTGCGTTTTGTTTTCGTGCTACTACTAGCATTCTCTGCTAGCGACATGTCATGATTACGTGAAGAAGTGCAGACTTATAACCAGGGTTGGAAGGGTTGCTTTTAAGGGTCTCATATTATTCTTTCAACATTCTAAAATACTTCTCAAATGTGTAAAAGACATGTCTGTGACATGCATTCATCAAAATTGACTTTGGATCTAATATTTTTGCTGTCCCTCAATCAGCCAAAAAAACACTCTGTTCAAAACAGCCTGTTTTAGGGGTGTGTCACTTTTATGTAAATAGCTGCACCAGGCCATGTCTAAGCCACACCCTTCTCTCTCGAAGGGGCAGTGGTTTCTGTCATGGTAGTGATAGAAAACGTTCTTTGTTTTCTTGCGTGTTAAAATAAAACTCAAAGTTGAGATCGGTGAAGAGGTTTTCTTGCAAGAGATTTTTATTCAGAAATTTCTGATGCCATGAAGGATCCTTACTGAATCAGCATCGGTTCCTAAATGTGCCCCCCTTCTGGGCTCATCCCAACTTATACAAAAATTAGTGTTTACAGAAAATAGTCTCCCCCTCCTGTCTCCTGTCCTTGTGGGAAGAGTGAAATACAAAAACAGATAATAAATCTTCAGCTCGTATCTTAGTCCACTCCAGATGTAGGAAAATAATTGGTCCCGGCACTTCTTGGACCGGATAATTTATGGACAGAAACTCTTCTTGCACTTTCAAACATATACTCCTTTAGATAAGAACAGAAACCTTATTAGACATTCCTTTCCCAGGGAATGGAACAAAGACACTTTACATCGAATAACATTTGAATTAACTGTTTTCTTATTACTACACAGCTATAACTAAATTCAAAACGGTTAAAATATCAATTGAAACAGTAAAAAATGTTAACAATGTTAACAGTAGCCATGTGCTAATGTTGTGAATGGAAGCGACTGGCCATGGCAGTAGAAGAAAAGAAAAATACAGACATGTCTCTTACACATTTGAGAACTATTTCAATATGTGGAAAAGTGGCATAACGTTTTACCATAAGGAAAAGTCGCATAACGTTACTACAGAGACTATGTTGTAGCGTTAGTTTGTGATTGTTTAGGCAACGGTTATTTTTGCCGTAACCGGCAAATCTCCCACAAACGTTATTTTGGCGTGCAATGTCTCAGATTTGCCGTGAATGCTTCTAGACATTTACAAGCGGTTATGAATAAAACAAATGTGCACATTTAGGCCGTTTCGCCGAGACCGCTTAGCGGCCGGTTAGAAACAATAATACACAACATCAAGGCGCGCTAGAGATTTGACTTAACTCGACCAAATGTATGTTTGCCTTCTTGTGTCCCGCAGACGTTGGTGAGAAATGTCTTCGTCCTGAGGAACAGGTGGTGAAGTCTCCTCATGTGAAACAGGAGGAAGAAGAGCATCCTTACATCAAAGAGGAAGAAAAGCCCCTTTTCGTCAAAGAGGAGGAGTTTGAGGATGATGTCACCAGGACACCACTGACCTTTGCCCCTTTTAAGAGTAAAGATGAAGTCATGGGTGAGAGTGAGGAGGACAGAGGGGCGGAGCCTCCAAGCAGCAGCTCAACTCCTCAACACATGGAGACAGAAGGTGATGCAGACCAATGGGGATCATCACTAGCACAAAGTGATGACATAAGGTCACAGTCTACTGACACTGACGATGATGAATACGCTAAAGGTGATCATGCTGACAACAACCGCTGCAAATGTTCTCAGTGTGCGAAAACATTCAGTTCAAAAGGGAATTTGAAAGTTCACCTGAGAAAACACACTGGAGAAAAAGCTTTTTCCTGCCCAGACTGTGGCAAAAGCTTCTCTCAGAAGGGAATTTTAACAAAACACACAAGAACCCACACTGGAGAAAAACCTTTTTCCTGCTCAGACTGTGGCAAAAGCTTCTCTTTCAAGGGACATTTAAAAATACACAAAAGAACACACACTGGAGAAAAACCTTTTTCTTGCCCAGACTGTGGCAAAAGCTTTTCTCATAAGTCACATTTAACAATACACAAAATAACACACACTGGAGAGAAACCTTTTTCCTGCTCAGACTGCGGCAAAAGCTTCTCTCAGAAGGGATATTTAACAAAACACACAAGAACCCACACTGGAGAAAAACCTTTTTCTTGCCCAGACTGTGGCAAAAGCTTCTCTAACAAGGCACATTTAACAATACACAAAATAACACACACTGGAGAAAAACCTTTTTCTTGCCCAGACTGTGGCAAAAGCTTTTCTCATAAGTCACATTTAACAATACACAAAATAACACACACTGGAGAGAAACCTTTTTCCTGCTCAGACTGCGGCAAAAGCTTCTCTCAGAAGGGATATTTAACAAAACACACAAGAACCCACACTGGAGAAAAACCTTTTTCTTGCCCAGACTGTGGCAAAAGCTTCTCTCAGAAGGGATATTTAACAAAACACACAAGAACCCACACTGGAGAAAAACCTTTTTCCTGCCCAGACTGTGGCAAAAGCTTTTCTCATAAGTCACATTTAACAATACACACAAGAACCCATACTGGAGAAAAACCTTTTTCCTGCCCAGACTGTGGCAAAAGCTTCTGTGAAAAGGGACAATTAAAAAGCCACTCAAGAACACATGCTGGGAAGAAACCATTTAGTTGCAGTGTTTGTGCTAAAAGATTCTCTAGTAAAAAGCTTGTTGAGACACACAAGTGTGCTGGTGAGAAAAGCAGCGATCTTTAAAGCTTAAAAAGATGAAGGGAGTGAGTCTGGTGTGCTGTAAAAGTGTAAATGATTTTGAATAAAATAGAGAGGGAGGAAATAAGTGATCCCGCTTATTTAAAAAATGTTCAGACTTAGAAATTAATAAGTCTTTGATTTTTATGGCAACTTTATTTTAACAGTGATAGACAGAATATCAGAAAAAAATTGAAAGCATGACATGGGGGGGGGTGGAATGAGCATTTTGTTGAGGGAGATCATTAACCAGCTCCTCTTGTGTCGTCCTTCGCTGATCTCGACCTTTTTCATATTGATTGAAAATAATAATAACAATATGTTGTATGTGCCTCCACTCGTCTAAAGACGGCATTCAGGTTAATATTGCGTTTATCTTGAACATTGCTCCAGTTCCAAGTGTCAGCGGCTACGACAATGACCTCAAATCATGTCGGATATCTTTTGCAGTGAAAAAGTATTTGCCCTCCTCTCAAATTCTCACTTTTATTGCACAGTTTGCCCACTTGAATGATTAAAATCATCAAACAAATGTCAAAATCAAAGATAATCCAAATAAACATACACTGCAGTTTTTTTAAAGTGGAGATTTTATTTTTTAAGGACAAAACACTATTCAAAGCTGCCTGGCCCTGTCAAAAGTATTCACGTTCATTACGTTCATAGATATGAGGGTTTCAGAAGACTTAAGAAGAATCAACTCCAGCTTTACTTAAAAGTGTAAACGTAATGCTTTCAAAGCTACTCAAACTATAAACTATGAATATGAAATGTTTTTAAAGTTTTCTTTTAATGTGTTTAAACGCCAATGTATGCTTTAGTAATATTGTAAGCTACTTTTGTTTTCTCTGCTTTGCTTCCGAATGTCGTTAACGGTTGTGTTTGTTGACGTTTGTAGGTGTTGTGTATTTGCTTATGTGAAGCACATTGAGTTGCCTTGCGTATGAAATAGAAATAAAATATAGAAGAAAAAGCCACCTTGCCATTTTCCCAAATTAGCGTGGAAAATACCTTCAGGGACACACAAAGCCAGATGTGCAGTATGGCCACGTTCGGAGTGTTTTAAGTCTCGGCTTAAGACCCACTTTTATTCCTTGGCTTTTAGTTCAGCATGAATTGTGTGGTCCGCGTGGCATTTTATTTAATTTGATTATTATTTCATTTTTATTATTATTTTTGGGGGGGTTTAAATATATTTTTATTGTATTTATTCCTTTATTTTACTTATTGTATTTTAGTAACTTATTGACTTTTTTTAAATTATTGTTGGTTTTTACTAGATTTCATGTGTATGTATGATAGTATGTGGATCTTAATGTGCAGCACTTTGGAAACACTTGTTTATAAAATATGCTTTTGACATAAAGTGGATTGGATTAGTTTAAAAATGACCACATTAAGTAAACAAACTGTACAATGCAAATGCAATACATTTGTACTTCTGAGCATTACGGGAGCGTAAGATATAATAAGTGTGCTCGACTCAAAGTGCAATGGCGTGTCATCACTAACCTTTATTAGAAGGTAAGTGTTGCATTCAAACCTTGCAGCAGGAATTTGTGAAAGCCACAGATGACAAAACTGGCCAAAAGTACAAATATTGCATATATCAGTAATATATCAGATACTGCATCAAATGTTTGCTACTAGCTAATGCCAGTACTAGAGCAATAAATTAAACTCATAACATGTGATGGTTAAATCGCATCCCTGATAATAAACGTTCAGTTTACGGTTCCTCAAAATGCTTGTTCATCTTGATGGCAAATTTTTAATCTGCACATTCACCACAATAAATCCAATTTAAACAGGCATTTAAACTTTACATATCGGGAACAACAGACTGAAAAAGGGAGAAATGAGACCTCGCAGTTTTATGTCTTTCTAACTGCAGCAAAAATGGCGACATCTGTCGATGACTTGATGACAGTGCTTGCTCCCAAGCCGACAATCTCCAGCAGCCAATCATATCGCAGCGGGGGCGTGTCCTGCCTGACTTCCGACGCAGATCTACTTTCGTTTCTTCACGTAACCAGACGCCCTCCGCTAAATCATTATTTTCGATTCCGTGCTGAACCGACTACAACCTCCAAACAGGACGTTAATCACTACTTTGATGGACTACGACACCATTGATCAAATCTCATCGTGTGAATGAACTCGTTTCGGTGCGCGTTGATGCTTCTCGCCCTACTTAGCTTAGCTTAGCTCATCTTAGCTCGCTAGCTGCTAGCAAAGAGAAGCACATAACACGTCGTCTAGAAGAGATCAAGTGTGACTTTGTTGGCATTATTGTGCTAAAATGTTTGCAATTACGACACCAAAGTACGAGGAGGAATTCTTTGGAGTAGAAGAAGAGAACGAGCAACATCTTGAAATGCTGGACGATGTTTGCGAGGAGCCTCGACTTGTGCTACACACAGCAGGTTTGTACACTTCTTACTCTCCCTTGCTTAGCACTAGGACTACTATATAGCGTTAAAAATATCAAAATGCAGTCCTCATTACTGTACACAGTAAAATAATTCCAGCCATTATGTTATTGTAACTTAAGTGCATACTACGTTTTCACACATCAATACGTTTTCAATTGATAACATATGATCAAATGTGAATAACTCTTTGAAGTGAGTTTTACAACAAAATACAATTTGAATACGTTAACTTGACTCTATGTGCTAAGCTTAAAAGTAGAAGCCGCATCTTGTAGCCACAAAGCCATGTTAATGCAACACACATATCGTGCCTGAAAGTTACATTTGTTATATATAGAATATGATATATCCTTCAAGCAATCAATCAATCAAAACTTTATTCATAACACACACACACACAATAGAATATATGAATGCATAAATGGCTGGCTACAGATCAGGAGAGGAGACATCACAATATGCTTTGCTAGAATAACTGTGCCTTTTATTACCCGCAAACAGCAATAAACACTTTTATACTGTGCTAGAATAATTGTAAGTTTTATTCCCCGCAGACAGTCATCAATGCCTGTGCTTTGCTCGAATGATTGTACCTTTTATTCCCCGCAAACAGCAATCAATACACTAGAACGTTAAGCAGCATAATATGATCATCATCAGCGCTTACCTTGACACTAGACCGGGGAGCCT
The DNA here is from genome assembly GCF_054856555.1 of Leptonotus elevatus. Lineage (NCBI taxonomy): Eukaryota > Metazoa > Chordata > Actinopteri > Syngnathiformes > Syngnathidae > Leptonotus > Leptonotus elevatus. The sequence goes on along the minus strand of NC_141239.1, from coordinate 3,130,908 downwards.
ACGGTCCGGGTGAAGCGAGCTGCAACAACGGCTGGGCAATCGTACGTGTTCCACAGCGGACTCCGTCCGGACCGTGTGCCGCTCCGTCTTTTATTCGTTAGCAAAAAGTTGTGAGCGTGAGAAACCGGGCTGTCCAAGCCCTCTCCCAGACACTCTCGAAAACATGTTTGCGAAGCAGGGAAGGCTGTAGGTATTCACTCCCAGGCTGATTCCGCCCTTTATTTACAAATTGTTGGGCACCTGGATTCGTACAACAGTTCAGGACAACAACATATCCTTACATAAGAGATTGCACGAGGACATATCAAACCATTGTTATTTTCCCTTCATTCCACCCACCCCCTGGACTCATGAAACCTCAAAATATTTTCAGATAACGCATTAGTCCTGGCACATTTGTCCAAATCAAAAATGGGTTCATTATAGACCCATACCCCTGTTATAGTTTTGTCGTTTGATGACCCTCCCATAATTGACCAGTATGGAAAGTGTTTGTTTCCCATAGATATTATCCATCCATGTTATTACAAAATATCGTCCCCTTATTCCAAAAGTGTTCTAGTTAATTTGTCATCCATGGCGCGTTTGACCTGTTTTACATAGAAGCAAGTACATACATTGAGTAAAGATATCGCACATAATACCACAATAAATACAATCAATGGAGGAGTCGTTACCTTTCGTACAAAGGGTGATAATCCTGTGAATATATCATACCTGTGCGACGCCGATGATTGTTCCACCGTCTTTGCCACTGCAAGTACCTGTTCCCTGGCTACCACTGTCATTAATTTAGTAATGTTATGACGGTGGTCTTTCACCATCTGTTTTAGCACCTTAGTCGCTCAGTGCGCAACTGTACTTCTCCAAGGAGATACTGTTAAGTTATTAACATTGTTTTTCAGTTTCAATTTATATTTTAGCCTTTTTGGATTTAGTTAACTCAGTATGGCTCAATGAATAGCATTCTTATGTGTCTGACAATCCTGAGAAAATAAGGGAGTGTGTGTCTGGTGCCTGTCTCTTCCGAAAGAGACAGGCTGATGTATGATTGTTTTTCTCCAATCTGATTTATAGCTATGGGAACTTGCTGAACTTGCTGATGGGAGGAGAAGGGGGATTCTCTTGTTTATACTGAGTTGTGGCCGGGTGTGTTGTGGGCTGATGGGAGGAGACTTGTAGTCTCCCACTTTTCTGAATAAGTATTGATGCCCCACGGGGGACGAGACAGACAACCTGATAGAACACGGCTTCAGTGTCATCAGCTTTTTGTCCTCAGAAGCTTCTGATAATTATTTACCTTTGCAAAGGGACTTCTTCACCAGAATCTCACCATTCAGTTAATTGAACACGCAAAGAGTACAATACTTAATATTGTCTACTCTAACAATACCCAAACGGTTGTCATTCAACACCTCCAACTGGATCAAGGTGAGAGCTGTGGCATCAGGGAAATTGGTTAACCGATAAGTTTGATTGTTCCATGTCCACAGGTAGACATCCTAGAGGCAGCCAGAGAATGATACTTTCGGAATTATTTAAATCGATTTTTTTGTACTTTGGCATGTATGTATTGCAATGAACACGCAGTCCAATTCATCCAATCAGTCATATTTTGCAATACCTCATCAGTGGAGTTGTTTACACTTTCTCGAAACTGCACTTGTTTTTCCCAAATTAATACATTCTGTGCTTGACCTTGCACCGTAGTTGGCATCCACCGTGCCACTTTTACTACTGCATCATGTGTGTATTGTCCAGTGTTGCTTGCTTGTAGTAATATGGTTGTCAATCAGGTTGGCGAATCCCAGCAACGTTCCCGTCCCCCCCAGAAGAGTGTGTTAGTAAACGCTCCTTAAGTTTTCCGCGTGTTCGTCCTATTATGTTGAATTTCTGAATACAGACTGGAGATCGGTGCACAGGTCCTTCGAAGGATTTATTTTACAGAAATTTCTGGACACAGACAAGTTACAGACAAAACGCTACAGTTCCCCTTGCCAGTGTGCTCGATCCCTCCCACTTGCAGTCGTCTTATACTTTCAGCATAGCGGTCCCCCCAAACCCCTCCCCTCTGCCCTTTCTCCTTTCTCATCAGTGCTGCCCTTAAGCCCCACCCCTAGACCCTCTCCCAAGATAGACAGCACTCAATACACATTGACAGATGGCCGATTGATGTGGAAATATAGTAGGTCTCAGACAAACTGGCACCTTGGAGCAAATAAAACTTTACAAAGGAATCATTTTTAACACATTTTGTTCCCCCAAACAGATGGCTAATTGCGTGTGAAAAGGAAGGAAGAATCTTCAAACATTCCGTCACATTATTACACTCATCAAGCTTTGCTGAGGAAATTAAAGCAGTTATAACTAAAAATCAAACAGTTATAACTAAAATCAAACAGTTATAATTAAATCTGGGCAGAAGACTGTCGACATTCCCTCATTCGGACTCAAAAGAGTCCGACACAAGCAGATAAACATTTCAGAGAAAAAGGTATTAGCGGCGTCATGGTCGCAGACGGCTGGCGCAACATTAAGCAAGGGTTGTGGGGCAAGATTGGACATTATCATTAGCATAAGAAGCAAAAGCACGCAACAATGAAACATCCCTTTATCGGTGAGAGAAAGTTGTTTAGCAGTTATGTAGCATTAAAGAACAATGTGATTCATTTAAATAATTTTCAGTGGAATAAGCATATGTGTATCACATGTTGATAGTTAACTCTTTGACTGCCAGACGTTTTCAGAAAAGGGATGCTGTCAGTGCCAGCCGATTTAAGCATTTTGACTGATCTTTCAAGGTCCACAGAAAATGTTCTGTTTGGACTATGGAAACACACATACTACCAAATGAAAGATTGAACTTTCAAGTTTGTTTCTACCTTATTCCGTTCTTTAGTAATCAACAATAGAAAATGGTTAGTTTCATTCAAATGCGCTTGTTTTGGACCAAAATACGGAGAAATCAAGTTTTTAGTGAAACGATATTATTTCATGCACGCTAGTGAATTTTACACTTCTTTTTGTCCATGAATGATGCCACAAACACCTAAATAGTGCTTTACTTCTATAAAACACTACCACCAAGAATGAAAAAGTGTTTTTTGATAGCAAAATATGTTTATTTACATTCAACAGTGTAACAATTTGACTAAACTATTTACAAATGTGTGCAACTGTGGTACTATTTACAATTATGTTGGATGTTTCAACGACAGTTTTTCGATTGCCTCTTCGCGTGCAGAAGCTACACTTTCTTGCAGGCCGTTTTTTCCGGGGAATAGCAAGTATATACTGCAGTGTGTGTTGCCATAAAGTCTAATATCAGGATCATGCTATGGTTACGTTACGGTGGTGTTACGTCTGGCTTCCTCGTGTCCTTCAGTTGCTATACTGGGTGGTAAGAGATGTTCTGATCCATCTTATCCACTCCATTCATGGTGGCATCGTAGTCCAGAACCAGTGTCTTCTCCGTGATCAGACTGTACCCGCTCCTCCGATGAATATGCATTGGACTCGGAGTACTCTTCATTGTCCGATCGAATGTCCGCTTGTGCAGCTCCGGCGTTAGCAGCGCTAGCCGGTGAGGCTTTATGACGTGAGAATAAAGGCCGCGTCCAACTGTGGCGTCAACCTCGGGATTCACCATCATCATCATCATCAATGTGCATTGGTCAATGCTTTTCGACTACTCTCCGTCGCCCGATCGAATGTCCGCTTGTGCAGAAGTACCCGGTCGGTTGTGCTGCGCGTTTTCCGGCGTTAGCAGCGCTAGCCGGTGAGGCTTACTACGTGATCATAACGGTCGCGTCAAGGCTTCCAACTTTGAGTCATCATCATCGTCGACATCAATGCGCTTTTTAGTATTGATCGATGCTTTCCGTCTTTGAAAAAAATGCTCAAGCGTGAGCTGCTTGCAACCGGTCGCCATTGTTGCTTCATCAGCCATTGTCCCCTCAACACTCTAGCTCCGCCTCACGTCTTATACTGACGCCCACGGTGAGCGGCCCACCCAACCTTGTGCAAAGAAAGTCATCGCTGCCATCTAGGGGCCAAAACGAGTCATTAAACTAACTAGATCTGCTTGATACTTGATACACAGCTGCCCAAGGCTTTCCTCCACCCGTTTCCAAAAAAAACCAAAAAAACATAGTGAACGTCTTTTAACATCCTCGGCGCCCCTCCGTAGGTTTTTACTAAACGTTTTATAACGTTTATGGCGGTCAAAGAGTTAAGAGATGTCCCCCTTTCGAATGAGGTGCCAGGGAGTTTGTGGAGAATCAATACTTTGCTTAATATGATGTGTTGTGGTTATGTTCAAAGTTGTACTGAAGGGCTTCCAGAGATACCAGATTGGCATAAAAGTTAATATGAGAAAGAGTGTCGCGATGCAGCAGCAGATGGAGATTCGTTCCCACTTTGAAGCCATCTCGAGATGATGTTCTTTATTGAATGATATCCGCAATAGGGGCAGCTGGACACTGGATCAGTAGACGTGGTTTTCCGGTCGGGTGGTGGGATCGCTGAGCCTGGGTTTTCCGGTCGTCATCGGGTGGTGGGATCGCTGAGCCTGGGGCGGATCTGGCGGGTTGTGTAGATGAGATGTGGAACCACGTGTCCCCTTTTCCGTGCAGGCGAACTGAAGGAGATGTCCTCTCCATTACCTTGTGGGGTCCAGTCCACCTGGGCTCAGATCATTTTCGTTAAATCACTTTTAACCATACATATTCACAATCAATTATTATTATTATTATTATTATTATTTAATTTTTTTCTATAAAGAGCTCAGTATTGTTCATTCGGAAATGTCATCATCATTGCTTTTTATTTTTTTATTTTTTTTATTTTTTTTGTGTGTGTGGGTGAGAATGTGTATGTGCGTGCGTGCGTGTGTGCGTGCGTGCATGCGTGCGTGTATTTGTTAGCTCACCAAAAACCTATTAGAAAAAATCTCATACCGTTCACCTAAACCGAACACCGCCGTCAGGAGACCCGAGGGGACCAAAGAAAACCAAGAAAGGTGAAATCCAGCACCGACCAGACACCACCCACCAGAACTCCTCCCCAACCCAAGAAACATCCAGACCCCAACAAATCCAAAAAACATAAAATCAGGGAGGCCTCAAGAGACCGAAGGAGAGACCGAGAAAAGGAAGGAAGGACAGACGAAGCCGAGTGAGATCCACAGACACCAGCCTCCACCGATTCAATGACCTGAGGAGGAAACAGATTGTGTCTGAGTTTCGGTAGATGCTGGTGTGGTGGATCTGGCATGCATGAAAATCTCCACCAAAGAGGGGAGCCGTCAAACCCCCGCCGGAACAGAGCAAGCGCAACACCTCAGGGCCCCCCAGGCCGCGGCAGCGCCAAAGGACGACCCCCGGGCCCCGCCAGGGCCACCGGCCGGAGAGCAAACCCAGGAGCAGGAGCAGCCCCCCACCCCAACACGGCCCGCGCCCCCGACCCAACGCAGCAGGACGGGGCACTGCAGGCCCGCCAGGCACCCCACCGGCCCCCAACCCCCGCACCCCCACGACCCCCCGCCCCCCATCCACCCACGCCACCCACCCCAACCCAGCCCCAGCCGCCCCCAGGTCCCCAATCCCCCAGACACCCCCAGCACCCCAGCACCCCCCACCCCGCAACCCCCACCACCACCCCCCCCCCCGACCCCACCCCGACCAACCGGCAGCCCCCGCCCCTCAGCCCCCGGGGACCACCCGCACCCAGGCACCGGCGCCGAAGAGGGGCCGGACAGCGGAGCGGAGAGGGCAGCCGCGCCCACCCCACCCCCCGCCGTGTGGAGGGACGGAACACCGGGGGCAGAAGGGGGAGATGGGGGCACCGGAGGGCGGCCGACACCCCCGAAACCCAGGCCCAGCGGGGGAAGGCCCCGGTCGTCACCCCAGCGTTCTTTGTGAAAGTTAACCCCTGTTACTGAGTCCGCCAGCTCGCCGACTGGCGAACTCTACCCCTAAACCGTGAATGTGACCCCACCCAGTGTATATACAAGTGTGTGTGTGTGTGGTGCATTAAATCACAATCAATTATTTTTGAAGGAGCATCTGGTTGTTTTTTTGTTAGCTTGGAGTTAGTAAATATTAGTTGTTTGAGTTCTGGAGGTTCCGGAACGTGCGTCCCTTCCAATGTAGCTGTTGGAGCCAGAAAAGGTCTGTTGGTGTGACATTCAAACAGAGTCCAGCCTTTGGCTGAGTTAAGTGACATTCGCATATTCATTAACTCTTTGACTGCCAGACGTTTTCAGAAAAGGGATGCCGCCAGTGCCAGCCGATTTAAGCATTTTGACTGATTTTCAAGGTCCACAGAAAATGTTCTGTTTGGACTATGGAAACACACGTACTACCAAATGAAAGATTGGACTTTCATCTTTCATCAGAAAAAAAGAGTTTGTTTCTACCTTATTCCGTTCTTTAGTAATCAACAATAGAAAATGGTTAGTTTGACCCAATTTCGCCTGTGTTGGACCAAAATACGGAGAAATCAAGCTTTTAGTGAAACGATATTATTTCATGCATTCTAGTGAATTTGACACTTCTTTTTGTCCATGAATGATGCCACAAACACCTAAATAGTGCTTTACTTCTATAAAACACTACCACCAAGAATGAAAAAGTGTTTTTTGATAGCAAAATACGTTTATTTACATTCAACAGTGTAACAATTTGACAACAATTTGGCAAACTATTTACAAATGTGTGCAACTGTGGTGCTATTTACAAATATGTGGATGTTTCAACGACAGTTTTTCTTTTTGTAACACTCTCCTGCGTGCAAGGAGACGCAACAGCATTTGCACAAGATTGCCTCTTCGCGTGCGCCACTTTCTTGCCGGCCGTTTTTTTCCGGGGAATAGCAAGTATATACTGCAGTGTGTCATCAAGTCTAATATCAGGATCATGCTACGGTTACGTTACGGTGGTGTTACGTCTCGCTTCCCCGTGTCCTTCAGTTGCTATACCGGGTTGGTAGGAGATGTCCTGATCCATTTTATCCACTCCATTCATGGTGGCATCGTAGTCCAGAAACAGTGTCTTCTCCGTGATCAGACTGTACCCGCTCCTCCGATGAATATGCATTGGACTCGGGGTACTCTTCATTGTCCGATCGAATGTCCGCTTGTGCAGCTCCGCGTTTTCCGGCGTTAGCAGCGCTAGCCGGTGAGGCTTTATGACGAGAGAATAACGGCCGCGTATAGCTTCCAACTCCGGCGAGGTTGACCATCATCATCATCATCAATGTGCATTGGTCGATGCTTTTCGACTACTCTCCATCGCCCGATCGAATGTCCGCTTGTGCAGAAGTACCCGGCCGGCTATTGTGCGCGTTTTCCGGCCTTAGCAGCGCTAGCCGCGCTAGCCGCGCGTAGCCGGTGAGGCTTACTACGTGATCGTAAACACGTCCAGGCTTCCAACTTTGGCGTCAAACTCGCAGTCATCATCATCATCATCATCAATCTGCATTGGTCGATGCCAACTCTCCATCGCCCGATCGAATGTCCGCTTGTGCAGAAGTACCCGGCCGGCTATTGTGCGCGTTTTCCGGCCTTAGCAGCGCTAGCCGCGCTAGCCGCGCGTAGCCGGTGAGGCTTACTACGTGATAGTAACAGGCCAAAGCTTCCAACTTTGGCGTAGAGCTCGTTGTCATCATCATCGTTGACATCAATGCGCTTTTTAGTATTGATTGATGCTTTCCGTCTTTGAAAAAAATGCTCAAGCTGAGCTGCTTGTAACCGGTTGCTTGGTCAAGCCATTGTGGCTTGGATCAGCCATTGTCTCCTCAACACTCTAGCTCCGCCTCACGTCTTCTACTGACGCCCACGGTGGGCGGCCCATCCAACCTTGTGCAAAGAGAGTCATCGCTGCCCTCTAGGGGCCAAAACGAGTCTTTGACTAATCAGATCAGCCTGATTCTTTCAGCACAGCTGCCCAAGGCTTTCCTGCACCCGTTTTTGAAAAAAAAAAAAAAAAACATAGGGGACGTCTTTTAACGTCCTCGGCGCCCTTCCCTAGGTTTATGCTAAACGTTTTATAACGTTTATGGCAGTCAAAGAGTTAATGCAACAGGAAGAGCTTGTAACCAATTAAAATTTGATGAGGCCAATGCTTTAGCCAATTTTCTTTAATATTTATATTTTTCTTTAATATTTATATTAATTCGCTCAATCTGTCCTTGGGATTGGGGATAATACACTGAACCAAATGTGTTTTAATCCCAATGCCTTTTCTACCGCTTGTAGATGTTTGTTTTTGAAATGGGTTCCATTGTCTGATCAAATTTTTCTAGGAAACCCATGTGATGGTATGTGATTAATCAAATGTTTTACCATGATATTTACTGTTTTAGATTTGCATGAATATGCCTCTGGCCATCCTGAAAAGGAATCCACTATTAACAGCAAATATCTGTATCCTGACACTGGTTTTATCACGTCAGTGAAATCCATCAAAAAACATCTGACCCCAGAGCTGTCACGTCTGGCCGGACCGTGAGTGCCCTGGGGAGGTTCAGATGTATGCATACCATTATACCCTTTGCAAACACAACAATTTAACAATTTGTCTCATGAAAGGACCAAGTGTGTAATTGTTTCAATGTTTCTTCCACACCTAAATGGCATATTCCATGGGCTCCAGAAATTAGATTTTTCAATTGTTTCTGAGATGGAATATATTTACCTTCTGTCCGCCATATGCTTCATATTTTTGTCCCCCTCTGGACTTACTTTTTTCTGTCACAGCTTGATCACCTCCTGTGGATTATCACATTCAGACTCACTTACAGTTAGTTGGAGTGTAGGTTGGTACCCCGCAACCTTTTTTTGCTGTTCGATTGCTAATTCGTTTCCATTCTTTTAATTCAACATGAACTGTCATGTGTGCATATTTTTCCAGTGGAGTTGATGCATACAGACAAACTTGTCGACTTCCCCCTTCCCTCTTCTGATAAAGAGCAGCAGAATCACTGCTGACCTTTTCAGACACGTCAAGATAGAACATTTGACTGTAATCAGGAATCACAAAAGCTGTAGCAGTGGAAAGATGCTGTTTCAAGGAGATGAAGAGCAGAGACATCGTGGCTCCAAGATAAGAAGTGTCAGATGCAGCTGTCAGTAAGCACCAGGAACAACAGGGGGTAGTTCAAATGAAGACAGCAACTGTCGAAGACAGTCGTTAAAGAGACAAAGCCTTTGAGGCAGGCGATTGTAATGAAAAAGAGAGCCTTAGCCATGTCAATGCAAGTGAAATGAGTGTGGGCTGATGCAATTTGAGACAATGCAGAGTGAGGACTTCGGGTCAGAAAAAGTAGGAGTTAAGACGGCCGCATTAATCTCTTGCAGGTCATAAATCACAAGAAACTTTCCAATATCTTTCTTCTCAACGGGTGAAATAGGCGTGTTATAATCAGAGCCGAAATTTTCACACAACACTCCTGCTTTGAGCAAACCGTCAATTGTTTCCGAAATGCTAATCATCCCAGCCTCTTTTACAGAGTATTGGGGAAACACAATAGGTGAGACGTTACCGAGATCAACATCAGTGGGATCCATGGACCACAGCGATGTTAATTTTTTTATATATATATATATATATATATATATATATATATATATATATAACCAGCAAAATTGCTGTTGGTTGTTTTACTTCCATGGTGCCAATCCAGAAGCTGGTGCTCCAAAACGAAAGTGGGTAAAAATGTATTAGACTAAATCCAATAAACATCAAGTGACGGCAAATAGAGCAATTGGGATTTAAATACATTTTGCCATTCATCATATTTTAAATTCCCATATGTTGTTTTCAATTTTCTGAAATGCCTCGCTATAGATCTCATCCCCTGATCTGTCATAGTACAGAGTGCAATGCATACAATCAGTTACCATATCATAAGATCTGAGGTTACGAACCCAAGGTGACCAGAGAACTCAGAAGTGCTTAGATTCGAGCCAATCACTGGAGTCAATATCCACTCTTTCTCAGTAGATGTTGGCAGTGGCGCATGCCACAGGGCATTGTTCAACAAGCGGGCACTGTGAGGTGACACTGGAGACAGATCAGCAGTAGGTGTTATCATCCGGAAATTCCAGGATAAGTCCATCAGGGCTGCATTTGATGAGAGGAGATCTCTGCCCAAAAGATTGACTGGACAGTTAGGTGCAAACGCAAAAGAATGCAAAACACAAAAGGATGCAAAATAATCTGTGAACAGTCACTGAGCATGTGGATTCAGGGAATATCCTTGTAGCTCTCTTTCCTCGAATGTAGCCACGTGCAGTTTGTTGGCCTCTGCCTCTCCACCCAAACGCTTGAAGTCGCTGTCTGCAATCGTGGGTCCAATGACCAGGCCGTTCACAATAGAAGCACATGTTGGGCCACCCAGGGGGCGCACCTTGACTAATGAATGTACCTGCTTGATACATCATGCACTCGGAATCAACAGAGGGAGATGAGATCACAGCAAAAGTGTTTTCTTCCTGCTTTTTCAAAAATTTCAATTGCACCATAGCAAATTGTGTGTCTGTACTTTTGTGTTTGTCTACCTTAGCACCGGGAAGATGCCTCCATGGCCTTTGCCACAGACTTGGGAATGCCCTTCAAAATGGCTGCTCGGAACACTTGCGAATGCAAAGTGATAGCCGTAGGGGTGTATCCCGTTTTCAGAGTGTAATCAGTGAGGGCCAGATCAACAAAAAGCCGCGACCTCCTCATCTGCTTTGGGAGTGTGCATCAGATCTGGAATGACACAATCAGGGAGGAAAAACAAAGGTTAAATAATTTTCTCGCCTAAGAGCCTAATTATCAGGGAGGAAAAATATATAATTGTGTAAAAAGAACACAGGTATCACCTGCTATTAACATTTGTCCCGTAACAGCTCTCTGCACTGCCTGCAGCAAATTATCAACCCTACACACTCACATCAGTGGGAGAAAAATGTCCATAAAGCATGTGCCTGCAAGATTTGGGCTTCGAGCCACAGGCCGATGAGAGGGCAAAAGCTGGACCTTTGGAAGATTCTTCGGGGTCTTTCAGAACCTCTGGTTCGGTCCATAACGAGAGTCAGGGTGGGCACCTGAAAGACTCCGGACATGACACTTTAATTCTGCCACTTGATTCTGAGATGCGTTCCCACTTTAAAGCCATCTCGAGATGATGTTCTTTATTGAATGATGTCCTCAATCGGGGCAGCTGATTCAACCTTTATTGAATGATGTCCTCAATAGGGGCAGCTGGACACTGGATCAGTAGACGTGGTTTTCCGGTCGGGTCGTCAGGTGGTGGGATCGCTGAGCCTGGGGCAGATCTGGAGGGTCGTGTAGATGAGATGTGGAACCACGTGTCCCTTTTTCCGTGCAGGCGAACTGAAGGAGATGTCCTCTCCATCACCTTGTGGGGTTCAGTCCACCTGGGCTCAGATCATTTTTGTTAAATAACTTTTAACCATACATAATCACAATCATTTATTTTTGAAGGAGCATCTGGTTGTTGTTTTTTGTTAGCTGGGAGTTAGTAAATATTAATTGTTTGAGTTCTGGAGGTTCCGGAACGTGCGTCCCTTCCAATGTAGCTGTTGGAGCCGGAAAAGGTCTGTTGGTGTGACATTCAAACAGAGTCCAGCCTTTGGCTGAGTTAAGTGACATTCGCATATTCATTAAGGTTCTTTACTTCCTCATTTCTCCTTAGATCCATGGACCTTGGGTCTGTTTTTTGTTGTCACTGGGGCAACTGTATCAAGTGCCAGTTGTAGTTTTTAAAATGGTCAAGAATAAAATCACGGGGGCAGGTAAGACAAGTGGAGGATATTTGTTTAAAACTTTGATTTATTTGTGTATATATATATATTATATTATATTGTATTATATTATATTATATTATATTATATTACATATACAAAAAACATAGACCCAAGGGCTTGACATAGCAGAAGCAAATTGACTCTCTGGGCTTTGAGAGATGAGATTGGCACGCCTTAAAAGTCAATTCAGCTCTGACGGTGCCCCCCCCCCAATGGTCCGGTTCGATTTGGGTTTCTGATGCATCGTACCGTGTGCGATAGGCCCAAGTCAAGGGGCTGCTGTCGAAACAATAATACACATCAACTCACGCTTGTCTTCTTGTGTCTTGCAGACGTCGGTGAGGAATATCTTCGTCCTGACGAACAGGAAGTGAAGTCTCCTCATGTTAAAAAGGAGGAGGAGCATCCTTACATCAAAGAGGAAGAAAAGCCTCTTTTTGTCAAAGAGGAGGAGGTTGAGGATGATGTCACCAAGTCACCACTGATCTTCGCCCCTTTAAAGAGTGAAGATGAAGTCAAGGGTGAGTGTGAGGAGGACAGAGAGGCGGAGCTTCCAAGCAGCAACTCAACTCCTCAACACATGACGACAGAAGGTGATGCAAACCACTGGCGACCACCGCAAGCACAAAGTAATGACATAAGGTCTAAAGATAGGCCGATATGTTTTTTTCAGGTTCAATACCGATTATTAGTTGGGTGATAACCGATATTTGAAGCTGATATTCATTTTCATGGCGCATATTGGCGTCAACATTTTCTAAAATACATTGTATCGTCTTAAAAAGTTAAATGGAAACTTAAGCAAGTTATTTCCACAGCTCTCTAGTTCTCTACAGTAAATATTTTCACGCCAAAATTTAAAAATACCTGAAATCTTAAACTTTCACATTTCAATGTCGAACAAAAACAAATGGTTCAAAAGATTCCTAGGGTCATTAGCATCTCTTATAAAGTTAACTGAAAATGTAAATATATAGCTCCCTGAGATTAAAATGGTTTTACATTTACCTTATTTCGGCCGTCAGATAAAAAAAAAAAAAAAGAGCTCATACCGATATTGACCAAAATGCCCAATATCGGCCTGTATCGGTCTATCTCTTATAAGGTCCCACTCTCCTCAAGATGATGATGATGATAATGAATATGCTATCGGTGATAGGGCATGAGCTCAAAATGGAGTTTGAAAGCGCACACAACACACACTGGGGCAAAACCTTTTTCCTGCTCAGATTGGGGCAAAAGTTTCTCTCAAAAGTCAACTTTAGCAATGAACAAAAGAACACACACTGGTGCAAAACCTTTCCATAGATCAAAGTGATCCATGTGTGGGGTTGAGTCGCCCAAATATATATATATTTTTTGATGGGCCAGTCCGAGTGTGCGGTGGGCCCAAATCAAGGTGCCGCTTCAGAAACAATAATACACAACATCAAGTCATGCTAGGCCATTTGGGGGCCCTAAGCAAAATAATGTCATGTGGCCCATATGTGCGCCATTTATTCACCGTATACTGTGTAACCCATACAGCCACATTTCATATATATTAGTCAGATGTTGTAGCACTGCAGAAAGTAATTTAAACTTCTCATCCCAACTGTTTGTTAGTACTTGTAGTATATGCTGCCAAACCTCATTTGAAAAAATGAAAAGATAGAATGTGTTCTGTATTTGTTTTAAGCTTGTAATTGTGTTGAAACTCACAAAATAAGTTATTTTAAAGTCAAGCAAACTATAATAAACAATTAGGGTTCTAAATGAACTTTTTTTTTTAATCATCAACCAATGTATGTTTTTTCAATGAGAAGATAGTTTCTTTTTTTATCATCACTGAAACAAAATATTAAAACTGGTGTTTTCTTCACAGTGAGTACTTTAGTGTATTTTGTTTTTAAACAAATACAAATGCCTCCTTAACAGAGACCACTTTCTGCGAACAAATTTGTGTCTTTCTTAAACACTATCCAACATGTCAGTCAGTTACATAGTGAATTGTTTCATTTTATAAACTGACGATTTTTTGTGTAACATTGCAAAAGTAAATAAATAAAATTACTTAAATATTAAATCCAATTATATCGATATTAATAAATTGTGTGCTTCAAAAAGTCGAACACAACATCAAGTCGTGCTTGAGATTTGACTTAACTAAACCAAATGTATGTTTGTCTTCTTGTGTCCCGCAGACGTTGGTGAGAAATGTCTTCGTCCTGAGGAACAGGTGGTGAAGTCTCCTCATGTGAAACAGGAGGAAGAAGAGCATCCTTACATCAAAGAGGAAGAAAAGCCCCTTTTCGTCAAAGAGGAGGAGTTTGAGGATGATGTCACCAACTCACCACTGACCTTTGCCCCTTTTAAGAGTAAAGATGAAGTCATGGGTGAGAGTGAGGAGGGCAGAGGGGCGGAGCCTCCGAGCAGCTCAACTCCTCAACACATGGAGACAGAAGGTGATGCAGACCAATGGGGATCATCACTAGCACAAAGTGATGACATAAGGTCACAGTCTGCTGACACTGACGATGATGAATTCGCTAAAGGTGATCATGCTGACAACAACCGCTGCAAATGTTCTCAGTGTGCGAAAACATTCAGTTCAAAGGGGAGTTTGAAAGTTCACCTGAGAAAACACACTGGAGAAAAACCTTTTTCTTGCTCAGACTGCGGCAAAAGCTTCTCTCAGAAGGGAATTTTAACAAAACACACAAGAACCCACACTGGAGAAAAACCTTTTTCTTGCCCAGACTGTGGCAAAAGCTTCTCTTTCAAGGGACATTTAAAAATACACAAAATAACACACACTGGAGAAAAACCTTTTTCTTGCCCAGACTGTGGCAAAAGCTTCTATGAAAAGGGAACTTTAAAAATACACAAAATAACACACACTGGAGAAAAACCTTTTTCTTGCCCAGACTGTGGCAAAAGCTTCTCTCACAAGGGAAATTTAACAAGACATACAAGTACACACACTGGAGAGAAACCTTTTTCCTGCTCAGATTGTTGCAAAAGCTTCTCTGACAAGGGAAATTTAACAATACACAAAAGAACACACACCGGAGAGAAACCTTTTTCCTGCTCAGACTGTGGAAAAAGCTTCACCACCAAGTCATATTTAACAATACACAAAAGGACACACACTGGAGAAAAGCCGTTTTCCTGCTCAGACTGTGGCAAAAGCTTCTCGTATAAGTCAGATTTAACAAAACACACAAAATCACACGCTGGGAAGCAACCATTCAGTTGCAGTGTTTGTGCTAAAAGATTCTCCTGTAAAAAGCTTATTGAGAGACACGAGTGTGCTGATGAGAATAGCAGCGATCTTTGAAGCTTAAAAAAGAAGGGAGTGAGTCTGGTATGCTGTAAAAGTGTAAATGATTTTGCTTAAAATACAGTGCGGAAAATGTATATTATATAAGTGAATATATATGTATATCTATTTTTTGATATATGGATAATGATAGTGAATATTCACTAAAACCGCTAAGCCATTTTGTAGATGGGTAGAATCTGTGAATGATTTTAAAAGATACTTCTTTGGTCCCACTGCTCACCTTTTTTACCCCTGACCCGTTTCCAATGCCTGATATGTCATTTCAAAACTTAGTATTTATTCAACCACTAAAGCTCAACTACTCAAAAGTGTCGTCACAGCGTCATGCTCATTCATCCCTGCACTTTATAAATAAAATTAACCATAAAATAGAAAGTGGATTTCTTATCAATGATATAAGTGATCATCTTCCGGTCTTTGCAATTTTTCAAGAATATTTTGATTTAAAAAATAAGATCAACAATAATTTACACATCAGAAACAAGACTAAGAACACAACGGCTGCCTTTAAGCTGGATTTAGAAAAACATAATTGGTCTGACGTCTATTCAAACGATGATCCCAATATCGCATACAATGCATTTCAGTCTACCATTATCTCTTTATACAATAAACATTGTCCATTAATAAAAGTCACAAGAAAATATAAAGGTCTAAATAAGCCATGGATGACGAAGGGGAACGAGAATGCATGTAAAAAGAAAAACATTTTATACAAAAGATTTATTACATTGAAAACTATGGAAGCTGAAATAAAGTACGAGACCTACAAAAAATGAACTATTGAATATTATACGAACAAGTAAGAAAGATCATTACCATGCATTAGAGCAGAATAAAAGCAACACACAAGAAATATGGAAAATACTAAATCATGTAAATAAAAAAAATATCCAGAATATTTCATAAAAGATAAAAATATTGTGTTTGAAAAAATTTCAGACATAGCTAATAATTTAAATGAGAATTTTGTTAATGTTGGCAGTAATTTGGCAGAAGAAATCCCTGAGCCACAAAACAAATGTCAAATAGATAAGCACATTAAAAATAATTCATCCACTATGTGGCTTAATGCTGTTAATGATACAGAAGTATTAAATTAGTAGAAAGTATTATAAAATATGTTGTGCAACCTTTCACATATATATGTAATTTGTCGTTTAAAGCCGGTATATTTCAATCAAAAATGAAAATTGCAAAAGTTATTCCTATTCATAAAAATAGAGAAAGACACATATTCACTAATTGTAGAGCAATATCACTGCTGCCACAGTTCTCAAAAATTCTCGAAAAATTATTTTCATATCGACTGGGCGATTTTATTGAGAAACATAAGCTTTTAAGTGAAAATCAAAATGGGTTTAGAGAAAAACGGACCACCTCAATGGCAGTCATGGAACTCGTAGAAGCAATATCTAGTAACATACATAATAAAACATTTACTGTTGGAATTTTTATAGATTAAAAAAAAAGCATTTGATACTATAGATCATTCTATACTAATGAATGAATTAGAAAGATATGGCATAAGAGGTTTGGCATATAAATGGATGAAAAGTTATTTGGATAATAGATATCAGTACTTACAGTTTAACAACATACAATCAAAACACTTGCAGATTACTCATGGAGTCCCCCAAGGGTCTGTGCTAGGCCCCATATTATTTATATTGTACATAAATGATATCTGTTGTGTCTCAAAAATATTCAAAAGTGTCTTATTCGCCGATGACATAACTCTCTACTGTTCAGGAGAAAACCTGAAGCAGCTTCTGACTGCCGTGGAGAATAAATTGAACACATTAAAAAACTGGGTTGACTTAAATAAATTATTAAACTTAAACAAAACCAAGTTTATAGCTTTTGTTACTAGACAAACCACACAACAGGTCAAAATTATGGTAAATTCAATTGAAATCAAATTTTTGGGAGTAGTTATTGATGAAAAATGATGTTGGAAGTCACACATAGAAAATGTCAAAAGGAAAATGTCCAAAATGATAGGGATACTCTCTAAAACTAATCAGAAATCATTCTACACATGATATTGTTCATTATTATTACCATATCTGACCTATTGTGCGGAAATCTGGGGAAACGCATATAAAACAAATACCCATCCTGTTTTCAAATTGCAAAAAAGAGCCATAAGAATTATAAATCGATCAAAATATACAGAACCAACTCTCTTTTCTCTCAGTTCTCTATTTATTAAATCAAATACAATGAAATTTTACGACTTAGTTGAATTTAAAATAGTACAAATAATGTATAAAGTACACAACCATCTACTCTGCCACAGTACTCAGAAGCTGTTTGAAATGAGAGAGAGTCCTTAAAACATAAGTGTCTACAAAAAAAATCAAAACAAGAACAAATATTAAGCAAAGGTGTTCATTTGTGGAATGATTTTGGAACTGACCTGAAAAGATGTCTGTCCCTTGCTGAATTAAAAAAAATGTTTAAAAGCAAAGTTCCAAAAAATTACTTACATCAGTCATGAGCTGTTAAAAATGTATATATGCTGTAATTTTATATGAGTTTATAGAGTTTATATAAGGTGTCGTTAGGCGTTGTGGAGGGTGAGTAATTCATTGAGGTTGGCCACCATGTACAAAGTGCAATATTGGCTAGGCATTCATTATCCTTTTGGTAGCTTGGAGCATGCTGATCTTTTTTATTTTATTTATTTTTGCCTATATTTGGTCCACAACAGCTGTCAATCATTGTTCAAGTTTGCCGTTTACTCAAAGTGGCAGATACGTTTTCTATCATGCCAAAATGGCTGCACTCAGACCATTTTGGGACGCGTGACGTCAACGACTAAGACCATTTTGGGACGCGTGACGTCAACGTCAGGATCTCCATGTGCAGTGCTGCAATACTCCTGGTTGGGAAACACTGCATTAGACAACCTAATCCAAAATAGTGTTGAAGGCCCGATTTGACTGACGCGAGACAGACTAAGAGTTGGCCCCTCTGCATTGAGGAAACTAATGTTCACAAAAGCAAAGACTGTTTTCAATTTATTTTAAAGTAATATTATTTTATGTGCATGGCTGTAGAGTACCGTAAAATCGTGTTTCTCAATAAAAATGCGCGGTTCAATTTGCAGATGGCGACATCTGTCGGTGACTTGATGACAACGCTCCATACACGATCGAAGCTTCCAGCAGCCAATCATATCGCAGTGTGGGCGTGTCCTCGACTTCTCGCACGTCTGCTTTCGCTTCTTCACGACACCAGACGCCCTCCGCTAAATTATTCTTTCCGATTTGGTGCTGAACTGACTGCAGCCTCCACACAGGACGCCCATCGCTACTTTGAAGGACTACAACATCATTTATTAAGTCTTTGTGGCCGGATCAACTCGTCTCGGTGCACGTTGAAGATTCGCGGCTTAGTTAGCTTAGCTTATTTTAGCTTGCTAGCCGCTAACAAGGAGACGCGTTTGGTAATCGCGACACATCGACAACGAGACATCAAGTGTGACTTTTTGGGCGTTTTTGTGCCAACATGTGTGCAAGAACGACACCGAAGTACGAGGAGGAACTTTTTGGAGTAAAAGAAGAGAAGGAGCAACATCTTCGACTTCAACTGCTGGGCAATGTTTGCGCGCAGCCTCGTGTTGTGCTACGCAGAGCAGGTTTGTACACTTCTTAGCTCGCCTACTTCGTGAAGAACTTGTTTCTATCGTTAAAATAATATCCATGTGTTTGTAGTTCAATAGAATCCTACAGAGCCCCAAAGGCTAGTGATGAATACATGGGTATGAACTGAACTACGTAAACAGGCAGAACAAAAAAGGAGGAGTGGCTCTGTATGTTGATGAAGGATTAGAATACAAAAAAAGTGGAGAAGATGAATGCCATTATTCTGGAAATTTGTATGGAAAAAGGGGAAGAATATATTGGTTGGTTGTGTATACAGAGCTCCGGGGTCTGATATTGAATTATTTAATAATTGTAGGGAAATAATGTTTTCCAGCGATGAAAAAAAAACAAGGACGTGTTAGTTTGCAGGGATTTCAATTTGGATCTTTTAAATCCTAATAAGCATGAACTAACTGATGAATTTATCGATGTAATGTTTAGTAAGAGTTTATTTCCTTTAATCACAAAACCAAGCAGGGTAACATCTTATTCCGCCACACTAATTGATAATATATTTACTCACTGTATGGATAATACCTCGATTTGTGGATTACTTCTGAATGACATCAGTGATCATCTGCGACTGTTTGTGAGGTATGATTGGAATTTTGTTATTGTCTGTGAATCTTAATGTGTTTAACTATAAAATAATAAGAACAGAAGAATCTATTGACAGCTTAAGAAATGAATTACTGATAACAGAGAGAATAGTATACGAGGAGACTGACATTAACAAATCATATGAAACATTCCTGCGAATATTTAAAGCATTATTTGATAAGCATTGTCCAAGAAAATGTTACTACCAGAAGAAAAGATACACAGAAAAAAAATGGATCACGAAAGGGCTACAGAATGCATGCAAAAAAAAGAACACATTATACAGGAAATTCTTAAAATTAAGAACTGTAGAAGCAGAAAAGAAATATAAGATAAGTTCATTAATATTATGAGAAAATCTAAGAAAGATTACTATAATTGGACAAGAATAAAACCAAAAAAAGTGATATGGAACTTCTCAAACATTTTAGACATTTTTTTTGCAAATATTCTAGATTATTTCATTGAAGAGTATGAATTGATAAATGACAGTTAATATGGATTGAGACCAAAGAGGTCCACATGGAAGAAATAACCAGTTCTCTGGACCCCACAAAAAATGTAGCAGGAGTATTTGTAGATTTAAAAAAATTATTTGACACAATAGATCATCATGTACGAGTTAGGAAACTTGAAAAATATGGAATTAAATGAGTTACGGCAAAATAACCACCGCAGATTGTTTATCTTGGCCAAACAATACGCGGCCGCTTCAGTATGATCTAACCACCGTCTGCTCTTTTTCCCTTTCTATAAGGAGTGCATCTAATCAAGAGTGCGAAAAAATACGGACAACCCGTAACAGTTGGCAGCTCTGCAACAACAGTTATTAGAACAATCAATAAAATCTTAAACTATTTCTTGTGCTACTCAGCCAGCTTCTGGAATGGAATTGACTACATGTTGTTTTATGTCAGCGGCACATCAGTTTAGTAGGTATAGCATTAGCGTTTTAATGCCATTAGCGATGTTGAGAGGAATTTGTCCTAAAACCCTTAGTCAGGATTGATTGTTTTGTTTTCGTGCTACTACTAGCATTCTCTGCTAGCGACATGTCATGATTACGTGAAGAAGTGCAGACTTATAACCAGGGTTGCTTTTAAGGGTCTCATATTATTCTTTCAACATTCTAAAATACTTCTCAAATGTGTAAAAGACATGTCTGTGACATGCATTCATCAAAATTGACTTTGGATGTAATATTTTTGCTGTCCCTCAATCAGCCAAAAAAACACTCTGTTCAAAACAGCCTGTTTTAGGGTTGTGTCACTTTTATGTAAATAGCCAACGCATTAGAAGCTTCATTGGTCATGTCACGTTCTTGTTGTCTAAACAATTCGTCTCGTTTATCCTTCAATAAACGGTTTTGTTCTGTCAATTTGTCGTCTGCAGCTTTTTCAAAGCGAGAAAGAATCGTACGCCATTTGCTGCGAACTACCTGGGGCACTTCAGCGTGTTTAGTCAGTTCCAAACCGAAAGCTCTAGCCTGAGTAAATTTTTCCTGCGGGCCATCCTTCATAGCCAACACGTTGTCTAATTTTTCCTCCAATTGTTTCACAGTCAATGTAGGCGCCTGCAAATTTTGCAGCATCTGAATAGCAGTATTGTATGGTGATTTAGTAAACGGGTTTATAGCATCAAACATATTTCCCATGAGCGGCTCAGCATACGCCGGTGGAGCTGTTAGTTTAGCATCAAAATCAGCCACTTTGTTATCACCAGCTTCTATCATTGCCATCCGAGCGATTTTAACTGAACTGCCCAAAGCCAACATTCTAGCATTAATCATCATTCGATGCACTTTTTTACAATTTCATCTGACTCTTCTACCATTTAAAGAAAATACAAATGTCTCTCGTACCATTTTGTCCAGCGATTGCCGTTTTTTCACGCATGCCAATTCCACCGCTTTCATCAAAGATATCAAGCAAACCGCGAATGTCAACGGTGGAAACCAACCTTTTTCACAGCAAGCCGTCATCCATTCATTCAATAGTACTTTCATTTTACGTCGATGTTTTTCGAACATGGCCCCCGACTGAAACCTCGGAAGCATTCTTAACTTGTGCATCCAAGAATAAGTTCCGACTATGAACCGGAAGTATTTTTAGGTCAAACCAGTCGGTGTCGCGGTCAAAACCGCCCTCCATTGTTTATTTTAATTATTCACCTCTTTAGTTATTATTATATTCAAGTCGTATTAATATTTATCAATTCAGTGACGTCTCACTTGTAGTATGATAGTTCAATAGGTTAAATTTATTCAACAACGTTACTCGTTGCTCCCCTCAAAAAAATGGTAACTAATAAAATTAACCACAGACAAAAGAAATAAATCCGAAAAAACACGGACACATTTAACAAATACAGACAAACATGAAATACCTCCGAAGAACACGGACACACGTAACAAATACAGACAAACAGGAAATACCTCCGAAGAACACGGACACACGTAACAAATACAGACAAACAGGAAATACCTCCGAAGCGCACGGACACACTTCACAAAAGACAACGTGCCTTCGTTAAAAATAATAAAAATAAATTACATCCGGATCTAGCGATTCCTTAGTAGTGGCGTAATAAAGCCCTACGTCGACCTGTACCTCCTTAAAAATCATAAAATAAACAGCTTATCATGATCTCTAGATTTCCTAGCGGTGGCGCAATAAACCCCCGCGTCTACCCGTTTTCCTCTCAAAATTCATAGAATAACCGTCATGATCTAGCGATTCCTTCACAGCGGCGAGACTCCCGTCCCAAAAACAAAATAAAGCCGCTTGCTTCAACCTGTTTGTCTTAAAATTCTTAATGCTTCTTCAGCTGCGCATAAACCAACGTGACGGTACTTCCGTAAACAATGACCTCGTCACCACGTACGTGTATAGTTCAATGTAGTAGTAAAATCCAAAATCAAGGACTTCGCATCCCTCCGTTAACCGAACGACTTCAAACTCTACTAATACCTGTTCACTCAGACCTCATGTAAAATTTTGTCAATTTAGAAGACGAAAACCGGTTGCAGCGGTCCCAAACAGACAGAACTTCCCTACGTGGATAAACGTCTCCACTTACCGTAATTAATTATTTGGCAGAATTAAATGTTTAACACAGACACTAGTGTAGAGTACTTTCAACACTACTTAGTGTTTACCAGTGTAGATTTTTAACACTATACAGTGTTGGAGTTCCACTGGTTAAGTGTAAATAAATAAATAAAGTAACACTTTGAAAAGTGTCAGATTTACACTCATTGGTGTGGATACATATCAACACTTTTCTAGTGTTAGATTTTGCCAGTATTAACATATTTTGAAACGCTCCATTGTTCATGATTTGATCTAACCACATGGAATCAAAGTTACTTGGTCGAGTTGAGGACGTCCATCACCTGCTGTCCTTTGGACTCTGTCTACTGTCACACAAACACGCGCGCCGTGGTAATGAGCTAATCCGTGTAGCCGCGCTCGGGAGCCCGTGTTCTCTCAGCCTGAACCATCAGCAAGCTGTCACCCCTTCAGACACTTAATGACTTTCTGCTCCTTGGACAACTCGGGCCAAAAGAGATTACATATATACTGTATATAAAATAAAAAGTGTACGGGAGAGAGGAAAAGACAAAGAAAAGTTAGGGGAGAGAAAAGCGGCAGCGCGTGGCTGCTTCTCCAAGTTGATGCTGATCAACGGTCTCAGCCTGCAATGAACTTAGAACAACTCTGCTTGCACTTTCAAACATATACTCCTTTAGATAAGAACAGAAACCTTATTAGACATTCCTTTCCCAGGGAATGGAACAAAGACACTATACATCGAATAACATTTGAATTAACTGTTTTCTTATTACTACACAGCTATAACTAAATTCAAAACGGTTAAAATATCAATTGAAACAGTAAAAAATGTTAACAATGTTAACAGTAGTCATGTGCTAATGTTGTGAATGGAAGCGACTGGCCATGGCAGCTGAAAAAAAGAAAAATACAGACATGTCTCTTACACTATTTCAATATGTGGAAAAGTGGCATAACGTTTTACAATAAGGAAAAGTCGCATAACGTTACTACAGAGACTATGTTGTAGCGTTAGTTTGTGATTGTTTAGGCAACGGTTCTTTTTGCTGTAACCGGCAAATCTCCCACAAACGTTATTTTGGCGTGCAATGTCTCAGATTTGCCGTGAATGCTTGGCGACATTTACAAGCGGTTATGAATAAAATAAATGTGCACATTTAGGCCACTGCGCGCTCGCAATGAGCAAGCCGTTTCGCCGAGACCACTTAGCGCTCCCTTGAGTGAATCACAATCAATCTGGCTTGTGAGGTTAAGGTTAGAGGGCTCGAAGACTAAAAAAAAAAAAAAACAGTGAAAATATAAAATAGATCAATAATATATATATCTATATATAGTTAGATAAGATCGAAGCAAAAGTAACTACATTAAAATATAAAGACAGGTACATTAATATTAACTAAAATCTACATTTAAAAAACTTGTCTTGAGCCTGCTCTTAAAATCTTGAACGTTCTTTGGGGCCCTGAGTTCCTCCGGCAGACTGTTCCAAAGGCGAGCGAAGGCTGTAGCACTGAAAGGACGCCGTGAGTGTACTCGTTTTTCAACATTTTCCACGTTACGACCACAAAAACAAATGTATTTATTGAAATTTTATCTGAACGATGAACACAAAGTAGCACACAATCATGAAGTGGAACAAAATGTAGATTTTATTAACAAACTTGTTGTACAATCCCCCCCTGAAAATTAGGGCAATTACAGCTTCAAGTCTTTTGGGGTTTGTCCCGTCGGGAGGCTGAAATGTTTGCCCATTCCTCCTTGCAAAACAGCTCCAGCTCAGCTAGGTTAGATGGAGAGCGTTTGTGAAACACAATCTTAAGAATAATTGTTGATTTTTTTGGTTGCTCAATGAATATTTTCTGATTTTTTTTTTCTATCTCCTCTCCGCCGCCCTGCAACTACGTTTAAGGTTCTTTACTTCCTCATTTCTCCTTGGATCCATGGACCTTGGGTCTATGTTTTTTGTTGTCACTGGGGCAACTGTATCAAGTGCCAGTTGTAGTTTTTTAAATGGTCAACAATAAAATCACAGGGGGGGCAGGTAAGACAAGTGGAGGATATTTGTTTAAAACCTCGATTTATTTGGAGATATATTATATTATATTATATTATATTATATTATATTATATTATATTATATTATATTATATTATATTATATTGACTCTCTGGGCTTTGAGAGATGAGATTGGCACGCCTTAAAAGTCAATTCAGCTCTGACGGTGCCCCCCCCAATGGTCCGGTTCGATTTGGGTTTCTGATGCGTACCGTGTGCGATAGACCCAAGTCAAGGTGCTGCTGTCGAAACAATAATACACATCAACTCACGCTTGTCTTCTTGTGTCTTGCAGACGTCGGTGAGGAATATCTTCATCCTGACGAACAGGAAGTGAAGTCTCCTCATGTTAAAAAGGAGGAGGAGCATCCTTACATCAAAGAGGAAGAAAAGCCCCTTTTTGTCAAAGAGGAGGAGGTTGAGGATGATGTCACCAAGTCACCACTGATCTTCGCCCCTTTAAAGAGTGAAGATGACGTCAAGGGTGAGTGTGAGGAGGACAGAGAGGCGGAGCTTCCAAGCAGCAACTCAACTCCTCAACACATGACGACAGAAGGTGATGCAAACCACTGGCGACCACCGCAAGCACAAAGTAATGACATAAGGTCTAAAGATAGGCCGATGTGTTTTTTTCACCCGCTCCTCCGATGAATATGCATTGGACTCGGGGTACTCTCTATCGTCCGATTGTGCTCCGCGTTTTCCAGCGTTAGCATCGCTAGCCGGTGAGGCTTTATGACGTGACCATCGTCGCGCGTCAACGCTTCCAACTTCGGCGTTTTGTTTTTGTGCTACTACTAGCATTCTCTGCTAGCGACATGTCATGATTACGTGAAGAAGTGCAGACTTATAACCAGGATTGGAAGGGTTGCTTTTAAGGGTCTCATATTATTCTTTCAACATTCTAAAATACTTCTCAAATGTGTAAAAGACATGTCTGTGACATGCATTCATCAAAATTGACTTTGGATCTAATATTTTTGCTGTCCCTCAATCAGCCAAAAAAACACTCTGTTCAAAACAGCCTGTTTTAGGGGTGTGTCACTTTTATGTAAATAACTGCACCAGGCCATGTCTAAGCCACACCCTTCTCTCTCGAAGGGGCAGTGGTTTCTATCATGGTAGCCATGTGCTAATGTTGTGAATGGAAGCGACTGGCCATGGCAGCAGAAGAAAAGAAAAATACAGACATGTCTCTTACACATTTGAGAACTATTTAAATATGTGGAAAAGTGGCATAACGTTTTACCATAAGGAAAAGTCGCATAACGTTACTACAGAGACTATGTTGTAGCGTTAGTTTGTGATTGTTTAGGCAACGGTTATTTTTGCCGTAACCGGCAAATCTCCCACAAACGTTATTTTGGCGTGCAATGTCTCACTCAGATTTGCCGTGAATGCTTGTAGACATTTACAAGCGGTTATGAATAAAACAAATGTGTACATTTAGGCCGTTTCGTCGAGACCACTTAGCGGCCGGTTAGAAACAATAATACACAACATCAAGGCGCGCTAGAGATTTGACTTAACTCGACCAAATGTATGTTTGCCTTCTTGTGTCCCGCAGACGTTGGTGAGAAATATCTTCGTCCTGAGGAACAGGTGGTGAAGTCTCCTCATGTGAAACAGGAGGAAGAAGAGCATCCTTACATCAAAGAGGAAGAAAAGCCCCTTTTCGTCAAAGAGGAGGAGTTTGAGGATGATGTCACCAAGACACCACTGACCTTTGCCCCTTTTGAGAGTAAAGATGAAGTCATGGGTGAGAGTGAGGAGGACAGAGGGGCGGAGCCTCCGAGCAGCTCAACTCCTCAACACATGGAGACAGAAGGTGATGCAGACCAATGGGGATCATCACCAGCACAAAGTGATGACATAAGGTCACAGTCTGCTGACACTGACGATGATGAATTCGCTAAAGGTGATCATGCTGACAACAACCGCTGCAAATGTTCTCAGTGTGCGAAAACATTCAGTTCAAAATGGAATTTGAAAGTTCACCTGAGAAAACACACTGGAAAAAAAACTTTTTCTTGCTCAGACTGTGGCAAAAGCTTCTCTCATAAGTCACATTTAACAATCCACACGAGAAAACACACTGGAGAAAGACCTTTTGCCTGCCCAGACTGTGGCAAAAGCTTTTCTCATAAGTCAAATTTAACAAGCCACATGAGAAAACACACCGGAGAAAAAACTTTTGCCTGCCCAGACTGTGGCAAAAGCTTCAATGACAAGAGTACTTTAACAAACCACAAAATAACCCACACTGGAGAAAAAGCTTTTGCCTGCCCAGACTGTGGCAAAAGCTTCTCTCATAAGTCCGCTTTAACAGTACACACAAGAACCCACACTGGAGAAAAACCTTTTTCCTGCCCAGACTGTGGCAAAAGCTTCTCTCATAAGTCCGCTTTAACAGTACACACAATAACCCACACTGGAGAAAAAGCTTTTTCCTGCCCAGACTGTGGCAAAAGCTTCTCTCATAAGTCCGCTTTAACAGTACACACAATAACCCACACTGGAGAAAAACCTTTTTCCTGCCCAGACTGTGGTAAAAGCTTCTCTCAGAAGGGACAGTTAAAAATACACAAAAGAACCCACACTGGAGAAAAACCTTTTTCCTGCCCAGACTGTGGCAAAAGCTTCTCACGAAAGTCCGCTTTAACAGTACACACAAGAACCCACACTGGAGAAAAAGCTTTTTCCTGCCCAGACTGTGGCAAAAGCTTCTCTCAGAAGGGAATTTTAACAAAACACACAAGAACCCACACTGGAGAAAAAAAAAATTCTTGCCCAGACTGTGGCAAAAGCTTTTCTCATAAGTCACATTTAACAATACACAAAATAACACACACTGGAGAGAAACCTTTTTCCTGCTCAGACTGCGGCAAAAGCTTCTCTCAGAAGTCAAATTTAACAATACACACAAGAACCCACACTGGAGAAAAACCTTTTTCCTGCCCAGACTGTGGCAAAAGCTTTTCTCATAAGTCACATTTAACAGGACACACAAGAACACACACTGGAGAAAAACCTTTTTCCTGCCCAGACTGTGGAAAAACCTTCACCACCAAGTCAATTTTAAAAATACACACAAGAACCCACACTGGAGAAAAACCTTTTTCCTGCCCAGACTGCGGCAAACACTTCACCACCAAGTCAATTTTAAAAATACACACAAGAACCCACACTGGAGAAAAACCTTTTTCCTGCCCAGACTGTGGCAAAAGCTTCTCTCACAAAGGAAATTTAAAAATACACAAAATAACCCACACTGGAGAAAAACCTTTTTCCTGCCCAGACTGTGGCAAAAGCTTCTCTCACAAAGGAAATTTAAAAATACACAAAATAACCCACGCTGGAGAAAAAACTTTTTCTTGCTCAGACTGTGGCAAAAGCTTTTCTCATAAGTCAAATTTAACAAGCCACACGAGAACACATGCTGGGAAGAAACCATTTAGTTGCAGTGTTTGTGCTAAAAGATTCTCTAGTAAAAAGCTTGTTGAGACACACAAGTGTGCTGGTGAGAAAAGCAGCGATCTTTAAAGCTTAAAAAAATGAAGGGAGTGAGTCTGGTGTGCTGTAAAAGTGTAAATGATTTTGAATAAAATAGAGAGGGAGGAAATAAGTGATCCTGCTTATTTAAAAAATGTTCAGACTTAGAAATTAATAAGTCTTTGATTTTTATGGCAACTTTATTTTAACAGTGATAGACAGAATATCAGAAAAAAATTGAAAGCATGACATGGGGGGGATGAGCATTTTGTTGAGGGAGATCATTAACCAGCTCCTCTCGTGTCGTCCTTCGCTGATCTCGACCTTTTTCATATTGATTGAAAATAATAATAACAATATGTTGTATGTGCCTCCACTCGTCTAAAGACGGCATTCAGGTTAATATTGCGTTTATCTTGAACATTGCTCCAGTTCCAAGTGTCAGCGGCTACGACAATGACCTCAAATCATGTCGGATATCTTTTGCAGTGAAAAAGTATTTGCCCTCCTCTCAAATTCTCACTTTTATTGCACAGTTTGCCCACTTGAATGATTAAAATCATCAAACAAATGTCAATATCAAAGATAACCCAAATAAACATACAATGCAGTTTTTTTAAAGTGGAGATTTTATTTTTTAAGGACAAAACACTATTCAAAGCTGCCTGGCCCTGTCAAAAGTATTCACGTTCATTACGTTCATAGATATGAGGGTTTCAGAAGACTTAAGAAGAATCAACTCCAGCTTTACTTAAAAGTGTAAACGTAATGCTTTCAAAGCTACTCAAACTATAAACTATGAATATGAAATGTTTTTAAAGTTTTCTTTTAATGTGTTTAAACGCCAATGTATGCTTTAGTAATATTGTAAGCTACTTTTGTTTTCTCTGCTTTGCTTCCGAATGTCGTTAACGGTTGTGTTTGTTGACGTTTGTAGGTGTTGTGTATTTGCTTATGTGAAGCACATTGAGTTGCCTTGTGTATGAAATAGAAATAAAATATAGAAGAAAAAGCCACCTTGCCATTTTCCCAAATTAGCGTGGAAAATACCTTCAGGGACACACAAAGCCAGATGTGCAGTATGGCCACGTTCGGAGTGTTTTAAGTCTCGGCTTAAGACCCACTTTTATTCCTTGGCTTTTAGTTCAGCATGAATTGTGTGGTCCGCGTGGTTTTTTATTTAATTTTATTATTATTTTTGGGGGGGTTTAAATATATTTTTATTGTATTTATTCCTTTATTTTACTTATTGTATTTTAGTAACTTATTGACTTTTTTTAAATTATTGTTGGTTTTTACTAGATTTCATGTGTATTTGGATCTCAATGTGCAGCACTTTGGAAACACTTGTTTATAAAATGTGCTTTTGACATAAAGTGGATTGGATTAGTTTAAAAATGATCACATTAAGTAAACAAACAGTACAATGCAAATGCAATACATTTGTACTTCTGAGCATTAGGGGAGCGTAAGATATGATAAGTGTGCTCGACTCGAAGTGCAATGGCGTGTCATCACTAACCTTTATTAGAAGGTAAGTGTTGCATTCAAACCTTGCAGCAGGAATTTGTGAAAGCCACAGATGACAAAACTGGCCAAAAGTACAAATATTGCATATATCAGTAATATATCAGATACTGCATCAAATGTTTGCTACTAGCTAATGCCAGTACTAGAGCAATAAATTAAACTCATAACGTGATGGTTAAATCGCATCCCTGATAATAAACGTTCAGTTTACGGTACCTCAAAATGCTTGTTCATCTTGATGGCAAATTTTTAATCTGCACATTCACCACAATAAATCCAATTTAAACTTTACATATCGGGAACAACAGACTGAAAAAGGGAGAAATGAGACCTCGCAGTTTTATGTCTTTCTAACTGCAGCAAAAATGGCGACATCTGTCGATAACTTGATGACAGTGCTTGCTCCCAAGCCGACAATCTCCAGCAGCCAATCATATCGCAGCGGGGGCGTGTCCTGCCTGACTTCCGACGCAGATCTACTTTCGTTTCTTCACGTAACCAGACGCCCTCCGCTAAATCATTATTTTCGATTCCGTGCTGAACCGACTGCAACCTCCACACAGGACGCACATCACTATAATGGACTGCAACATAATTTATTAAATCTCAGCGTGTGAATAAACTCGTTTCGGTGCGCGTTGATGCTTCTCGCCCTACTTAGCTTAGCTTAGCTTAGCTCGCTAGCCGCTAGCAAAGAGAAGCACATAACACGTCGTCTAGAAGAGATCAAGTGTGAAAAAAAATAGATTATTGTTAACATTGTTAACATTTTTACTGTTTTACTTTATATTTTAACTGTTTTGAATTTAGTTATAACTGTGTAGATGTAGGTATAATTATGTTAACTCAGTATTGCTCAATGAATAGTACTGTCTATTGTATTCTTATCTGTCTCTTGCCTGGGAAAAAGGAAGGTAACAGGCTTCTTTTCTATATTATCTAAAGGGAGTATAGTTGGTACGAGTCTCCGTTCGGTCGAAGAGAGTCCAAGGACAGGCTGATATACTGCTCTTCAAGTCTAATCTGATTTGTACCTATGGGAACTTACTGAAGGGAGGGAAGAGGGATTTTCTTGTATTCACTGATTTTCAATAAATGTGCTGTGTGTTGGAGGAGGAGACACACTTTTGAACAGATCACTGCTTGGGTGTCTTCATTTGTGTGATCAGAAGCTTCTGACTAATTACCTTTGCAAAGGTACTTCTTCACAGAGACTCAACTTCAATTTATTGGAACACGCAAAGAGTACAATAATATTGAATACTAATCATTATCCAGAATATTTTATAAATGATAAAAATATTGTTTGAAAAAATTTCAGACATAGCTAATAATTTAAATGAGAATTTTGTTCAAAAATATATAAGTTACTTTTATATACTGATAAAACGTCTTTACCCATCTCGAAATGGGAAACAGACTTGTCTATAGCTCTGGAATCTGACTTTTGGATTCAAGTTTGTGAAAACGATTTTAAAATGACAAAACACACAAATTTACAACTTATCCAATATAAAATTATTCATAGAACAAAACACTACAGACACTTATTTTCATGCTTTATGGTTATGTACTCCGGTTATGTATTTCTGGACTAAAGTCTTAGAAAAACTTTCCGCTGTCTTGGACTGTAGGATACCGTTCTCTCCAAACTTGTGTTTGCTCGGTGACTTAACAACAACTGACTTACCACATAAACAATTTCAATCTTCACTTGTAGCCCTTACTTTCGCAAAAAAAAAAACAATTCTTGTTAACTGGAAAAATAAACAAACTCTGAATATCGACCAATGGTCTAACCTCCTCATAAATCACATTTTAATGGAAAAAATATCTGCCTCAAATAAAAACCAAATATCAAAATTTATAGAAACATGGTCTACGTATATAGAATATTCTAACCCAAATCTGGTTACTTAATTCTGCCTGTTAGCGAAAGCCACCGCATTGCGATAACTTACATTGATGTTTCTGTGTTTGGCAATTTGTAACTAATGGTTGTGTTTTTATAGTCAGGAACCCAGTTGCTGCCAACAGGATCGAGCAGATTCACCTCCAATGGGCACTAAGGGTTAAATATTCGCATTCACGGCATGCCAGTGGGTTAATTCTGTGGGTGCTGTCCCCCCCTGGCTGGGCGTGGGCGGGTCTGCCCCTCTGTTGGCTGCTGGGTGGCGGCTGCGTCTTGGCCGTTCCCTGGGTGTCTTGGGGGGTGCTCCGTCGCTCTGGGCCCGGCAACGCGGTTCGGGGCCTGTGGGCCGCCGGGGTGCCCCAAGGTTCCCTCTCCACTCCCCCTTGCTGCCTCTCCCTCCTCGCCTCTCCCCGCCCGTCCTCCGCCTCCCTGTCCCTTATCCCTCGTCACCCTTCCTCCTCCTCTCCCCCTCTCTCTGCGGCCCTGCCGCTTCCCCTTGCCCTTCTTGTCGTCTCCTTCCCCCCCTCCCTTCCCCCTCCCCTATACGCCTTCCTTCCTCTCCCCTGGGCCAGGGGTTCCATCCGTGGCCCGGGTCTCGGCGCTCCGGGGGCCGGGGGGGTGGGCCTATTGGTATTGTGCCCGCCCCGCTCCGGTGGACCTCCTGGCACCTCATGCGGGCCCCAGTATCCGGGGAGCGAGCCCTATTGCCCCGCCGGGCTGGTCCCATATGCCCGCCAGGGTCCCGGTGGGGTGGGTGGGGGTTTGGTGGGCGGGTGCGCCTCCTGCCCCCGTCCGGTTGGGGGGGGCCCGCTTGTCGCTCCTCTTAACTCACTGCACAATACACTTTTATAGACATATAAGGCAAATAACACACTTTGGGAGGGGTGGGGTAGGGTGGAATCACCGTCTTCGCCCTACAACTTCCCTCCAATTTTAATGCACCACACAACTGTGTGTGTGTGTGTGGGGGGGGGGGGTGCTATCGGTTGGGGCAGACCGCAGTATAGAGTCCCCTGTCCGTGTCCCCGCCGCAAAAGCCCCCCCCCCCATTAATTTTTTTTATGCACCACACACACACACACTTGTATATACACTGGGTGGGGTTCACATTCAAGGTTTAGGGGTTGAGTTCGCCAGTCGGCGAGCTGGCGGACTCAGTAAAAGGGGTTAGCTTTCACTAAGAACGCTGGAGTGACGACCGGGGCCTTTCCCCGCTGGGCCTGGGGTTCGGGGGTGCCCCCATCTCCCCTTCTGCCCTCGGTGTTCCGTCCCTCCACGTGGCGGGGGGTGGGGTGGGGTGGGCGCAGGTGCCCTCTCCGCTCCGCTGTCCGGCCCCTCTTCGGCGCCGATGCCTGTGTGCGGGGGGTCCCCGGGGACTGGGGGTCGGGGGCTGGGGGGCTGCCGGTTGGTCGGGGTGGAGTCGGGGGTCGCTGGAGGTGGGTGGGTGTCTGGGGGCCTGGGGGCGGCTGGGGCTGGGTTGGGGTGGATGGCGGGGGGGGATGGGGGGAGCGGGGGCTGTGTACCGGTGGGGTGCCTGGCGGGGCTGCAATGCCCCGTCCTGCTGCGTTGGGTTGGGGGCGCGGGCCGTGTTGGCGTGGGGGGCGCTCCTGCTCCTGGATTTGCTCTCCGGCCGGTGGCCCTGGCGGGGCCCGGGAGTCGTCCTTTGGCGCTGCCGTGGCCTGGGGGGCCCTGAGGTGTTGCGCTTGCTCTGTCCTGGCGGGGGTCGACGGCTCCCCTCTTTGGTGGAGATTTTCATCCATGCCAGATCCACCACACCAGCATCTATCGAAACTCAGACACAATCGGCTTCTTCCTCTGGTCGTTGAATTGGTGGAGGCTGGTGTCTGATCGCACTCTGCTTTGTCTGTCCTTCCTTCCTTTCCTCAGTCTCTCCTTTGGTCTCTTGAGGTCTCCCTGATTTGTTGGAATTTAGATGTTTCTGGGTTTGGTGAAGAACTCTGGTTGACGGCCCGGTGGGTGGTGTCTGGTTGGTGCTGGATTTCACTTTCCTTTCTTTTCTTTGGTCCTTCCTCGGGTCTCCTGACGGCGGTGTTCGGTTTAGGTGAACGGTATAAGATTTTTTTAATAGGTTTTTGGTGAACTAACGAATACACACACACTCGCACATACATATACACATACTGACCCACATACAAAATAATAAAACAAAAAATAAAAAGAGCAATGATGATGACATTACCGAATGAACAATACTGAGCTCTTTAAAAAAAAAAGAGAGAGAATTTTGTTAATGTTGGCAGTAATTTGGCAGAAGAAATCCCTGAGCCACAAAACAAATGTCAAATAGATAAGCACATTAAAAATAATTCATCCACTATGTGGCTTAATGCTGTTAATGATACAGAAGTATTAAATTAGTAAAAAGTATTATAAAATATGTTGTGCAACCTTTTTCATATATATGTAATTTGTCGTTTAAAGCGGTATATTTCAATCAAAAATGAAAATTGCAAAAGTTATTCCTATTCATAAAAATAGAGAAAGACACATATTCACTAATTGTAGAGCAATATCACTGCTGCCACAGTTCTCAAAAATTCTCGAAAAATTATTTTCATATCGACTGGGCGATTTTATTGAGAAACATAAGCTTTTAAGTGAAAATCAAAATGGGTTTAGAGAAAAACGGACCACCTCAATGGCAGTCATGGAACTCGTAGAAGCAATATCTAGTAACATACATAATAAAACATTTACTGTTGGAATTTTTATAGATTAAAAAAAAAGCATTTGATACTATAGATCATTCTATACTAATGAATGAATTAGAAAGATATGGCATAAGAGGTTTGGCATATAAATGGATGAAAAGTTATTTGGATAATAGATATCAGTACTTACAGTTTAACAACATACAATCAAAACACTTGCAGATTACTCATGGAGTCCCCCAAGGGTCTGTGCTAGGCCCCAAATTATTTATATTGTATATAAATGATATCTGTTGTGTCTCAAAAATATTCAAAAGTGTCTTATTCGCCGATGACATAACTCTCTACTGTTCAGGAGAAAACCTGAAGCAGCTTCTGACTGCCGTGGAGAATAAATTGAACACATTAAAAAACTGGGTTGACTTAAATAAATTATTAAACTTAAACAAAACCAAGTTTATAGCTTTTGTTACTAGACAAACCACACAACAGGTCAAAATTATGGTAAATTCAATTGAAATCAAATTTTTGGGAGTAGTTATTGATGAAAAATGATGTTGGAAGTCACACATAGAAAATGTCAAAAGGAAAATGTCCAAAATGATAGGGATACTCTCTAAAACTAATCAGAAATCATTCTACACATGATATTGTTCATTATTATTACCATATCTGACCTATTGTGCGGAAATCTGGGGAAACGCATATAAAACAAATACCCATCCTGTTTTCAAATTGCAAAAAAGAGCCATAAGAATTATAAATCGATCAAAATATACAGAACCAACTCTCTTTTCTCTCAGTTCTCTATTTATTAAATCAAATACAATGAAATTTTACGACTTAGTTGAATTTAAAATAGTACAAATAATGTATAAAGTACACAACCATCTACTCTGCCACAGTACTCAGAAGCTGTTTGAAATGAGAGAGAGTCCTTAAAACATAAGTGTCTACAAAAAAAATCAAAACAAGAACAAATATTAAGCAAAGGTGTTCATTTGTGGAATGATTTTGGAACTGACCTGAAAAGATGTCTGTCCCTTGCTGAATTAAAAAAAAAAGTTTAAAAGCAAAGTTCCAAAAAATTACTTACATCAGTCGTGAGCTGTTAAAAATTTATATATGCTGTAATTTTATATGAGTTTATATAAGGTGTCGTTAGGCGTTGTGGAGGGTGAGTAATTCATTGAGGTTGGCCACCATGTACAAAGTGCAATATTGGCTAGGCATTCATTATCCTTTTGGTAGCTTGGAGCATGCTGATCTTTTTTATTTTATTTATTTATTTATTTTTTGCCTCTTCTGGTTGTGGCAGCTGGTCCACAACAGCTGTCAATCATTGTTCAAGTTTGCCGTTTACTCAAAGTGGCAGATACGTTTTCTATCATGCCAAAATGGCTGCACTCAGACCATTTTGGGACGCGCGACGTCAACGTCAGGATCTCCATGTGCAGTGCTGCAATACTCCTGGTCGGGAAACACTGCATTAGACAACCTAATCCAAAATAGTGTTGAAGGCCTGATTTGACTGACGCGAGACAGACTAAGAGTTGGCCCCTCTGCATTGAGCAAACTAATATTCACAAAAGCAAATACTTTTTTCAATTTCTTTTAAAGTAATATAATTTTATGTGCATGGCTGTACAGAGTACGGTAAAATCGTGTTTCTAAATAAAAATGCGCGGTTCAATTTGCAGATGGCGACATCGGTCGGTGACTTGATGACAACGCTCCATACACGATCGAAGCTTCCAGCAGCCAATCATATCGCAGTGTGGGCGTGTCCTCGACTTCTCGCACGTCTGCTTTCGCTTCTTCACGTAACCAGACGCCCTCCGCTAAATTATTCTTTCCGATTTGGTGCTGAACTGACTGCAGCCTCCACACAGGACGCCCATCGCTACTTTGAAGGACTACAACATCATTTATTAAGTCTTTGTGGCCGGATCAACTCGTCTCGGTGCACGTTGAAGATTCGCGGCTTAATTAGCTTAGCTTATTTTAGCTTGCTAGCCGCTAACAAGGAGACGCGTTTGGTAATCGCGACACATCGACAACGAGACATCAAGTGGGACTTTTTGGGCGTTATTGTGCCAACATGTGTGCAAGAACGACACCGAAGTACGAGGAGGAACTTTTTGGAGTAAAAAAAGAGAAGGAGCAACATCTTCGACTTCAACTGCTGGGCAATGTTTGCACGCAGCCTCGTGTTGTGCTACGCAGAGCAGGTTTGTACACTTCTTAGCTCGCCTACTTCGTGAAGAACTTGTTTCTATCGTTAAAATAATATCCATGTGTTTGTAGTTCAATAGAATCCTACAGAGCCCCAAAGGCTAGTGATGAATACATGGGTATGAACTGAACTACGTAAACAGGCAGAACAAAAAAGGAGGAGTGGCTCTGTATGTTGATGAAGGATTAGAATACAAAAAAAGTGGAGAAGATGAATGCCATTATTCTGGAAATTTGTATGGAAAAAGGGGAAGAATATATTGGTTGGTTGTGTATACAGAGCTCCGGGGTCTGATATTGAATTATTTAATAATTGTAGGGAAAGAATGTTTTCCAGCGATGAAAAAAAACAAGGACGGACACATTATACAGGAAATTCTTAAAATTAAGAACTGTAGAAGCAGAAAAGAAATATAAGATATACAAAAATAAGTTAATTAATATTATGAGAAAATCTAAGAAAGATTACTATAATTGGACAAGAATAAAACCAACAAAAGGGATATGGAACGTGTTATTATCTGGAATGGTTCAACAAAAAGTTTTCCTGAATATTTTATTGAGGATAGCAAAACATAAATAATATGAATGATGTGGGTTTAATCGATTTTTTTGTAAGTGTGGGGCCCAAACTGGCAGAACAAATTGCAAACCTACAGCCGGAAGAAGGGTTGGGGAGGGTCGGGAGCTTTATTGATAGCAACCACAGCTCAATGTTTTTAAATCCTGCAACTGAAAAAGAGATTCTTGATATTGTTGGCAAATGCAAGGGCAACATTTCCACAGACTGGAACGACATTGATATGTTTTTGATTAAGAAAGTAATTGATGTAATTGTAAAGCCATTAACCTATATGTGTAATTTGTCCTTGTCATCGGGTGTATTCCCAGATCAAATGAAAACTGCCAAGATCATCCCGATTTACAAAGCGGGAGACAGAAGTCAATTCACTAATTAAAGGCCGGTCTCTCTACTTTCTCAATTCTCAAACATTTTAGACATTTTTTTTGCAAATAGCCTAGATAATTTCATTGAAGAGTATGAATTGATAAATGACAGTTAATATGGATTGGGACCAAATAGGTCCACGTGGAAGAAATAACCAGTTCTCTGGACCCCCAAAAAATGTAGCAGGAGTATTTGTAGATTTAAAAAAGGCATTTGACACAATAGATCATCATGTACTAGTTAGGAAACTTGAAAAATATGGAATTAAAGGAGTTATGGGAAAATATCCACCGCAGATTGTTTCTCTTGGCCAAACAATACACGGCCGCTTCAGTATGATCTAACCAGCGTCTGCTCTTTTTCCCTTTCTATAAGAAAAAACAGTTATTAGAACAATCAATAAAATCTTAAACTATTTCTTGTGCTACTCAGCCAGCTTCTGGAATGGAATTGACTACATGTTGTTTTATGTCAGCGGCACATCAGTTTAGTAGGTATAGCATTAGCGTTTTAATGCCATTAGCGATGTTGAGAGGAATTTGTCCTAAAACCCTTAGTCAGGATTGATTGTTTTGTTTTCGTGCTACTACTAGCATTCTCTGCTAGTGACATGTCATGATTACGTGAAGAAGTGCAGACTTATAACCAGGGTTGGAAGGGTTGCTTTTAAGGGTCTCATATTATTCTTTCAACATTCTAAAATACTTCTCAAATGTGTAAAAGACATGTCTGTGACATGCATTCATCAAAATTGACTTTGGATCTAATATTTTTGCTGTCCCTCAATCAGCCAAAAAAACGCGCTGTTCAAAACAGCCTGTTTTAGGGTTGTGTCACTTTTATGTAAATAGCTGCACCAGGCCATGTCTAGGCCACACCCTTCTCTCTCTCGAAGGGGCAGTGGTTTCTGTCATGGTAGCCATGTGCTAATGTTGTGAATGGAAGCGACTGGCCATGGCAGCAGAAGAAAAGAAAAATACATGTCTCTTACACATTTGAAAACTATTTAACTGCCATAAACGTTAAATAACGTTTAGTAAAAACCTACGGAGGGGCGCCAAAGACGTTAAAAGACGTTCACTATGTTTTTTTGGAAACGGGTGGAGGAAAGCCTTGGGCAGCTGTGCTGAAAGTATCAAGCAGATCTAGTTAGTATAATGACTCGTTTTGGCCCCTAGATGGCAGCGATGACTCTCTTTGGACAAGATTGGGTGGGCGTCAGTAGAAGACGTGAGGCGGAGCTAGAGTGTTGAGGGGACAATGGCTGATGAAGCAACAATGGCGACCGGTTGCAAGCAGCTCACGCTTGAGCATTTTTTTCAAAGACGGAAAGCATCGATCAATACTAAAAAGCGCATTGATGTCGACGATGATGATGATGGTGACTCCGAGCGTGACGCCGAAGTTGGAAGCGTTGACGTGACCGTTATGATCACGTAGTAAAGCCTCACCGGCTAGCGATGCTAACGCCGGAAAACGCGGAGCACAACCGACCGAGCACTTCTGCACAAGCGGACATTCGATCGGACGATGGAGAGTACGATGCCACCATGAATGGAGTGGATAAGATGGATCAGAACATCTACCACCCGGTATAGGAACTGAAGGACATGACGAAGCCAGACGTAACACCACCGTAACGTAACCGTAGCATGATCCTGATAGTAGACTTGATGGCAACACACACTGCAGTATATACTTGCTATTCCCCGGAAATAACGGCCGGCAAGAAAGTGTAGCGTCTGCACGCGAAGAGGCAATCGCAGTGAAACTAATCTGTTGTGCAAATCCTGTTGTCTCCTTGCACGCAGGGGAGTGTTTCACAAAAAGAAAAACTGTCGTTGAAACATCCACATAATTGTAAATAGTACCACAGTTGCACACATTTGTAAATAGTTTGCCAAATTGTTGTCAAATTGTTTTACTGTTGAATGTAAATAAACGTATTTTGCTATCAAAAAACACTTTTTCATTCTTGGTGGTAGTGTTTTATAGAAGTAAAGCACTATTTAGGTGTTTGTGGCATCATTCATGAACAAAAAGAAGTGTAAAATTCACTAGAGTACATGAAATAATATTGTTTCACTAAAAGCTTGATTTCTCCGTATTTTGGTCCAAAACAAGAGCATTTGGGTGAAACTAACCTATTTTCTATTGTTGATTACTAAAGAACGGAATAAGGTAGAAACGGTAACGGTTATTTTTGCCGTAACCGGCAAATCTCCCACAAACGTTATTTTTGCGTGCAATGTCTCAGATTTGCAGTGAATGCTTGTAGACATTTACAAGCGGTTATGAATAAAACAAATGTGCACATTTAGGCCGTTTCGTCGATACCGCTTAGCGGCCGGTTAGAAACAATAATACACAACATCAAGGCGCGCTTGAGATTTGACTTAACTAGACCAAATGTATGTTTGCCTTCTTGTGTCCCGCAGACATTGGTGAGAAATGTCTTCGTCCTGAGGAACAGGTGGTGAAGTCTCCTCATGTGAAACAGGAGGAAGAAGAGCATCCTTACATCAAAGAGGAAGAAAAGCCCCTTTTCGTCAAAGAGGAGCAGTTTGAGGATGATGTCACCAAGACACCACTGACCTTTGCCCCTTTTAAGAGTAAAGATGAAGTCATGGGTGAGAGTGAGGAGGAAAGAGGGGCGGAGCCTCCGAGCAGCTCAACTCCTCAACACATGGAGACAGAAGGTGATGCAGACCAATGGGGATCATCACGAGCACAAAGTGATGACCTAAGGTCACAGTCTACTGACACTGACGATGATGAATACGCTAAAGGTGATCATGCTGACAACAACCGCTGCAAATGTTCTCAGTGTGCGAAAACATTCAGTTCAAAAGGGAGTTTGAAAGTTCACAAGTTCAGAAAACACACTGGAGCAAAATCTTTTTCCTGCTCAGACTGTGGCAAACACTTCTCACTAAAGTCAGATTTAACAAAACACACAAGAAGACACACTGGAGAAAAACCTTTTGCCTGCCCAGAGTGTGGCAAAAGGTTCTGTGACAAGGGAAATTTAAAAATACACACAAAAACACACGCAGGAGCGAAACCTTTTTCCTGCTCAGACTGTGGCAAAAGCTTTTCTCATAAGTCACATTTAACAAGCCACACGAGAAAACACACCGGAGAAAAACCTTTTGCCTGCCCAGACTGTGGCAAAAGCTTCTGTGACAAGGGAAATTTAAAAATACACACAAGAACACACACAGGAGCAAAACCTTTTTCCTGCTCAGACTGCGGCAAAAGCTTCTCTCATAAGTCCGCTTTAACAAACCACACAAGAAAACACACTGGAGAAAAACCTTTTTCCTGCTCAGACTGTGGCAAAAGTTTCTCTGACAAGAGAAATTTAATAAGACATACAATTACACACACTGGAGAGAAACCTTTTTCCTGCTCAGACTGCGGCAAAAGCTTCTCTCAGAAGTCACATTTAACAAGCCACACAAAAAAGCACACTGGAGAAAAACCTTTTTCCTGCTCAGACTGTGGAAAAAGCTTCAAGACCAAGTCATATTTAACAATACACAAAAGGACACACACTGGAGAGAAACCTTTTTCCTGCTCAGATTGTGGCAAAAGCTTCTCTGACAAGGGAACTTTAACAATACACACAAGAACCCACACTGGAGAAAAGCCGTTTTCCTGTTCAGACTGTTGCAAAAGCTTCTCTGAAAAAAAGTTTTTAACAATACACAAAAGGACACACAGTGGAGAAAAACCTTTTTCCTGCCCAGACTGTGGCAAAAGCTTCTCTCACAAGGGAAATTTAAAAAGCCACACAAGAACACATGCTGGGAAGAAACCATTTAGTTGCAGTGTTTGTGCTAAAAGATTCTCTAGTAAAAAGCTTGTTGAGACACACAAGTGTGCTGGTGAGAAAAGCAGCGATCTTTAAAGCTTAAAAAGATGAAGGGAGTGAGTCTGGTGTGCTGTAAAAGTGTAAATGATTTTGAATAAAATAGAGAGGGAGGAAATAAGTGATCCTGCTTATTTAAAAAATGTTCAGACTTAGAAATGAATAAGTCATTGCTCTTTATGGCAACTTTATTTTAACTCTTTTACTGCCAAAAACGTTATATAACGTTTAGTAAAAACCTACGAAGGGGCGCCGAAGACGTTAAAAGACGTTCACTCTGTTTTTTGGGGGTTTTTTTGGAAACGGGTGGAGGAAAGCCTTGGGCAGCTGTGCTGAAAGTATCAAGCAGATCTAGTTAGTATAATAACTCGTTTTGGCCCCTAGATGGCAGCGATGACTCTCTTTGGACAAGATTGGGTGGGCGTCAGTAGAAGACGTGAGGCAGAGCTAGAGTGTTGAGGGGACAATGGCTGATGAAGCAACAATGGCGACCGGTTGCAAGCAGCTCATGCTTGAGCATTTTTTTCAAAGACGGAAAGCATCGATCAATACTAAAAAGCGCATTGATGTCGACGAAGATGATGATGGTGACTCCGAGCTTGACGCCAAAGTTGGAAACGTTGACGCGGCCGTTATGATCACGTCATAAAGCCTCACCGGCTAGCGATGCTAACGCCGGAAAACGCGGAGCACAACCGAGCACTTCTGCACAATCGGACGATTGAGAGTACCCCGAGTCCAATACATATTCATCGGAGGAGCGGGTACAGTCTGATCACGGAGAAGACACTAGTTCTGGACTACGATGCCACCATGAATGGAGTGGATAAGATGGATCAGAACATCTACCACCCGGTATAGGAACTGAAGGACATGAGGAAGCCAGACGTAACACCACCGTAACGTAACCGTAGCATGATCCTGATAGTAGACTTGATGGCAACACACACTGCAGTATATACTTGCTATTCCCCGGAAATAACGGCCAGCAAGAAAGTGTAGCGTCTGCACGCGAAGAGGCAATCGCAGTGAAACTAATGTGTTGTGCAAATCCTGTTGCGTCTCCTTGCACGCAGGGGAGTGTTTCACAAAAAGAAAAACTGTCGTTGAAACATCCACATAATTGTAAATAGTACCACAGTTGCACACATTTGTAAATAGTTTGCCAAATTGTTGTCAAATTGTTACACTGTTGAATGTAAATAAACGTATTTTGCTATCAAAAAACACTTTTTCATTCTTGTTGGTAGTGTGTTATAGAAGTAAAGCACTGTTTAGGTGTTTGTGGCATCATTCATGGACAAAAAGAAGTGTAAATTTCACTAGAGTGCATGAAATAATATCGTTTCACTAAAAACTTGATTTCTCCATATTTTGGTCCAAAACAAGAGCATTTGGATGAAACTAACCTATTTTCTATTGTTGATTACTGAAGAACAGAATAAGGTAGAAACAAACTTTTTTTTCTGATGAAAGATGAGAGTTCAATCTTTCATTTGGTATGGTATGTGTGTTTCCATAGTCCAAACAGAAATTTTTCTGTGGACCTTGAAAGATCAGTCAAAATGCTTAAATCGGCTGGCACTCACAGCATCCCTTTTCTGAAAACATCTGGCAGTCAAAGAGTTAACAGTGATAGACAGAATATCAGAAAACATTTGAAAGAATGACATGGGGGGGGGGGGTATTTGCATTTTGTTGAGGGAGATCATTAACTAGCTCCTCTCGTGTCGTCCTTCGCTGATCTCGACCTTTTTCATATTGATTGAGACCCCACGAGCTGATATCTTGCATGGAGCCCCCCAGAACCCAAAATTTTGCAGCAACAAAACTTAAAGGGGAAGTCAACCCAAAATGTTCTTAACAATATGTTGTATGTGCCTCCACTAGTCTAAAGACGTCATTCAGGTTAATATTGCGTTTATCTTGAACATTGCTCCAGTTCCAAGTGTCAGCGGCTACGACAATGACCTCAAATCATGTCGGATATCTTTTGCAGTGAAAAAGTATTTGCCCTCCTCTCAATTTCTTACTTTTTTTG
This sequence comes from Leptonotus elevatus, assembly GCF_054856555.1. NCBI lineage: Eukaryota > Metazoa > Chordata > Actinopteri > Syngnathiformes > Syngnathidae > Leptonotus > Leptonotus elevatus. Next base: position 3,087,682 of record NC_141239.1, on the reverse strand, counting down.
CAGTTTGCCCACTTGAATGTTTAAAATCATCAAACAAATGTCAATATCAAAGATAACCCAAATAAACATACAATGCAGTTTTTTTAAAGTGGAGATTTTATTTTTTAAGGACAAAACACTATTCAAAGCTGCCTGGCCCTGTCAAAAGTATTCACGTTCATTACGTTCATAGATATGAGGGTTTCAGAAGACTTAAGAAGAATCAACTCCAGCTTTACTTAAAAGTGTAAACGTAATGCTTTCAAAGCTACTCAAACTATGAATATGAAATGTTTTTAAAGTTTTCTTTTAATGTGTTTAAACGCCAATGTATGCTTTAGTAATATTGTAAGCTACTTTTGTTTTCTCTGCTTTGCTTCCGAATGTCGTTAACGGTTGTGTTTGTTGACGTTTGTAGGTGTTGTGTATTTGCTTATGTGAAGCACATTGAGTTGCCTTGTGTATGAAATAGAAATAAAATATAGAAGAAAAAGCCACCTTGCCATTTTCCTAAATTAGCGTGGAAATTACCTTCAGGGACACACAAAGCCAGATGTGCAGTATGGCCACGTTCGGAGTGTTTTAAGTCTCGGCTTAAGACCCACTTTTATTCCTTGTTTTTTAGTTCAGCATGAATTGTGTGGTCCGCGTGGTATTTTATTTAATTTGATTATTATTTCATTTTTATTATTATTTTTGGGGGGGTTTAAATATATTTTTATTGTATTTATTCCTTTATTTTACTTATTGTATTTTAGTAACTTATTGACTTTTTTAAAATTATTGTTGGTTTTTACTAGATTTCATGTGTATTTGGATCTCAATGTGCAGCACTTTGGAAACACTTGTTTATAAAATGTGCTATAGACAAAGCGGATCGGATTAGATTAAAAGTGATCACGTTACGTAAACCGGCAGTACAATGCAAATGCAATACATTTGTACTTCTGAGCATTAGGGGAGCGTAAGATATGATAAGTGTGCTCGACTCGAAGTGCAATGGCGTGTCATCACTAACCTTTATTAGAAGGTAAGTGTTGCATTCAAACCTTGCAGCAGGAATTTGTGAAAGCCACAGATGACAAAACTGGCCAAAAGTACAAATATTGCATATATCAGTAATATATCAGATACTGCATCAAATGTTTGCTACTAGCTAATGCCAGTACTAGAGCAATAAATTAAACTCATAACATGTGATGGTTAAATCGCATCCCTGATAATAAACGTTCAGTTTACGGTACCTCAAAATGCTTGTTCATCTTGATGGCAAATTTTTAATCTGCACATTCACCACAATAAATCCAATTTAAACTTTACATATCGGGAACAACAGACTGAAAAAGGGAGAAATGAGACCTCGCAGTTTTATGTCTTTCTAACTGCAGCAAAAATGGCGACATCTGTCGATGACTTGATGACAGTGCTTGCTCTGAAGCCGACAATCTCCAGCAGCCAATCATATCGCAGCGGGGGCGTGTCCTGCCTGACTTCCGACGCACATCTACTTTTGTTTCTTCACGTAACCAGACGCCCTCCGCTAAATCATTATTTTTTATTCCGTGCTGAACCGACTGCAACCTCCAAACAGGACGTTAATCACTACTTTGATGGACTACGACACCATTGATCAAATCTCAGCGTGTGAATGAACTCGTTTCGGTGCGCGTTGATGCTTCTCGCCCTACTTAGCTTAGCTTAGCTCATCTTAGCTCGCTAGCCGCTAGCAAAGAGAAGCACGTAACACGTGGTCAAGAAGAGATCAAGTGTGACTTTGTTGGCATTATTGTGCTAAAATGTTTGCAAAAACGGCACCAAAGTAGAGGAGGAATTCTTTGGAGGAGAAGAAGAGAACGAGCAATATCTTCAACAGCTGGACGATGTTTACGAGGAGCCTCGACTTGTGCTACACACAGCAGGTTTGTACACTTCTTACTCTCCCTTGCTTAGCACTAGGACTACTATACAGCGTTAAAAATATCAAAATGCAGTCCTCATTACTGTACACAGTAAAATAATTCCAGCCATTATGTTATTGTAACTTAAGTGCATACTACGTTTTCACACATCAATACGTTTTCAATTGATAACATATGATCAAATGTGAATAACTCTTTGAAGAGAGTTTTACAACAACAACAAAATACAATTTGAATACGTTAACTTGACTCTATGTGCTAAGTTTAAAAGTAGAAGCCGCATCTTGTAGCCCCAAAGCCATGTTAATGCACCACACATATCGTGCCTGAAAGTTACATTTGTTATATATAGAATATGATATGTCCTTCAATCAATCAAAACTTTATTCATAACACACACACACAATAGAATATATGAATGCATAAACGGCTGGCTTCAAATCAGGAGAGGAGACATCACTCGGGGAGCCATCTGCACCGAGAGCAGCACACCACTCACAACCACTAGGGCGGAGGTATGGATGGAATGCCCAACCCTCCCCCGGGCCACATGGGACAGCACCCAAACAGCTGCAGCTAACCAATGCTACCGGGGCAGAGCAACCGTGCCAGCAAGCTGAATTCTCGCGGTATTTGTGAGTTCACAAACTCCGGAGGATGCATCTTGTACTGCGCCCGCTGATACGTTTGCAGGCTTGCAGCCAACATTTTTTAGGTCGGATCAATCAGGTGTTGTTTAGAGCAGGATGAAACCAATAAGTGCGGATGGCGGGGGGAACAAACCTAACCGATGAATGGACGCTGCAATTAATTCTGTTCTCGCAGAATTACTCACGCTTCGTGCATTTTTATCTGGTAAAGATGTTTGTGCTTCTCCCGCCCCCTCCCTAAGATGAGAAGACATTTTCATCCGTTGCCTTGATTGGTTCAAACAAACGTGCAAAGATGCATCATCGTCCAATCGACTCGAAGTATTGTACAGCAAGTCACTCCTTTCCCAGATGGATCTGCCGAGTGAAGTTCCAGATTGATGTATATATATATACATATATATATATATATATATATATATAGTTAGACAAGATCAAAGCGATAGTAACTATATTAAAATATAAAGAAAGGTACATTAATATGAACTAAAATCTACATTAAAAAAAACTCTTCTTGAGCCTGCTCTTAAAATCTTGAACGTTCTTTGGGGCCCTGAGTTCCTCCGGCAGACTGTTCCAAAGGCGAGCGAAGGCTGTAGCACTGAAAGGACGCCGTGAGTGTACTCGTTTTTCAACAATTTTCCACGTTACGACCACAAAAACAAATCTATTTATTGAAATTTTATCTGAACGATGAACACAAAGTAGCACACAATCATGAAGTGGAACAAAATGTATATTTCATTAACTAACTTGTTGTATCTCTCCGCCGCCCTGCAACTACGTTTAACACTTGGGCGTTATTTTGTTTTGATTAAATTCTTGTAGTTTTTGCCAAAATCAGGCATTTCCTTTGAAGTGATAAGTGATTTATGAATATTTGTTTCCCTTTCAACTGCTCAGAATGTTCACAGGCATCAGACCTATCTATACATATATAGTTTAACATATAGTTGAACATTTTTTTTAATGCCCTCTATGGACAATAATAGCAACATTATGCTAACAGCAAAATTAACTATGCTGTATATATATATATGTAAAATAAAGGTCTAATTTGAATATTTCATATGACGTATATTTAGAGGCTTGAATAAGTCCATAAGTTATAACAATAGATTTTTTTATGCATGCCCAGTTTTGACACAATGGCAGTTTTCTGAATAACACAAAATTCTTGTAATTTTGCCCAAATCTGGCTTTTCCTTTGAAGTGTGATAATTTAGTCATTTATCAATATATTTTTTTTCACTTTAACCGCTCAAAATGTTCAGTATTATCAGACGTATCTATACATATATAGTTTTTTTTATGCCCCCTATTGACGATGATAGCATCATTATACTAATAGCAAGACTAACTATGCTGTGTATATATATGTAAAATAAAATACTAATTTGAATATTTCATATGACATAGTGTTTTGTGGAAAACACTACTTGACCTTTATATTTTTATGCAGGATCGTGAATGGTCGGCCGCAACAATTAATACACAGAGACTGATATGCTTTGCTAGAATAACTGCCTTTTATTCCCCGCAAACAGCAATAAACACTTTTATACTGTGCTAGAATAATCGTACCTTTTATTCCCCGCAAACAGCAATCAATACACTACAACGTTAACTCTTTGACTGCCAGACGTTTTCAGAAAAGGGATGCTGTGAGTGCCAGCCGATTTAAGCATTTTGACTGATCTTTCAAGGTCCACAGAAAATTTGCTGTTTGGACTATGGAAACACACATACTACCAAATGAAAGATTGAACTTTCGTCTTTTATCAGAAAAAAAAGTTTGTTTCTACCTTATTCCGTTCTTTAGGAATCAACAATAGAAAATGGTTAGTTTCACCCAAATGCGCTTGTTTTGGACCAAAATACGGAGATATCAAGCTTTTAGTGAAACGATATTATTTCATGCACTCTAGTGAATTTTACACTTCTTTTTGTCCATGAATGATGCCACAAACACCTAAATAGTGCTTTACTTCTATAAAACACTACCGCCAAGAATGAAAAAGTGTTTTTTGATAGCAAAATATGTTTATTTACATTCAACAGTGTAACAATTTGACAACAATTTGGCAAACTATTTACAAATGTGTGCAACTGTGGTACTATTTACAATTATGTGGATGTTTCAACGACAGTTTTTCTTTTTGTGTAACACTCCCCTGCGTGCAAGGAGACGCAACAGGATTTGCACAACAGATTAGTTTCACTGCGATTGCCCCTTCGCGTGCACTTTCTTGCCGGCCGTTTTTTCCGGGGAATAGCAAGTATATACTGCAGTGTGTGTTGCCATCAAGTCTACTATCAGGATCATGCTACGGTTATGTTACGGTGGTGTTACGTCTGGCTTCCTCATGTCCTTCAGTTCCTATACCGGGTGGTAGATGTTCTGATCCATCTTATCCACTCCATTCATGGTGGCATCGTAGTCCAGAACCAGTGTCTTCTCCGTGATCAGACTGTACCCGCTCCTCCGATGAATATGCATTGGACTCGGGGTACTTTCTATCGCCCGATCGAATGTCCGCTTGTGCAGCCCCGTGTTTTCCGGCGTTAGCAGCGCTAGCCGGTGAGGCTTTATGACGTGAGAATAACGGCCGCGTCAATGCTTCCAACTGTGGCGTCAACCTTGGGATTCACCATCATCATCATCATCATCAATGTGCATTGGTCGATGCTTTTCGACTACTCTCCATCGCCCGATCGAATGTCCGCTTGTGCAGAAGTGCCCGGTCGGCTTTGCTCCGCGTTTTCCGGCGTTAGCAGCGCTAGCTGGTGAGGCTTTATGACGTGAGAATAACGGCCGCGTCAATGCTTCCAACTGTGGCGTCAAGCTCGGTGTCACCATCATCATCATCGTTGACATCAATGCGCTTTTTAGTATTGATCGATGCTTTCCGTCTTTGAAAAAAATGCTCAAGCATGAGCTGCTTGCAACCGGTCGCCATTGTTGCTTCGTCAGCCATTGTTGCTTCATCAGCCATTGTCCCCTCAACACTCTAGCTCCGCCTCACGTCTTCTACTGACGCCCACGGTGGGCGGCCCACCCAATCTTGTCCAAAGAGAGTCATCGCTGCCATCTAGGGGCCAAAACGAGTCATTATACTAACTAGATCTAATTGATACTTTCAGCACAGCTGCCCAAGACTTTCCTCCACCCGTTTCCAAAAAAACCCCAAAAAACCTAGTGAATGTCTTTTAACGTCCTCTGCGCCCCTCCGTAGGTTTTTACTAAACGTTATATAACGTTTATGGCAGTCAAAGAGTTAAGCAGCATAATATGATCATCATCAGCGCTTACCTTGACACTAGACCGGGGAGCCTACGGTCCGGGTGAAGCGAGCTGCAACAACGGCTGGGCAATCGTACGTGTTCCACAGCGGACTCCGTCCGGACCGTGTGCCGCTCCGTCTTTTATTCGTTAGCAAAAAGTTGTGAGCGTGAGAAACCGGGCTGTCCAAGCCCTCTCCCAGGCACTCTCGAAAACATGTTTGCGAAGCAGGGAAGGCTGTAGTATAAACAAGGTATTCACTCCCAGGCTGATTCCGCCCTTTATTTACAAATTGTTGGGCACCTGGATTCGTACAACAGTTCAGGACAACAACATATCCTTATATAAGAGGTTACATGAGGACATATCAAACCATGGTTATTTTCCCTTCAAACTCCCTTGAGTGAATCACAATCAATCTGGCTTGTGAGGTTAAAGTTAGAGGGCTCAAAGACTAAAAAAAAAAAAAAAACCCCAGTGAAAATATCAAATAGATCAATAATATATATATATATATATATAGTTAGATAAGATCGAAGCAAAAGTAACTACATTAAAATATAAAGAAAGGTACATTAATATTAACTAAAATCTACATTTAAAAAAACTTGTCTTGAGCCTGCTCTTAAAATCTTGAACGTTCTTTGGGGCCCTGAGTTCCTCCGGCAGACTGTTCCAAAGGCGAGCGAAGGCTATAGCACTGAAAGGAAGCCGTAAGTGTACTCGTTTTTCAACATTTTGCCACTTTACGACCACAAAAACAAATGTCCCCTCCGTGAGTCATCACCTTATCGTGGTGGAGGGGTTTGCGTGTCCCAATGAGCCTGGGAGCTTTGTTGTCCGGGGCTTCATGCCCCTGGTATGGCCACCCATGGCAAACAGGTCCTAGGTGAGGGACCAGACAAATCATGGCTAAAATGACCCCAATGATGAACACGAACTTTGGATTTTCGTTTCCCTTGCCCGGACGCGGGTCACCGGGGCCCGCCTCTGGAGCTAGGCCTGGAGGTGGGGCTCGAAGGCAAGCGTCTGGTGTCCGGGCCTACTTCCATTGGGCCCGGCCGGGCACAGCCCGAAAAGGCAACGTGGGTCCCCCTTCCCATGGGCTCACCACCGGTGGAAGGGGCCAAAGGGGTCAGGTGCGCAGTGAGTTGGGTGCCAGCCAAAGGCGGGGGCCTAGGCGGTCCGACCCTCGGCTACTGAGGTTAGTTCTGGAGACATGGAATGTCACCTCTCTGATAGGGAAGGAGCCCGAGCTGATGTGCGAGGATGAGAAGTTCCGACTAGATATAGTCGGACTCACCTCCACACACGGTTTGGGTTCTGGTACCAATCCTCTCGAGAGGGGCTGGACCCTCTTCCACTCTGGAGTTGCCCACGGTGAGAGGCGCAGAGCAGGTGTGGGCATACTCATTGCCTCCCGGCTCGGCGCCTGTGTGTTGGGGTTTACCCCGGTGAACGAGAGGGTAGCCTCCCTCCGCCTACGGGTGGGGGGACGGGTCCTGACTGTTGTTTGTGCTTATGCACCGAACAGCAGCTCAGAGTACCCACCCTTTCTGGAGTCCTTGGAGGGTGTGCTGGAGAGCGCTCCCCCTGGGGACTCCCTCGTTCTGCTGGGGGACTTCAACGCTCACGTGGGTAATGACAGTGAGACCTGGAGGGGCGTGATTGGGAGGAACGGCCCCCCCCCCGATCAAAACCTGAGCGGTGTTTTGTTGTTGGACTTCTGTGCTCGTCACGGACTGACCAAAACGAACACCATGTTCAAGCACAAGGTTTTCCATATGACACCCTAGGCCGCAGTTCGATGATCGACTTTGTAGTCGTCTCATCGGATTTGCGGCCGTATGTGTTGGACACTCGGGTTAAGAGAGGGGCGGAGCTGTCAACTGATCACGACCTGGTGGTGTGTTGGCTCTGATGGCGGGGTAAGATGCTGGTCCGACCAGGCAGGCCCAAACGTATTGTGAGGGTCTGCTGGGAACGTCTGGCAGAATCTCCTGTCAGAAAGAGTTTCAACGCCCACCTCCGGCAGAGTTTCTCCATTGTCCCGGGAGAGGCGGGGGACGTTGAATCCGAGTGGACCATGTTCCGTGCTTCCATTGTTGAAGCGGCCGATCGGAGCTGTGGCCGTAAGGTGGTTGGTGCCTGTCGGGGCGGCAATCCTCGAACCCGCTGGTGGACACCAGCGGTAAGGGATGCCGTCAAGCTGAAGTCCTATTGGGCCTTTTTGGCCTGTGGGACTCCGGAGGCTGCTGACAGGTTCCGGCTGGCCAAGCGGAATGCGGCTCCGGTGGTCACTGAGGCAAAAACTCGGACATGGGAGGAGTTCGGTGAGGCCATGGAGAACGACTTCCGGACGGCTTCAAGGAATTTCTGGTCCACCATCCGGCGTCTCAGGAGAGGAAAGCAGTGCGCCATTAACACTGTGTATAGTGGAGATGGGGTGCTGTTAACCTCGACTCAGGACGTCGTGAATCGGTGGGGAGAATACTTCGAAGACCTCCTCAATTCCGCCGATACGCCTTCCTTTGAGAAAGCAGGGTCTGAGGACTTTGAGGTGGGCCCCCCTATCTCTGGGGTCGAAGTCACTGAAGTGGTTGGAAAGCTTCTCGGTGGCAGGGCCTCGGGGGGTGGATGAGGTTCGCCCGGAGTTCCTAAAGGCTCTGGATGTTGTGGGGCTGTCGTGGTTGACACGTCTCTACAAAATCGCGTGGACATCAGGGACAGTGCCTCTGGATTGGCAGACCGGGATGGTGGTTCCTCTTTTTAAGAAGGGGGACCGGAGGGTGTGTTCCAACTTTAGAGGGATCACACTCCTCAGCCTCCCAGGTAAAGTCTATTCGGGGATGCTGGAGAGGAGGGTCCGTCGGGAAGTTGAATCTCGGATTCAGGAGGAGCAGTGTGGTTTTCGTCCCGGCCGTGGAACAGTGGACCAGCTCTACACCCTCGGCAGGATCCTTGGGGGTGCGTGGGAGTTCGCCCAACCAGTCTACATGTGTTTTGTGAATTTGGAGAAGGCGTTTGACCGTGTCCCTCGGGGAGTCCTGTGAAGGGTGCTTCGGGAGTATGGGGTACCGGGCCCCCTGATACGGGCTATTCGGTCCCTGTACGACCGATGTCAGAGTTTGGTCCGCATTGCCGGCAGTAAGTCGAATTTGTTTCCTGTGAGGGTTGGAATCCGCCAAGGTTGCCCTTTATCACAGATTCTGTTCATAACTTTTATGGACAGAATTTCTAGGCGCAGCCGGAGTGTTGAGGGGGTCCGGTTTGGTGGCCTCAACATTGCATCTCTGCTTTTTGCAGATGATGTGGTGCTGTTGGCTTCTTCAAGTCGTGATCTCCAGCGAGAGAGCGGTTCGCAGCCGAGTGTGAAGCGGTTGGGATGAGGATCAGCACCTCCAAATCCGAGACCATAGTCCTCAGTCGGAAAAGGGTGGAGTGCCAACTGCGTTTCGGGGATGAGGTCCTGCCCCAAGTGGAGGAGTTCAAGTATCTTGGGGTCTTGTTCACGAGTGAGGGTAGGTTAGAGCGGGAGATCGACAGACGGATCGGTGCAGCGTCTGCAGTGATGCGGACGCTGTATCGGTCCGTTGTGGTGAAGAAGGAGCTGAGCCGAAAGGCAAAGCTCTCGATTTACCGGTCGATCTACGTTCCTGCCCTCACTTATGGTCACGAGCTGTGTGTCGTGACCGAAAGAACAAGATCCCGGATACAAGCGGCCGAAATGAGTTTCCTCCGCAGGGTAGCCGGGCTCTCCCTTAGAGATAGGGTGAGAAGCTCGGTCATTCGGGAGGGACTCAGCGTCGAGCCGCTACTCCTCCACGTTGAGATGAACCAGTTGAGGTGGCTCGGGCATCTGGTTCGGATGCTGGCTGAAGTGGCTGGGGAGAGGGAAGTCTGGGTTTCCCCGCTAAAGCTGCTGCCCCCGCGACCCGACCCCGGATAAGCAGAATTGAAGATGGAACGGAACGGAACGGAACGGAACAAACAACATTGGACCCAAGGGCTTAACATAGCAGAAGCAAATTGACTCTCTGGGCTTTGAGAGATGAGATTGGCACGCCTTAAAAGTCAATTCAGCTCGGACGGTGTCCATAGATCTAATCACTCCATGTGCGGGGTTGATTTGACCCCCCCCCCCCAATGGTCCGGTTCGATTTGGGTTTCTGATTGAAGGGAAAAATAACCATGGTTTGATATGTCCTCATGAAACCTCTTATATAAGGATATGTTGTTGTCCTGAACTGTTGTACGAATCCAGGTGCCCAACAATTTGTAAATAAAGGGCGGGATCAGCCTGGGAAGTCTTCCTTGTTTATACTACAGCCTTCCCTGCTTCGCAAACATGTTTATGAGAGTGCCTGGGAGAGGGCTTAGACAGCCCAGTTTCTCACACTCACAGCTTTTTGCTAATGAATAAAAAAACGGAGCGGCACGCGGTCCGGATGGAGTCAGCTGTGGAACACGTACGATTGCCCAGCCGTTGTTGCAGCTCGCTTCACCCGGACCGTGGCTCCCCGGTCTAGTGTCAAGGTAAGCGCTGATGATGATCATATTATGCTGCTTAACGTAGTGTATTGATTGCTGTTTGCGGGGAATAAAATGTATAATTATTCTAGCAAATCGAGTCGTGATTGTTGCTGTTTGCGGGGAATGAAAGATATAATCATTCTAGCAAATCTACTGTTTGCGGGGAATGAAAGGTATAATCATTCTAGCACAGCGCAGGTGTTGATTACTGTTTGCGGGGGATAAAACGTACGATTATCCTAGCACAGTATAAATGTTGATTGCTGTATGCGGGGAATAAAAGACACAATTATTCTAGCAAAAGCATATCAAGTCTCTGTGTATTCATTGTTGCCGCCGACCACTCACGATCCTGCATAAAAATATAAAGGTGAAGTTGTGTTTTTCACAAAACATTGATGCATCGTACCGTGTGCGATAGGCCCAAGTCAAGGTGCTGCTGTCGAAACAATAATACACATCAACTCACGCTTGTCTTCTTGTGTCTTGCAGACGTCGGTGAGGAATATCTTCGTCCGGACGAACAGGAGGTGAAGTCTCCTCATGTTAAAAAGGAGGAGGAGCATCCTTACATCAAAGAGGAAGAAAAGCCCCTTTTTGTCAAAGAGGAGGAGGTTGAGGATGATGTCACCAAGTCACCACTGGTCTTCGCCCCTTTAAAGAGTGAAGATGAAGTCAAGGGCGAGTGTGAGGAGGACAGAGAGGCGGAGCTTCCAAGCAGCAACTCAACTCCTCAACACATGACGACAGAAGGTGATGCAAACCACTGGCGACCACCGCAAGCACAAAGTAATGACATAAGGTCTAAAGATAGGCCGATATGTTTTTTTCAGTATGAGTACAGCCTCGATACCGATTATTAGTTGGGTGATAACCGATATTTGAAGCTGATATTCATTTTCAGTAATAAAAAAAGAAAAGGGGGGGGGGGGGATTAGGCTCAAAATGGAGTTTGAAAGCGCACACAACACACACTGGGGCAAAACCTTTTTCCTGCTCAGATTGGGGCAAAAGTTTCTCTCAAAAGTCAACTTTAGCAATGAACAAAAGAACACACACTGGTGAAAAACCTTTCCATAGATCAAAGTGATACATGTGTGGGGTTGAGTCGGGAAAATTGTTATTATTTTTGAACGGGCCAGTCCGAGTGTGCGGTGAGCCCACTTAGCGGCCGGTTAGCATTACAAAGTCATGTCAACTAGGTGGCGAGTTGCCAGTCACGGCAAATGAACCACAGCGGATTGTATCTTGACAAAATACGCAACCGCTTCATATTATCCAACCACCGTCTGCTTTATCATATCTGACCTCTTGTAACCAAACAACCTCCACACGACAGATGTAGCTCCCACTTTAGGCACTAAAAATACACTAGTAATATGGTAGAAAGTGCACATCTCTTATTAGAAAAGATAGGAAGGAAGGCTAAATCAAAAATGTTAAACTTGCGTCTTTCTTGTTTTCAGTCGTGTCACACTGTTGGGACCGATCCATTATGTTTAAACATGTTGCAAATCCAGCATTGAACAGGCTTTCACTAACAAAACAGTCCTTTGAGTAATGATGTCGGTACACGTCCTTCAAAAATAAAAGACTTGAGACAAAGAAAGCAACCAATTTTTCCTGATCAGTGAAATGCTCCACTGAGCATTTGCAAGCACGGAGAGAAAAAGAAAGGCGCAGCCAGCTTCTCAAATTTCAGTGGGCGTGACGAACCTTTACCAGAGGTGGTGCCACTAACCCGAGGGGGCGGGATCGAGTGCACTTCCGTGTCTTTTTGACGTCACTATATCACGGAAGTTGAATCTGCCCGTTTGAAGCACACATTTTAGAAAGGGGGAGAAAGCTAAATAAGTCGTGGACTGACTTTTTTCATACCTGGTTGGATTGTAGACAGGCCAGGGATGCATATTATTGATAGAAACCCCAATCAAGTGCATTTTCATACGATAGGACCTTACAATACATACTGTGTATTCCATTACAGTTACAAGTTACCTACTAAAAATGTAGTTAGTAACGTAATCCAAATGTTCACCTCTGCCCTCAATCTAGCTTCAACTACTCTTTCCCATAGCTTCATTGTGTGGTTCATCAGCTGTAGTTGCCACAACTCTGCACGTCTCCCTTGTTCTTAAGAATGGGCACCAGCACACTTCTCCTCTATTCCTCAGGCATCTTCTCACTATCTAAGATCCTGTTGAACAACCCAGTCAGAAATTCTACTGCTACCTCTCCTAGACACTTCCATACATCCACAGGTATATCATCAGGACTGAGTGCCTTTCCACTCTTCATCCTCTTCAATGCCCTTCTCACTTCGTCCTTACTAATCTTTGCTACATCCTGGTCCACAACAGTCACCTCTTGTACTCTTTGTTGTCTCTCGTTTTCTTCATTCATCAACTCTTCAAAGTACTTTTCCCATCTTCCCATCACACTACTGGCATCTGTCAACACACTTCCATGCCTATCCTTTATTACCCTAACCTGCAGCATGTCCTTCCCTGTCCAACCTAGCATACAAGTCATCGTAAACCCCTTGTTCGGCCTTTGCCACTTCTACTTTCACCTTACGCTGCAATTCCCTGTACTCCTTTTTACTTTCTTCAATCGTCTGTGTCCCACTTCTTAGCTAAACTCTTACTCTGGATCCACTTCTGCACCTCCTCATTCCACCACCAAGTCTCTTTATCCCCTTTCCTTCCAGATGACATACCAAGGACTGTCCTACCGTTTTTTTTACCTCCAGGACGTTCCTAACAAACTCCTCCTATTCCATTGCTCTTCCTATCTACACCATGATAGAATAACTTGAACCCTGGTCCTAAACTTCTAGCTTTGCTCCCTTTCCACCTGGTCTCCTGAACACATAATATGTCCACCTTCCTCCTCCGCATCATGTCAACCAGCTCTCTACATTTTCCTGTCATGTTCCAACATTCAAAGTGCCTACTCTCGGTCCCAGACTCTTGGTGTTCCTCTTCTCTTTCTTCCTACAAACACACATTCCTCCTCTCCTGCTTTGACCAACAGTAGTCCAGTTTCCACCGGCACCCTGTAGGTCAACAGCACCCATGGCGGTCGTTGTTAACCCGGGCCTCGACCGATCTGGTATAGAAGTCATATATTTGATTCACATGTTTGATTTGGCCAACGTTTTTACGTCGGATGCCCTTCCTGACACAACCCTCTGTATTTATCCGGAATTGGGATCGGCACAAGAAGACATTGGCTTGTGCCCCCTTGCAGGTACATTAATTCACTTAAATGCAACATTTAAATTAATCTGATTAGTTGATTAATTGATTGGATAATCGATAAATTAATCGATTTTAAAAATATTCAATAGTGACAGCACTAAGCACGTACTAAGTGTGAATGGGTGGCCTTTCTTTTGGTGTTTTCACAGATGGGCGTAGCTAGAAAGGGGCATTAGTGCCATTGTGCGCCGTTAAGAGATGCGATGTAGCCGACTGTCAGCCAATCGCTGTGGCATCCTCATTTGCATGAAAATCAAGACGGCCCGGAGCGCAGGCTTGACATTGTGGAATCAAATCGACTCACTGGGCTCGGAGAGATGAGATTGGTGCATCTTAACAGCCGGTACAGGCTCGTGCGGTTCCCGTCGGAGGGTGTCCATTTTAGATCTGATCATGTGCGGGATTGTGTCGCCAACCGTCTTTAAAAAAAAAAATCACCGATGGTTCGGTTCAAGTCGGGTTCTGACGTATCGTACCCTGTGTGGTGAGCCCAAGTCAAGGTGCCACTGTAGAAACAATAATACACAACATCAAGTCGCGCTTGAGATTTGACTTAACGAGACCAAATGTATGTTTGCCTTCTTGTGTCCCGCAGACGTTGGTGAGAAATGTCTTCGTCCTGAGGAACAGGTGGTGAAGTCTCCTCATGTGAAACAGGAGGAAGAAGAGCATCCTTACATCAAAGAGGAAGAAAAGCCCCTTTTCGTCAAAGAGGAGCAGTTTGAGGATGATGTCACCAAGACACCACTGACCTTTGCCCCTTTTAAGAGTAAAGATGAAGTCATGGGTGAGAGTGCTCCTCACTCATATTTTTGCTGTCCCTCAATCAGCCAAGAAAAACACTCTGTTCAAAACAGCCTGTTTTAGGGTTGTGTCACTTTTATGTAAATAGCTGCACCAGGCCATGTCTAAGCCACACCCTTCTCTCTCGAAGGGGCAGTGGTTTCTGTCATGGTAGTGATAGAAAATGTTCTTTGTTTTCTTGCGTGTTAAAATAAAACTCAAAGTTGAGATCGGTGAAGAGGTTTTCTTGCAAGAGATTTTTATTCAGAAATTTCTGATGCCATGAAGGATCCTTACTGAATCAGCATCGGTTCCTAAATGGGCCCCCCTTCTGGGCTCATCCCAACTTATACAAAAATGAGTGTTTACAGAAAATAGTCTCCCCCTCCTGTCTCCTGTCCTTGTGGGAAGAGTGAAATACAAAAACAGATAATAAATCTTCAGCTCGTATCTTAGTCCACTCCAGCCTTACCTTATTAGACATTCCTTTCCCAGGGAATGGAACAAAGACACTATACATCGAATAACATTTGAATTAACTGTTTTCTTATTACTACACAGCTATAACTAAATTCAAAACGGTTAAAATATCAATTGAAACAGTAAAAAATGTTAACAATGTTAACAGTAGCCATGTGCTAATGTTGTGAATGGCAGCGACTGGCCATGGCAGCAGAAGAAAAGAAAAATACAGACATGTCTCTTACACATTTGAGAACTATTTAAATATGTGGAAAAGTGGCATAACATTTTACCATAAGGAAAAGTCGCATAACGTTACTACAGAGACTATGCTGTAGCGTTAGTTTGTGATTGTTTAGGCAACAGTTATTTTTGCCGTAACCGGCAAATATCCCACAAACGTTATTTTGGCGTGCAATGTCTCAGATTTGCCGTGAATGTTTGGCGACATTTACAAGCGGTTATGAATAAAACAAATGTGCACATTTAGGCCGTTTCGTCGAGACCACTTAGCGGCCGGTTAGAAACAATAATACACAACATCAAGGCGCGCTTGAGATTTGACTTAACTAGACCAAATGTATGTTTGCCTTCTTGTGTCCCGCAGACGTTGGTGAGAAATGTCTTCGTCCTGAGGAACAGGTGGTGAAGTCTCCTCATGTGAAACAGGAGGAAGAAGAGCATCCTTACATCAAAGAGGAAGAAAAGCTCCTTTTCGTCAAAGAGGAGGAGTTTGAGGATGATGTCACCAAGACACCACTGACCTTTGCCCCTTTTAAGAGTAAAGATGAAGTCATGGGTGAGAGTGAGGAGGACAGTGGGGCGGAGCCTCCAAGCAGCAGCTCAACTCCTCAACACATGGAGACAGAAGGTGATGCAGACCAATGGGCGCCATCACCAGCACAAAGTGATGACATAAGGTCACAGTCTGCTGACACTGACGATGATGAATACGCTAAAGGTGATCATGCTGACAACAACCGCTGCAAATGTTCTCAGTGTGCGAAAACATTCAGTTCAAAAGGAAATTTGAAAGTTCACCTGAGAAAACACACAGGAGAAAAACCTTTTTCCTGCTCAGACTGTGGCAAAAGCTTCTATGACAAGAGAACTTTAACAATACACAAAATAACACACACTGGAGAGAAACCTTTTTCCTGCTCAGACTGTGGCAAAAGCTTCTATGACAAGAGAACTTTAACAATACACAAAATAACACACACTGGAGAGAAACCTTTTTCCTGCCCAGACTGTGGCAAAAGCTTCTCTGACAAGAGAACTTTAAGAAATCACAAAACCACCCACACTGGAGAAAACCCTTTTTCCTGCCCAGACTGCAGCAAAAGCTTCTCTCAGAAGTCCGCTTTAACAGTACACAAAATAACCCACACTGGAGAAAAAGCTTTTAGCTGCCCAGAATGTGGCAAAAGCTTCTCTCTGAAGGGAAATTTAAAAATACACAAAAGAACCCACACTGGAGAAAAACCTTTTTCCTGCCCAGACTGCAGCAAAAGCTTCTCTCAGAAGTCCGCTTTAACAGTACACACAAGAACCCACACTGGAGAAAAACCTTTTTCCTGCCCAGACTGTGGTAAAAGCTTCTCTCAGAAGTCCACTTTAACAGTACACACAAGAACCCACACTGGAGAAAAAGCTTTTTCCTGCCCAGACTGTGGCCAAAGCTTCTCTGACAAGGGAACTTTAAAAAGCCACTCAAGAACACATGCTGGGAAGAAACCATTTAGTTGCAGTGTTTGTGCTAAAAGATTCTCTAGTAAAAAGCTTGTTGAGACACACAAGTGTGCTGGTGAGAAAAGCAGCGATCTTTAAAGCTTAAAAAAATGAAGGGAGTGAGTCTGGTGTGCTGTAAAAGTGTAAATGATTTTGAATAAAATAGAGAGGGAGGAAATAAGTGATCCTGCTTATTTAAAAAATGTTCAGACTTAGAAATTAATAAGTCTTTGATTTTTATGGCAACTTTATTTTAACAGTGATAGACAGAATATCAGAAAAAAATTGAAAGAAGGACATGGGGGGGAAAAAAATTGCATTTTGTTGAGGGAGATCATTAACCAGCTCCTCTCGTGTCGTCCTTCGCTGATCTCGACCTTTTTCATATTGATTGAGACCCCACGAGCTGATATCTTGCATGGAGCCCCCCAGAACCCAAAATTTTGCAGCAACAAAACTTAAAGGGGAAGTCAACCCAAAATGTTCTTAACAATATGTTGTATGTGCCTCCACTAGTCTAAAGACGTCATTCGGGTTAATATTGCGTTTATCTTGAACATTGCTCCAGTTCCAAGTGTCAGCGGCTACGACAATGACCTCAAATCATGTCGGATATCTTTTGCAGTGAAAAAGTATTTGCCCTCCTCTCAAATTCTCACTTTTATTGCACAGTTTGCCCACTTGAATGATTAAAATCATCAAACAAATGTCAATATCAAAGATAACCCAAATAAACATACAATGCAGTTTTTTTAAAGTGGAGATTTTATTTTTTAAGGACAAAACACTATTCAAAGCTGCCTGGCCCTGTCAAAAGTATTCACGTTCATTACGTTCATAGATATGAGGGTTTCAGAAGACTTAAGAAGAATCAACTCCAGCTTTACTTAAAAGTGTAAACGTAATGCTTTCAAAGCTACTCAAACTATAAACTATGAATATGAAATGTTTTTAAAGTTTTCTTTTAATGTGTTTAAACGCCAATGTATGCTTTAGTAATATTGTAAGCTACTTTTGTTTTCTCTGCTTTGCTTCCGAATGTCGTTAACGGTTGTGTTTGTTGACGTTTGTAGGTGTTGTGTATTTGCTTATGTGAAGCACATTGAGTTGCCTTGTGTATGAAATAGAAATAAAATATAGAAGAAAAAGCCACCTTGCCATTTTCCCAAATTAGCGTGGAAAATACCTTCAGGGACACACAAAGCCAGATGTGCAGTATGGCCACGTTCGGAGTGTTTTAAGTCTCGGCTTAAGACCCACTTTTATTCCTTGGCTTTTAGTTCAGCATGAATTGTGTGGTCCGCGTGGTTTTTTATTTAATTTTATTATTATTTTTGGGGGGGTTTAAATATATTTTTATTGTATTTATTCCTTTATTTTACTTATTGTATTTTAGTAACTTATTGACTTTTTTTAAATTATTGTTGGTTTTTACTAGATTTCATGTGTATTTGGATCTCAATGTGCAGCACTTTGGAAACACTTGTTTATAAAATGTGCTTTTGACATAAAGTGGATTGGATTAGTTTAAAAATGATCACATTAAGTAAACAAACAGTACAATGCAAATGCAATACATTTGTACTTCTGAGCATTAGGGGAGCGTAAGATATGATAAGTGTGCTCGACTCGAAGTGCAATGGCGTGTCATCACTAACCTTTATTAGAAGGTAAGTGTTGCATTCAAACCTTGCAGCAGGAATTTGTGAAAGCCACAGATGACAAAACTGGCCAAAAGTACAAATATTGCATATATCAGTAATATATCAGATACTGCATCAAATGTTTGCTACTAGCTAATGCCAGTACTAGAGCAATAAATTAAACTCATAACGTGATGGTTAAATCGCATCCCTGATAATAAACGTTCAGTTTACGGTACCTCAAAATGCTTGTTCATCTTGATGGCAAATTTTTAATCTGCACATTCACCACAATAAATCCAATTTAAACTTTACATATCGGGAACAACAGACTGAAAAAGGGAGAAATGAGACCTCGCAGTTTTATGTCTTTCTAACTGCAGCAAAAATGGCGACATCTGTCGATGACTTGATGACAGTGCTTGCTTTGAAGCCGACAATCTCCAGCAGCCAATCAAATCGCAGCGGGGGCGTGTCCTGCCTGACTTCCGACGAACATCTACTTTCGTTTCTTCACGTAACCAGACGCCCTCCAGCTAAATCATTCTTTTCGATTTCGTGCTGAACCGACTACAACCTCCAAACAGGACGTTAATCACTACTTTGAAGGTCTACGACACCATTGATCAAATCTCAGCGTGTGAATGAACTCGTTTCGGTGCGCGTTGATGCTTCTCGCCCTACTTAGCTTAGCTTAGCTTAGCTCGCTAGCCGCTAGCAAAGAGAAGCACGTAACACGTGGTCAAGAAGAGATCAAGTGTGACTTTGTTGGCATTATTGTGCTAAAATGTTTGCAAAAACGGCACCAAAGTACGAGGAGGAATTATTTGGAGGAAAAGAAGAGAACGAGCAACATCTTGAAATGCTGGACGATGTTTGCGAGGAGCCTCGAGTTGTGCTACACACAGCAGGTTTGTACACTTCTTACTCTCCCTTGCTTAGCACTAGGACTACTATACAGCGTTAAAAATATCAAAATGCAGTCCTCATTACTGTACACAGTAAAATAATTCCAGCCATTATGTTATTGTAACTTAAGTGCATACTACGTTTTCACACATCAATACGTTTTCAATTGTTAACATATGATCAAAGGTGAATAACTCTTTGAAGTGAGTTTTACAACAACAACAAAATACAATTTGAATACGTTAACTTGACTCTATGTGCTAAGCTTAGAAGTAGAAGGCGCATCTTGTAGCCCCAAAGCCATGTTAATGCACCACACATATCGTGCCTGAAAGTTACATTTGTTATATATAGAATATGATATGTCCTTCAATCAATCAAAACTTTATTCATAACACACACACACAATAGAATATATGAATGCATAAACGGCTGGCTTCAAATCAGGAGAGGAGACATCACTCGGGGAGCCATCTGCACCGAGAGCAGCACACCACTCACAACCACTAGGGCGGAGGTATGGATGGAATGCCCAACCCTCCCCCGGGCCACATGGGACAGCACCCAAACAGCTGCAGCTAACCAATGCTACCGGGGCAGAGCAACCGTGCCAGCAAGCTGAATTCTCGCGGTATTTGTGAGTTCACAAACTCCGGAGGATGCATCTTGTACTGCGCCCGCTGATACGTTTGCAGGCTTGCAGCCAACATTTTTTAGGTCGGATCAATCAGGTGTTGTTTAGAGCAGGATGAAACCAATAAGCGCGGATGGCGGGGGGAACAAACCTAACCGATGAATGGACGCTGCAATTAATTCTGTTCTCGCAGAATTACTCACCGTTTCCTTGTTGAATTTGAACAGCGAGAGACGCTTCGTGCATTTTTATCTGGTAAAGATGTTTGTGCTTCTCCCGCCCCCTCCCTAAGATGAGAAGACATTT
Organism: Leptonotus elevatus; assembly: GCF_054856555.1. Taxonomy (NCBI): domain Eukaryota; kingdom Metazoa; phylum Chordata; class Actinopteri; order Syngnathiformes; family Syngnathidae; genus Leptonotus; species Leptonotus elevatus. The sequence continues at coordinate 3,067,587 of NC_141239.1, read as the reverse complement.
TCATCCGTTGCCTTGATTGGTTCAAACAAACGTGCAAAGATGCATCATCGTCCAATCGACTCGAAGTATTGTACAGCAAGTCACTCCTTTCCCAGATGGATCTGTCGAGTGAAGTTCCAGATTGATATATGTTTATTATATAGTTAGATAAGATCGAAGCAAAAGTAACTACATTAAAATATAAAGACAGGTACATTAATATGAACTAAAATCTACATTTAAAAAAACTTGTCTTGAGCCTGCTCTTAAAATCTTGAACGTTCTTTGGGGCCCTGAGTTCCTCCGGCAGACTGTTCCAAAGGCGAGCGAAGGCTGTAGCACTGAAAGGACGCCGTGAGTGTACTCGTTTTTCAACATTTTGCCACGTTACGACCACAAAAACAAATGTATTTATTGAAATTGTATCTGAACGATGAACACAAAGTAGCACACAATCATGAAGTGGAACAAAATGTAGATTTTATTAACAAACTTGTTGTACAATCTCTCCCTGAAAATTAGGGCAATTACAGCTTCAAGTCTTTTGGGGTTTGTCCCGTCGGGAGGCTGAAATGTTTGCCCATTCCTCCTTGCAAAACAGCTCCAGCTCAGCTAGGTTAGATGGAGAGCGTTTGTGAAACACAATCTTAAGAATAATTGTTGATTTTTTTGGTTGCTCAATGAATATTTGCTGATTTTTTTTTTCTATCTCCTCTCCGCCGCCCTGCAACTACGTTTAAGGTTCTTTACTTCCTCATTTCTCCTTGGATCCATGGACCTTGGGTCTATGTTTTTTGTTGTCACTGGGGCAACTGTATCAAGTGCCAGTTGTAGTTTTTTAAATGGTCAACAATAAAATCACAGGGGGGGCAGGTAAGACAAGTGGAGGATATTTGTTTAAAACCTCGATTTATTTGGAGATATATTATATTATATTATATTATATTATATTATATTATATTATATTATATTATATTATATTATATTATATTATATTATATTATATTATATTATATTATATTGACTCTCTGGGCTTTGAGAGATGAGATTGGCACGCCTTAAAAGTCAATTTAGCTCTGACGGTGCCCCCCCCCAATGGTCCGGTTCGATTTGGGTTTCTGATGCGTACCGTGTGCGATAGACCCAAGTCAAGGTGCTGCTGTCGAAACAATAATACACATCAACTCACGCTTGTCTTCTTGTGTCTTGCAGACGTCCGTGAGGAATATCTTCGTCCTGACGAACAGGAAGTGAAGTCTCCTCATGTTAAAAAGGAGGAGGAGCATCCTTACATCAAAGAGGAGAAAAAAAAACTTTTTGTTAAAGAGGAGGAGGTTGAGGATGATGTCACCAAGTCACCACTGATCTTCGCCCCTTTAAAGAGTGAAGATGACGTCAAGGGTGAGTGTGAGGAGGACAGAGGGGCGGAGCTTCCAAGCAGCAACTCAACTCCTCAACACATGACGACAGAAGGTGATGCAAACCACTGGCGACCACCGCAAGCACAAAGTAATGACATAAGGTCTAAAGATAGGCCGATGTGTTTTTTTCACCCGCTCCTCCGATGAATATGCATTGGACTCGGGGTACTCTCCATCGTCCGGTTGTGCTCCGCGTTTTCCAGCGTTAGCATCGCTAGCCGGTGAGGCTTTATGACGTGACCATCGTCGCGCGTCAACGCTTCCAACTTCGGCGTTTTGTTTTCGTGCTACTACTAGCATTCTCTGCTAGCGACATGTCATGATTACGTGAAGAAGTGCAGACTTATAACCAGGATTGGAAGGGTTGCTTTTAAGGGTCTCATATTATTCTTTCAACATTCTAAAATACTTCTCAAATGTGTAAAAGACATGTCTGTGACATGCATTCATCAAAATTGACTTTGGATCTAATATTTTTGCTGTCCCTCAATCAGCCAAAAAAACGCTCTGTTCAAAACAGCCTGTTTTAGGGTTGTGTCACTTTTACGTAAATAGCTGCACCAGGCTATGTCTAAGCCACACCCTTCTCTCTCGAAGGGGCAGTGGTTTCTGTCATGGTAGCCATGTGCTAATGTTGTGAATGGAAGCGACTGGCCATGGCAGCAGAAGAAAAGAAATATACAGACATGTCTCTTACACATTTGAGAACTATTTAAATATGTGGAAAAGTGGCATAACGTTTTACCATAAGGAAAAGTCGCATAACGTTACTACAGAGACTATGTTGTAGCGTTAGTTTGTGATTGTTTAGGCAACGGTTATTTTTGCCGTAACCGGCAAATCTCCCACAAACGTTATTTTGGCGTGCAATGTCTCACTCAGATTTGCCGTGAATGCTTGTAGACATTTACAAGCGGTTATGAATAAAACAAATGTGCACATTTAGGCCGTTTCGTCGAGACCACGTAGCGGCCGGTTAGAAACAATAATACACAACATCAAGGCGCGCTAGAGATTTGACTTAACTCGACCAAATGTATGTTTGCCTTCTTGTGTCCCGCAGACGTTGGTGAGAAATATCTTCGTCCTGAGGAACAGGTGGTGAAGTCTCCTCATGTGAAACAGGAGGAAGAAGAGCATCCTTACATCAAAGAGGAAGAAAAGCCCCTTTTCGTCAAAGAGGAGGAGTTTGAGGATGATGTCACCAAGACACCACTGACCTTTGCCCCTTTTAAGAGTAAAGATGAAGTCATGGGTGAGAGTGAGGAGGACAGAGGGGCGGAGCCTCCAAGCAGCAGCTCAACTCCTCAACACATGGAGACAGAAGGTGATGCAGACCAATGGGCGCCATCACCAGCACAAAGTGATGACATAAGGTCACAGTCTACTGACACTGACGATGATGAATACGCGAAAGGTGATCATGCTGACAACAACCGCTGCAAATGTTCTCAGTGTGCGAAAACATTCAGTTCAAAATGGAATTTGAAAGTTCACCTGAGAAAACACACTGGAGAAATACCTTTTTCTTGCTCAGACTGCGGCAAAAGCTTCTCTCAGAAGGGAAATTTAACAAAACACACAAGAACCCACACTGGAGAAAAACCTTTTTCCTGCCCAGACTGTGGCAAAAGCTTCTCTCAGAAGGGACATTTAAAAATACACAAAATAACACACACTGGAGAGAAACCTTTTTCCTGCCCAGACTGTGGCAAAAGCTTCTCTGACAAGGGACATTTAAAAATACACAAAAGAACACACACTGGAGAAAACCCTTTTTCTTGCCCAGACTGTGGCAAAAGCTTCTCTGACAAGGGATATTTAAAAATACACAAAAGAACACACACTGGAGAAAACCCTTTTTCTTGCCCAGACTGTGGCAAAAGCTTCTCTGACAAGGGATATTTAAAAATACACAAAAGAACACACACTGGAGAAAAACCTTTTTCTTGCCCAGACTGTAGCAAAAGCTTCTCTCACAAGGGAAATTTAACAAGACATACAAGTACACACACTGGAGAGAAATCTTTTTCCTGCTCAGATTGTTGCAAAAGCTTCTATGACAAGATAACTTTAACAATACACAAAAGAACACACACTGGAGAGAAACCTTTTGCCTGCCCAGACTGTGGCAAAAGCTTCTCTCATAAGTCCGCTTTAACAGTACACAAAAGGACACACACTGGAGAAAAGCCGTTTTCCTGCTCAGACTGTGGCAAAAGCTTCTCTTATAAGTCCGCTTTAACAGTACACACAATAACCCACACTGGAGAAAAAGCTTTTTCCTGCCCAGACTGTGGCAAAAGCTTCTCTCAGAAGTCCGCTTTAACAGTACACACAATAACCCACACTGGAGAAAAACCTTTTTCCTGCCCAGACTGTGGTAAAAGCTTCTCTCAGAAGGGACAGTTAAAAATACACAAAAGAACCCACACTGGAGAAAAACCTTTTTCCTGCCCAGACTGTGGCAAAAGCTTCTCACGAAAGTCCGCTTTAACAGTACACACAAGAACCCACACTGGAGAAAAACATTTTTCCTGCCCAGACTGTGGCAAACACTTCTCACGAAAGTCCGCTTTAACAGTACACACAAGAACCCACACTGGAGAAAAACCTTTTTCCTGCCCAGACTGTGGCCAAAGCTTCTCTGACAAGGGAAATTTAAAAAGCCACTCAAGAACACATGCTGGGAAGAAACCATTTAGTTGCAGTGTTTGTGCTAAAAGATTCTCTAGTAAAAAGCTTGTTGAGACACACAAGTGTGCTGGTGAGAAAAGCAGCGATCTTTAAAGCTTAAAAAAATGAAGGGAGTGAGTCTGGTGTGCTGTAAAAGTGTAAATGATTTTGAATAAAATAGAGAGGGAGGAAATAAGTGATCCTGCTTATTTAAAAAATGTTCAGACTTAGAAATTAATAAGTCTTTGATTTTTATGGCAACTTTATTTTAACAGTGATAGACAGAATATCAGAAAAAAATTGAAAGAATGACATGGGGGGGGGTGAGCATTTTGTTGAGGGAGATCATTAACCAGCTCCTCTTGTGTAGTCCTTCGCTGATCTCGACCTTTTTCATATTGATTGAAAATAATAATAACAATATGTTGTATGTGCCTCCACTAGTCTAAAGACGGCATTCAGGTTAATATTGCGTTTATCTTGAACATTGCTCCAGTTCCAAGTGTCAGCGGCTACGACAATGACCTCAAATCATGTCGGATATCTTTTGCAGTGAAAAAGTATTTGCCCTCCTCTCAAATTCTCACTTTTATTGCACAGTTTGCCCACTTGAATGATTAAAATCATCAAACAAATGTCAAAATCAAAGATAATCCAAATAAACATACAATGCAGTTTTTGTAAAGTGGAGATTTTATTTTTTAAGGACAAAACACTATTCAAAGCTGCCTGGCCCTGTCAAAAGTATTCACGTTCATTACGTTCATAGATATGAGGGTTTCAGAAGACTTAAGAAGAATCAACTCCAGCTTTACTTAAAAGTGTAAACGTAATGCTTTCAAAGCTACTCAAACTATAAACTATGAATATGAAATGTTTTTAAAGTTTTCTTTTAATGTGTTTAAACGCCAATGTATGCTTTAGTAATATTGTAAGCTACTTTTGTTTTCTCTGCTTTGCTTCCGAATGTCGTTAACGGTTGTGTTTGTTGACGTTTGTAGGTGTTGTGTATTTGCTTATGTGAAGCACATTGAGTTGCCTTGCGTATGAAATAGAAATAAAATATAGAAGAAAAAGCCACCTTGCCATTTTCCCAAATTAGCGTGGAAAATACCTTCAGGGACACACAAAGCCAGATGTGCAGTATGGCCACGTTCGGAGTGTTTTAAGTCTCGGCTTAAGACCCACTTTTATTCCTTGGCTTTTAGTTCAGCATGAATTGTGTGGTCCGCGTGTTTTTTTTATTTAATTTGATTATTATTTCATTTTTATTATTATTTTTGGGGGGGTTTAAATATATTTTTATTGTATTTATTCCTTTATTTTACTTATTGTATTTTAGTAACTTATTGACTTTTTTAAAATTATTGTTGGTTTTTACTAGATTTCATGTGTATGTATGATAGTATGTGGATCTCAATGTGCAGCACTTTGGAAACACTTGTTTATAAAATGTGCTTTTGACATAAAGTGGATTGGATTAGTTTAAAAATGATCACATTAAGTAAACAAACTGTACAATGCAAATGCAATACATTTGTACTTCTGAGCATTAGGGGAGCGTAAGATATGATAAGTGTGCTCGACTCGAAGTGCAATGGCGTGTCATCACTAACCTTTATTAGAAGGTAAGTGTTGCATTCAAACCTTGCAGCAGGAATTTGTGAAAGCCACAGATGACAAAACTGGCCAAAAGTACAAATATTGCATATATCAGTAATATATCAGATACTGCATCAAATGTTTGCTACTAGCTAATGCCAGTACTAGAGCAATAAATTAAACTCATAACATGTGATGGTTAAATCGCATCCCTGATAATAAACGTTCAGTTTACGGTACCTCAAAATGCTTGTTCATCTTGATGGCAAATTTTTAATCTGCACATTCACCACAATAAATCCAATTTAAACTTTACATATCGGGAACAACAGACTGAAAAAGGGAGAAATGAGACCTCGCAGTTTTATGTCTTTCTAACTGCAGCAAAAATGGCGACATCTGTCGATGACTTGATGACAGTGCTTGCTTTGAAGCCGACAATCTCCAGCAGCCAATCATATCGCAGCGGGGGCGTGTCCTGCCTGACTTCCGACGCAGATCTACTTTCGTTTCTTCACGTAACCAGACGCCCTCCGCTAAATCATTCTTTTCGATTTCGTGCTGAACCGACTACAACCTCCAAACAGGACGTTAATCACTACTTTGAAGGTCTACGACACCATTGATCAAATCTCAGCGTGTGAATGAACTCGTTTCGGTGCGCGTTGATGCTTCTCGCCCTACTTAGCTTAGCTTAGCTCAGTTTAGCTCGCTAGCTGCTAGCAAAGAGAAGCACATAACACGTCGTCAAGAAGAGATCAAGTGTGACTTTGTTGGCATTATTGTGCTAAAATGTTTGCAATTACGACACCAAAGTACGAGGAGGAATTCTTTGGAGGAGAAGAAGAGAACGAGCAACATCTTGAAATGCTGGACGATGTTTGCGAGGAGCCTCGACTTGTGCTACACACAGCAGGTTTGTACACTTCTTACTCTCCCTTGCTTAGCACTAGGACTACTATATAGCTTTAAAAATATCAAAATGCAGTCCTCATTACTGTACACAGTAAAATAATTCCAGCCAATATGTTATTGTAACTTAAGTGCATACTACGTTTTCACACATCAATACGTTTTCAATTGATAACATATGATCAAATGTGAATAACTCTTTGAAGTGAGTTTTACAACAATAACAAAATACAATTTGAATACGTTAACTCGACTCTATGTGCTAAGCTTAAAAGCAGAAGCCGCATCTTGTAGCCACAAAGCCATGTTAATGCACCACACATATCGTGCCTGAAAGTTACATTTGTTATATATAGAATATGATATATCCTTCAAGCAATCAATCAATCAAAACTTTATTCATAACACACACACACACACACACACACACACACACACACACACACACACACACACACACACACACACACACACACACACACACACACACACACACACACACACAATAGAATATATGAATGCATAAATGGCTGGCTTCAGATCAGGAGAGGAGACATCACAATATGCTTTGCTAGAATAACTGTGCCTTTTATTACCCGCAAACAGCAATAAACACTTTTATACTGTGCTAGAATAATTGTAAGTTTTATTCCCCGCAGACAGTCATCAATGCCTGTGCTTTGCTCGAATGATTGTACCTTTTATTCCCCGCAAACAGCAATCAATACACTAGAACGTTAAGCAGCATAATATGATCATCATCAGCGCTTACCTTGACACTAGACCGGGGAGCCTACGGTCCGGGTGAAGCGAGCTGCAACAACGGCTGGGCAATCGTACGTGTTCCACAGCGGACTCCGTCCGGACCGTGTGCCGCTCCGTCTTTTATTCGTTAGCAAAAAGTTGTGAGCGTGAGAAACCGGGCTGTCCAAGCCCTCTCCCAGACACTCTCGAAAACATGTTTGCGAAGCAGGGAAGGCTGTAGTATAAACAAGGTATTCACTCCCAGGCTGATTCCGCCCTTTATTCACAAATTGTTGGGCACCTGGATTCGTACAGCAGTTCAGGACAACAACATATCCTTATATAAGAGGTTACATGAGGACATATCAAACCATGGTTATTTTCCCTTCAAACTCCCTTGAGTGAATCACAATCAATCTAGCTTTTGAGGTTAAGGTAAGAGGGCTCAAAGACAAAAAAAAAAACAGTGAAAATATCAAATAGATCAATAATATATATATATATATATATATATATATATAGTTAGATAAGATCGAAGCAAAAGTAACTTCATTTAAATATAAAGAAAGGTACATTAACTCTTTGACTGCCAGACGTTTTCAGAAAAGGGATGCTGTGAGTGCCAGCCGATTTAAGCATTTTGACTGATCTTTCAAGGTCCATAGAATATTTTCTGTTTGGACTATGGAAACACACATACTACCAAATGAAAGATTGAACTCTCATCTTTCATCAGAAAAAAAAGTTTGTTTCTACCTTATTCCGTTCTTCAGTAATCAACAATAGAAAATGGTTAGTTTCACCCAAATGCTCTTGTTTTGGACCAAAATACGGAGAAATCAAGCTTTTAGTGAAACTATATTATTTCATGCACTCTAGTGAAATTTACACTTCTTTTTGTCCATGAATGATGCCACAAACACCTAAACAGTGCTTTACTTCTATAACACACTACCAACAAGAATGAAAAAGTGTTTTTTGATAGCAAAATAAGTTTATTTACATTCAACAGTGTAACAATTTGACTAAACTATTTACAAATGTGTGCAACTGTGGTACTATTTACAATTATGTTGGATGTTTCAACGACAGTTTTTCTTTTTGTGTAACACTCCCCTGCGTGCAAGGAGACGCAACAGGATTTGCACAACACATTAGTTTCACTGCGATTGCCTCTTCGCGTGCAGAAGCTACACTTTCTTGCCGGCCGTTTTTTCCGGGGAATAGCAAGTATATACTGCAGTGTGTGTTGCCATCAAGTCTACTATCAGGATCATGCTACGGTTACGTTACGGTGGTGTTACGTCTGGCTTCCTCGTGTCCTTCAGTTGCTATACTGGGTGGTAAGAGATGTTCTGATCCATCTTATCCACTCCATTCATGGGGGCATCGTAGTCCAGAACCAGTGTCTTCTCCGTGATCAGACTGTACCCGCTCCTCCGATGAATATGCATTGGACTCGGAGTACTCTTCATTGTCCGATCGAATGTCCGCTTGTGCAGCTCCGGCGTTAGCAGCGCTAGCCGGTGAGGCTTTATGACGTGAGAATAAAGGCCGCGTCCAACTGTGGCGTCAACCTCGGGATTCACCATCATCATCATCATCAATGTTCATTGGTCGATGCTTTTCGACTACTCTCCGTCGCCCGATCGAATGTCCGCTTGTGCAGAAGTACCCAGTCGGTTGTGCTGCGCGTTTTCCGGCGTTAGCAGCGCTAGCCGGTGAGGCTTACTACGTGATCATAACGGTCGCGTCAAGGCTTCCAACTTTGAGTCATCATCATCGTCGACATCAATGCGCTTTTTAGTATTGATCGATGCTTTCCGTCTTTGAAAAAAATGCTCAAGCGTGAGCTGCTTGCAACCGGTCGCCATTGTTGCTTCATCAGCCATTGTTGCATCATCAGCCATTGTCCCCTCAACACTCTAGCTCCGCCTCACGTCTTATACTGACGCCCACGGTGAGCGGCCCACCCAACCTTGTGCAAAGAAAGTCATCGCTTTCATCTAGGGGCCAAAACGAGTCATTAAACTAACTAGATCTGCTTGATACTTGATACACAGCTGCCCAAGGCTTTCCTCCACCCGTTTCCAAAAAAACCCAAAAAAACATAGTGAACGTCTTTTAACATCCTCGGCGCCCCTCCGTAGGTTTTTACTAAACGTTTGAAACGTTTATGGCGGTCAAAGAGTTAAGGGATGTCCCCCTTTCGAATGAGGTGCCAGGGAGTTTGTGGAGAATCAATACTTTGCTTAATATGATGTGTTGTGGTTATGTTCAAAGTTGTACTGAAGGGCTTCCAGAGATACCAGATTGGCATAAAAGTTAATATGAGAAAGAGTGTCGCGATGCAGCAGCAGATGGAGATTCGTTCCCACTTTGAAGCCATCTCGAGATGATGTTCTTTATTGAATGATGTCCGCAATAGGGGCAGCTGGACACTGGATCAGTAGACGTGGTTTTCCGGTCGGGTGGTGGGATCGCTGAGCCTGGGTTTTCCGGTCGTCATCGGGTGGTGGGATCGCTGAGCCTGGGGCGGATCTGGCGGGTTGTGTAGATGAGATGTGGAACCACGTGTCCCCTTTTCCGTGCAGGCGAACTGAAGGAGATGTCCTCTCCATTACCTTGTGGGGTCTAGTCCACCTGGGCTCAGATCATTTTCGTTAAATCACTTTTAACCATACATATTCACAATCAATTATTATTATTATTATTATTATTATTTTATTTTTTTCTATAAAGAGCTCAGTATTGTTCATTCGGAAATGTCATCATCATTGCTTTTTATTTTTATTTATTTTTTTATTTTTTTTGTGTGTGTGGGTGAGAATGTGTATGTGCGTGCGTGCGTGTGTGCGTGCGTGCATGCGTGCGTGTATTTGTTAGCTCACCAAAAACCTATTAGAAAAAATCTCATACCGTTCACCTAAACCGAACACCGCCGTCAGGAGACCCGAGGGGACCAAAGAAAACCAAGAAAGGTGAAATCCAGCACCGACCAGACACCACCCACCAGAACTCCTCCCCAACCCAAGAAACATCCAGACCCCAACAAATCCAAAAAACATAAAATCAGGGAGGCCTCAAGAGACCGAAGGAGAGACCGAGAAAAGGAAGGAAGGACAGACGAAGCCGAGTGAGATCCACAGACACCAGCCTCCACCGATTCAATGACCTGAGGAGGAAACAGATTGTGTCTGAGTTTCGGTAGATGCTGGTGTGGTGGATCTGGCATGCATGAAAATCTCCACCAAAGAGGGGAGCCGTCAAACCCCCGCCGGAACAGAGCAAGCGCAACACCTCAGGGCCCCCCAGGCCGCGGCAGCGCCAAAGGACGACCCCCGGGCCCCGCCAGGGCCACCGGCCGGAGAGCAAACCCAGGAGCAGGAGCGCCCCCCACCCCAACACGGCCCGCGCCCCCGACCCAACGCAGCAGGACGGGGCACTGCAGGCCCGCCAGGCACCCCACCGGCCCCCAACCCCCGCACCCCCACGACCCCCCACCCCCCATCCACCCACGCCACCCACCCCAACCCAGCCCCAGCCGCCCCCAGGTCCCCAATCCCCCAGACACCCCCAGCACCCCAGCACCCCCCACCCCGCAACCCCCACCACCACCCCCCCGACCCCACCCCGACCAACCGGCAGCCCCCGCCCCTCAGCCCCCGGGGACCACCCGCACCCAGGCACCGGCGCCGAAGAGGGGCCGGACAGCGGAGCGGAGAGGGCAGCCGCGCCCACCCCACCCCCCGCCGTGTGGAGGGACGGAACACCGGGGGCAGAAGGGGGAGATGGGGGCACCGGAGGGCGGCCGACACCCCCGAAACCCAGGCCCAGCGGGGGAAGGCCCCGGTCGTCACCCCAGCGTTCTTTGTGAAAGTTAACCCCTGTTACTGAGTCCGCCAGCTCGCCGACTGGCGAACTCTACCCCTAAACCGTGAATGTGACCCCACCCAGTGTATATACAAGTGTGTGTGTGTGTGTGGTGCATTAAATCACAATCAATTATTTTTGAAGGAGCATCTGGTTGTTTTTTTGTTAGCTTGGAGTTAGTAAATATTAGTTGTTTGAGTTCTGGAGGTTCCGGAACGTGCGTCCCTTCCAATGTAGCTGTTGGAGCCAGAAAAGGTCTGTTGGTGTGACATTCAAACAGAGTCCAGCCTTTGGCTGAGTTAAGTGACATTCGCATATTCATTAATGCAACAGGAAGAGCTTGTAACCAATTAAAATTTGATGAGGCCAATGCTTTAGCCAATTTTCTTTAATATTTATATTTTTCTTTAATATTTCTATTAATTCGCTCAATCTGTCCTTGGGATTGGGGATAATACACTGAACCAAATGTGTTTTAATCCCAATGCCTTTTCTACCGCTTGTAGATGTTTGTTTTTGAAATGGGTTCCATTGTCTGATCAAATTTTTCTAGGAAACCCATGTGATGGTATGTGATTAATCAAATGTTTTACCATGATATTTACTGTTTTAGATTTGCATGAATATGCCTCTGGCCATCCTGAAAAGGAATCCACTATTAACAGCAAATATCTGTATCCTGACACTGGTTTTATCACGTCAGTGAAATCCATCAAAAAACATCTGACCCCAGAGCTGTCACGTCTGGCCGGACCGTGAGTGCCCTGGGGAGGTTCAGATGTATGCATACCATTATACCCTTTGCAAACACAACAATTTAACAATTTGTCTCATGAAAGGACCAAGTGTGTAATTGTCTCAATGTTTCTTCCACACCTAAATGGCATATTCCATGGGCTCCAGAAATTAGATTTTTCAATTGTTTCTGAGATGGAATATATTTACCTTCTGTCCGCCATATGCTTCATATTTTTGTCCCCCTCTGGACTTACTTTTTTCTGTCACAGCTTGATCACCTCCTGTGGATTATCACATTCAGACTCACTTACAGTTAGTTGGAGTGTAGGTTGGTACCCCGCAACCTTTTTTTGCTGTTCGATTGCTAATTCGTTTCCATTCTTTTAATTCAACATGAACTGTCATGTGTGCATATTTTTCCAGTGGAGTTGATGCATACAGACAAACTTGTCGACTTCCCCCTTCCCTCTTCTGATAAAGAGCAGCAGAATCACTGCTGACCTTTTCAGACACGTCAAGATAGAACATTTGACTGTAATCAGGAATCACAAAAGCTGTAGCAGTGGAAAGATGCTGTTTCAAGGAGATGAAGAGCAGAGACATCGTGGCTCCAAGATAAGAAGTGTCAGATGGAGCTGTCAGTAAGCACCAGGAACAACAGGGGGTAGTTCAAATGAAGACAGCAACTGTCAAAGACAGTCGTTAAAGAGACAAAGCCTTTGAGGCAGGCGATTGTAATGAAAAAGAGAGCCTTAGCCATGTCAATGCAAGTGAAATGAGTGTGGGCTGATGCAATTTGAGACAATGCAGAGTGAGGACTTCGGGTCAGAAAAAGTAGGAGTTAAGACGGCCGCATTAATCTCTTGCAGGTCATAAATCACAAGAAACTTTCCAATATCTTTCTTCTCAACGGGTGAAATAGGCGTGTTATAATCAGAGCCGAAATTTTCACACAACACTCCTGCTTTGAGCAAACCGTCAATTGTTTCCGAAATGCTAATCATCCCAGCCTCTTTTACAGAGTATTGGGGAAGCACAATAGGTGAGACGTTACCGAGATCAACATCAGTGGGATCCATGGACCACAGCGATGTTATTTTTTTTTTTTTATATATATATATATATATATATATATATATATAACCAGCAAAATCGCTGTTGGTTGTTTTACTTCCATGGTGCCAATCCAGAAGCTGGTGCTCCAAAACGAAAGTGGGTAAAAATGTATTAGACTAAATCCAATAAACATCAAGTGACGGCAAATAGAGCAATTAGGATTTAAATACATTTTGCCATTCATCATATTTTAAATTCCCATATGTTGTTTTCAATTTTCTGAAATGCCTCGCTATAGATCTCATCCCCTGATCTGTCATAGTACAGAGTGCAATGCATACAATCAGTTACCATATCATAAGATCTGAGGTTACGAACCCAAGGTGACCAGAGAACTCAGAAGTGCTTAGATTCGAGCCAATCACTGGAGTCAATATCCACTCTTTCTCAGTAGATGTTGGCAGTGGCGCATGCCACAGGGCATTGTTCAACAAGCGGGCACTGTGAGGTGACACTGGAGACAGATCAGCAGTAGGTGTTATCATCCGGAAATTCCAGGATAAGTCCATCAGGGCTGCATTTGATGAGAGGAGATCTCTGCCCAAAAGATTGACTGGACAGTTAGGTGCAAACGCAAAAGAATGCAAAACACAAAAGGATGCAAAATAATCTGTGAACAGTCACTGAGCATGTGGATTCAGGGAATATCCTTGTAGCTCTCTTTCCTCGAATGTAGCCACGTGCAGTTTGTTGGCCTCTGCCTCTCCACCCAAACGCTTGAAGTCGCTGTCTGCAATCGTGGGTCCAATGACCAGGCCGTTCACAATAGAAGCACATGTTGGGCCACCCAGGGGGCGCACCTTGACTAATGAATACACCTGCTTGATACATCATGCACTCGGAATCAACAGAGGGAGATGAGATCACAGCAAAAGTGTTTTCTTCCTGCTTTTTCAAAAATTTCAATTGCACCATAGCAAATTGTGTGTCTGTACTTTTGTGTTTGTCTACCTTAGCACCGGGAAGATGCCTCCATGGCCTTTGCCACAGACTTGGGAATGCCCTTCAAAATGGCTGCTCGGAACACTTGCGAATGCAAAGTGATAGCCGTAGGGGTGTATCCTGTTTTCAGAGTGTAATCAGTGAGGGCCAGATCAACAAAAAGCCGCGACCTCCTCATCTGCTTTGGGAGTGTGCATCAGATCTGGAATGACACAATCAGGGAGGAAAAACAAAGGTTAAATAATTTTCTCGCCTAAGAGCCTAATTATCAGGGAGGAAAAATATATAATTGTGTAAAAAGAACACGGATATCACCTGCTATTAACATTTGTCCCGTAACAGCTCTCTGCACTGCCTGCAGCAAATTATCAACCCTACACACTCACATCAGTGGGAGAAAAATGTCCATAAAGCATGTGCCTGCAAGATTTGGGCTTCGAGCCACAGGCCGATGAGAGGGCAAAAGCTGGACCTTTGGAAGATTCTTCGGGGTCTTTCAGAACCTCTGGTTCGGTCCATAACGGGAGGGTGGGCACCTGAAAGACTCCGGACATGACACTTTAATTCTGCCACTTGATTCTGAGATGCGTTCCCACTTTAAAGCCATCTCGAGATGATGTTCTTTATTGAATGATGTCCTCAATCGGGGCAGCTGATTCAACCTTTATTGAATGATGTCCTCAATAGGGGCAGCTGGACACTGGATCAGTAGACGTGGTTTTCCGGTCGGGTCGTCAGGTGGTGGGATCGCTGAGCCTGGGGCAGATCTGGAGGGTCGTGTAGATGAGATGTGGAACCACGTGTCCCCTTTTCCGTGCAGGCGAACTGAAGGAGATGTCCTCTCCATCACCTTGTGGGGTCCAGTCCACCTGGGCTCAGATCATTTTTGTTAAATAACTTTTAACCATACATAATCACAATCATTTATTTTTGAAGGAGCATCTGGTTGTTGTTTTTTGTTAGCTGGGAGTTAGTAAATATTAATTGTTTGAGTTCTGGAGGTTCCGGAACGTGCGTCCCTTCCAATGTAGCTGTTGGAGCCGGAAAAGGTCTGTTGGTGTGACATTCAAACAGAGTCCAGCCTTTGGCTGAGTTAAGTGACATTCGCATATTCATTAAGGTTCTTTACTTCCTCATTTCTCCTTAGATCCATGGACCTTGGGTCTGTTTTTTGTTGTCACTGGGGCAACTGTATCAAGTGCCAGTTGTAGTTTTTAAAATGGTCAAGAATAAAATCACGGGGGCAGGTAAGACAAGTGGAGGATATTTGTTTAAAACTTTGATTTATTTGTGTATATATATATATTATATTATATTGTATTATATTATATTATATTATATTACATATACAAAAAACATAGACCCAAGGGCTTGACATAGCAGAAGCAAATTGACTCTCTGGGCTTTGAGAGATGAGATTGGCACGCCTTAAAAGTCAATTCAGCTCGGACGGTGTCCATAGATCTAATCACTCTGTGTGCGGGGTTGATATGCCAGCCGCCGCCGCCCCCCATGGTCCGGTTCGATTTGGTTTTCTGATGCATCGTACCGTGTGCGATAGGCCCCAAGTCAAGGTGCTGCGGTCGAAACAATTATACACATCAACTCACGCTTGTCTTCTTGTGTCTTGCAGACGTCAGTGAGGAATATCTTCGTCCCGACGAACAGGAGTTGAAGTCTCCTCATGTTAAAAAGGAGGAGGAGCATCTTTACATCAAAGAGGAGGAGGTTGAGTATGATGTCACCAAGTCACCACTGATCTTCGCCCCTTTAAAGAGTGAAGATGAAGTCAAGGGTGAGTGTGAGGAGGACAGAGAGGCGGAGCTTCCAAGCAGCAACTCAACTCCTCAACACATGACGACAGAAGGTGATGCAAACCACTGGCGACCACCGCAAGCACAAAGTAATGACATAAGGTCTAAAGATAGGCCGATATGTTTTTTTCAGGTTCGATACCGATTATTAGTTGGGTGATAACCGATATTTGAAGCTGATATTCATTTTCATGGCGCATATTGGCGTCAACATTTTCTAAAATACATTGTATCGTCTTAAAAAGTTAAATGGAAACTTAAGCAAGTTATTTCCACAGCTCTCTAGTTCTCTACAGTAAATATTTTCACGCCAAAATTTAAAAATACCTGAAATCTTAAACTTTCACATTTCAATGTCGAACAAAAACAAATGGTTCAAAAGATTCCTAGGGTCAGTAGCATCTCTTATAAAGTTAACTGAAAATGTAAATATATAGCTCCCTGAGATTAAAATGGTTTTACATTTACCTTATTTCGGCCGTCAGATAAAAAAAAAAAAAAAGAGCTCATACCGATATTGACCAAAATGCCCAATATCGGCCTGTATCGGTCTATCTCTTATAAGGTCCCACTCTCCTCAAGATGATGATGATGATAATGAATATGCTATCGGTGATAGGGCATGAGCTCAAAATGGAGTTTGAAAGCGCACACAACACACACTGGGGCAAAACCTTTTTCCTGCTCAGATTGGGGCAAAAGTTTCTCTCAAAAGTCAACTTTAGCAATGAACAAAAGAACACACACTGGTGCAAAACCTTTCCATAGATCAAAGTGATCCATGTGTGGGGTTGAGTCGCCCAAATATATATATATTTTTTGATGGGCCAGTCCGAGTGTGCGGTGGGCCCAAATCAAGGTGCCGCTTCAGAAACAATAATACACAACATCAAGTCATGCTAGGCCATTTGGGGGCCCTAAGCAAAATAATGTCATGTGGCCCATATGTGCGCCATTTATTCACCGTATACTGTGTAACCCATACAGCCACATTTCATATATATTAGTCAGATGTTGTAGCACTGCAGAAAGTAATTTAAACTTCTCATCCCAACTGTTTGTTAGTACTTGTAGTATATGCTGCCAAACCTCATTTGAAAAAATGAAAAGATAGAATGTGTTCTGTATTTGTTTTAAGCTTGTAATTGTGTTGAAACTCACAAAATAAGTTGTTTTAAAGTCAAGCAAACTATAATAAACAATTAGGGTTCTAAATGAACTTTTTTTTTTAATCATCAACCAATGTATGTTTTTTCAATGAGAAGATAGTTTCTTTTTTTATCATCACTGAAACAAAATATTAAAACTGGTGTTTTCTTCACAGTGAGTACTTTAGTGTATTTTGTTTTTAAACAAATACAAATGCCTCCTTAACAGAGACCACTTTCTGCGAACAAATTTGTGTCTTTCTTAAACACTATCCAACATGTCAGTCAGTTACATAGTGAATTGTTTCATTTTATTAACTGACGATTTTTTGTGTAACATTGCAAAAGTAAATAAATAAAATTACTTAAATATTAAATCCAATTATATCGATATTAATAAATTGTGTGCTTCAAAAAGTCGAACCATAAAATATGTTTCAAAATGTTGCGTATGCAAAACAGAGTCAGTTGCTGGACACTTTTTTTTTTTTTTTTTTACCTCCAGGACGTTCCTAACAAACTCCTCCTATTCCATTGCTCTTCCTATCTACACCATGATAGAATAACTTGAACCCTGCTCCTAAACTTCTAGCTTTGCTCCCTTTCCACCTGGTCTCCTGAACACATAATATGTCCACCTTCCTCCTCCGCATCATGTCAACCAGCTCTCTACATTTTCCTGTCATGGTTCCAACATTCAAAGTCCCTACTCTCGGTCCCAGACTCTTGGTGTTCCTCTTCTCTTCCTTCCTACAAACACACATTCCTCCTCTCCTGCTTTGACCAACAGTAGTCCAAATTCCACCGGCACCCTGTAGGTCAACAGCACCCATGGCGGTCGTTGTTAACCCGGGCCTCGACCGATCTGGTATAGAAGTCATATATTTGATTCACATGTATGTTTGATTTGGCCAACGTTTTTACGTCGGATGCCCTTCCTGACACAACCCTCTGTATTTATCCGGGCTTGGGACCGGCACAAGAAGACATTGGCTTGTGCCCCCTTGCAGGTACATTAATACACTTAAATGCAACATTTAAATGAATCTGATTAGTTGATTAATTGATTGGATAATCGATAAATTAATCGATTTAAAAAAATATTCAATAGTGACAGCACTAAGCACGTACTAATTGTGAATGGGTGGCCTTTCTTTTGCTGTTTTCACAGATGGACGTAGCTAGAAAGGGGCATTAGTGCCATTGTGCGCCGTTAGGAGATGCGATGTAGCCGACTGTCAGCCAATCGCCGTGGCATCCTCATTTGCATGAAAATCAAGACGGCCCGGAGCGCAGGCTTGACATTGTGGAATCAAATCGACTCACTGGGCTCGGAGAGATGAGATTGGTGCATCTTAAAAGCCAGGCTTGTGCGGTTCCCGTCGGAGGGTGTCCATTTTAGATCTGATCATGTGCGGGATTGTGTCGCCAACCGTCTTAAAAAAAAAAAAATCACAGATGGTTCGGTTCAAGTCGGGTTCTGACGCATCGCACCCTGTGCGGTGGGCCCAAGTCAAGGTGCCACTGTAGAAACAATAATACACAACATCAAGTCACGCTTGAGATTTGACTTAACTAAACCAAATGTATGTTTGTCTTCTTGTGTCCCGCAGACGTTGGTGAGAAATGTCTTCGTCCTGAGGAACAGGTGGTGAAGTCTCCTCATGTGAAACAGGAGGAAGAAGAGCATCCTTACATCAAAGAGGAAGAAAAGCCCCTTTTCGTCAAAGAGGAGGAGTTTGAGGATGATGTCACCAAGACACCACTGACCTTTGCCCCTTTTGAGAGTAAAGATGAAGTCATGGGTGAGAGTGAGGAGGACAGAGGGGCGGAGCCTCCGAGCAGCTCAACTCCTCAACACATGGAGACAGAAGGTGATGCAGACCAATGGGCGCCATCACCAGCACCAAGTGATGACATAAGGTCACAGTCTGCTGACGCTGACGATGATGAATACGCTAAAGGTGATCATGCTGACAACAACCGCTGCAAATGTTCTCAGTGTGCGAAAACATTCAGTTCAAAAGGGAGTTTGAAAGTTCACCTGAGAAAACACACTGGAGAAAAACTTTTTTCTTGCTCAGACTGCGGCAAAAGCTTCTCTCAGAAGGGACATTTAAAAATACACAAAATAACACACACTGGAGAGAAACCTTTTTCCTGCCCAGACTGCAGCAAAAGCTTCTCTGACAAGGGATATTTAAAAATACACAAAAGAACACACACTGGAGAAAAACCTTTTTCTTGCCCAGACTGTAGCAAAATCTTCTCTCACAAGGGAAATTTAACAAAACACAAAATAACCCACACTGGAGAGAAATCTTTTTCCTGCTCAGATTGTTGCAAAAGCTTCTATGACAAGATAACTTTAACAATACACAAAAGAACACACACTGGAGAGAAACCTTTTTCCTGCTCAGACTGTGGAAAAAGCTTCAATGACAATAGTACTTTAACAATACACAAAAGAACACACACTGGAGAGAAACCTTTTTCCTGTTCAGACTGCGGCAAAAGCTTCAATGACAAGAGTACTTTAACAAAACACAAAAGAACACACACTGGAGAAAAACCTTTTTCCTGCCCAGACTGTGGCCAAAGCTTCTCTGACAAGGGAAATTTAAAAAGCCACTCAAGAACACACACTGGAGAAAAACCTTTTTCCTGCTCAGACTGCAGCAAAAGCTTCTCTCAGAAGTCCGCTTTAACAGTACACACAAGAACCCACACTGGAGAAAAACCTTTTTCCTGCCCAGACTGTGGTAAAAGCTTCTCTCAGAAGTCCACTTTAACATTACACACAAGAACCCACACTGGAGAAAAAGCTTTTTCCTGCCCAGACTGTGGCCAAAGCTTCTCTGACAAGGGAACTTTAAAAAGCCACTCAAGAACACATGCTGGGAAGAAACCATTTAGTTGCAGTGTTTGTGCTAAAAGATTCTCTAGTAAAAAGCTTGTTGAGACACACAAGTGTGCTGGTGAGAAAAGCAGCGATCTTTAAAGCTTAAAAAAATGAAGGGAGTGAGTCTGGTGTGCTGTAAAAGTGTAAATGATTTTGAATAAAATAGAGAGGGAGGAAATAAGTGATCCTGCTTATTTAAAAAATGTTCAGACTTAGAAATTAATAAGTCTTTGATTTTTATGGCAACTTTATTTTAACAGTGATAGACAGAATATCAGAAACAAATTGAAAGAATGACATGGGGGGGGGGGGATGAGCATTTTGTTGAGGGAGATCATTAACCAGCTCCTCTCGTGTCGTCCTTCGCTGATCTCGACCTTTTTCATATTGATTAAGACCCCACGAGCTGATATCTTGCATGGAGCCCCCCAGAACCCAAAATGTTGCAGCAACAAAACTTAAAGGGGAAGTCAACCCAAAATGTTCTTAACAATATGTTGTATGTGCCTCCACTAGTCTAAAGACGGCATTCAGGTTAATATTGCGTTTATCTTGAACATTGCTCCAGTTCCAAGTGTCAGCGGCTACGACAATGACCTCAAATCATGTCGGATATCTTTTGCAGTGAAAAAGTATTTGCCCTCCTCTCAAATTCTCACTTTTATTGCAGTTTGCCCACTTGAATGTTTAAAGTCATCATACAAATGTCACAATCAAAGATAACCCAAATAAACATACAATGCAGTTTTTTTAAAGTGGAGATTTTATTTTTTAAGGACAAAACACTATTCAAAGCTGCCTGGCCCTGTCAAAAGTATTCACGTTCATTACGTTCATAGATATGAGGGTTTCAGAAGACTTAAGAAGAATCAACTCCAGCTTTACTTAAAAGTGTAAACGTAATGCTTTCAAAGCTACTCAAACTATAAACTATGAATATGAAATGTTTTTAAAGTTTTCTTTTAATGTGTTTAAACGCCAATGTATGCTTTAGTAATATTGTAAGCTACTTTTGTTTTCTCTGCTTTGCTTCCGAATGTCGTTAACGGTTGTGTTTGTTGACGTTTGTAGGTGTTGTGTATTTGCTAATGTGAAGCACATTGAGTTGCCTTGTGTATGAAATAGAAATAAAATATAGAAGAAAAAGCCACCTTGCCATTTTCCCAAATTAGCGTGGAAAATACCTTCAGGGACACACAAAGCCAGATGTGCAGTATGGCCACGTTCGGAGTGTTTTAAGTCTCGGCTTAAGACCCACTTTTATTCCTTGGCTTTTAGTTCAGCATGAATTGTGTGGTCCGCGTGGTTTTTTATTTAATTTTATTATTATTTTTGGGGGGGTTTAAATATATTTTTATTGTATTTATTCCTTTATTTTACTTATTGTATTTTAGTAATTTATTGGTTTTAAAAAAATATATATATATATTGTTGGTTTTTACTAGATTTCATTTGTATGTATGATAGTATGTGGATCTCAATGTGCAGCACTTTGGAAACACTTGTTTATAAAATGTGCTACAGACAAAGCGGATTGGATTATTAGAAGGTAAGTGTTGCATTCAAACCTTGCAGCAGGAATTTGTGAAAGCCACAGATGACAAAACTGGCCAAAAGTACAAATATTGCATATATCAGTAATATATCAGATACTGCATCAAATGTTTGATACTAGCGAATGCCAGTACATTGCTAGTGTTGAGGGTCTTCTGCCCAGATTTAGTTATAACTGTTTTGATTTCCTCAGTAGAGCTTGGTGAGTGTTTAAATGATGTCTGGGGGCCTCCTCTATTTCCACATCAATGGGCCAGTGTCTGTGGTTGAAGTCAGTGTGTATTGGATGATGTCCTTAAAATGGGGGGTGGGGGGGGGGGGTGGTACCGCCTTTCAAGCTAGTATAAGAATGTTTGAAGTGTCTATAATCTGGGCACTTGTGATGAGAAGCAGCCATTTGTCTGTCATTTATAAGTGACCGGAATATTCTGTAAAATAATTCCTTCGAAGGACCTGTTCACCGATCTCCAGTCTGTATTCAGAAAATCAACATTCTCTCTACCCGAAAGAAAACGAACACGCGGAAGACAAAGATGTTCTTCTGAAACTAGCTATTACATAGAGCAATAAATTAAACTCATTCTTTTCCTCAGATAAGAGGAAGAAAGAATCTTCAAACGTTCCGTCACATTTAGTACACTCATCAAGCTTTACTGAGTAAGTTAATACAGTTATGACTACATCGAAACAGTTATAACTAAAATCAAAACAGTAATAATTAAATTGAAACAACAAAATGTCAACATTCCCTCAGTCGGGCACAACAAACAGATAAACATTTCATTAAAAAAATTCCAGCGGGATCTTCGTCCTCTTCGTCGGATGTTGCAACAGTGGGCTCCTTTTGGGGAGCGATAGACTCAATCATCATATAAGAAGACTTATTTTGTATGTCCTGTTTTTCTATAGCAGGGGTAATAATTATTTGGCAAAGGGAACGAATACATGAAATACAGCAACACCCGCATGTTGTTACCAAAGCAGCAAATACAGTGATATATATTAAAATAGAGGAAACTAAAGTTTTATAGCGCCCAAACACATCCATCCATCCAATTCAGTTTACGGTACCTCAAAATGCTTGTTCATCTTGATGGCAAATTTTTAATCTGCACATTCACCACAATAAATCTAATTTAAACTTTACATATCGGGAACAACACACTGAAAAAGGGAGAAATGAGACCTCGCAGTTTTATGTCTTTCTAACTGCAGCAAAAATGGCGACATCTGTCGATGACTTGATGACAGTGCTTGCTCCCAAGCCGACAATCTCCAGCAGCCAATCATATCGCAGCGGGGGCGTGTCCTGCCTGACTTCGGACGCACATCGACTTTTGTTTCTTCACGTAACCAGACGCCCTCCGCTAAATCATTCTTTTCGATTCCGTGCTGAACCGACTGCAACCTCCACACAGGACGTTAATCACTACTTTGATGGACTACGACACCATTGATCAAATCTCAGCGTGTGAATGAACTCGTTTCGGTGCGCGTTGATGCTTCTCGCCCTACTTAGCTTAGCTTAGCTTAGCTCGCTAGCCGCTAGCAAAGAGAAGCACGTAACACGTGGTCAAGAAGAGATCAAGTGTGACTTTGTTGGCATTATTGTGCTAAAATGTTTGCAAAAACAGCACCAAAGTACGAGGAGGAATTCTTTGGAGGAGAAGAAGAGAACGAACAACATCTTGAAATGCTGGACGATGTTTGCGAGGAGCCTCGACTTGTGCTACACACAGCAGGTTTGTACACTTCTTACTCTCCCTTGCTTAGCACTAGGACTACTATATAGCGTTAAAAATATCAAAATGCAGTCCTCATTACTGTACACAGTAAAATAATTCCAGCCATTATGTTATTGTAACTTAAGTGCCTACTACGTTTTCAATTGATAACATATGATCAAATGTGAATAACTCTTTGAAGTGAGTTTTACAACAACAACAAAATACAATTTGAATACGTTAACTTGACTCTATTTGCTAAGCTTAAAAGTAGAAGCCGCATCTTGTAGCCCCAAAGCCATGTTAATGCACCACACATATCGTGCCTGAAAGTTACATTTGTTATATATAGAATCTGATATGTCCTTCAATCAATCAAAACTTTATTCATAACACACACACACAATAGAATAAATGAATGCATAAATGGCTGGCTTCAAATCAGGAGAGGAGACATCACTCGGGGAGCCATCTGCACCGAGAGCAGCACACCACTCACAACCACTAGGGCGGAGGTATGGATGGAATGCCCAACCCTCCCCCGGGCCACATGGGACAGCACCCAAACAGCTGCAGCTAACCAATGCTACCGGGGCAGAGCAACCGTGCCAGCAAGCTGAATTCTCGCGGTATTTGTGAGTTCACAAACTCCGGAGGATGCATCTTGTACTGCGCCCGCTGATACGTTTGCAGGCTTGCAGCCAACATTTTTTAGGTCGGATCAATCAGGTGTTGTTTAGAGCAGGATGAAACCAATAAGCGCGGATGGCGGGGGGAACAAACCTAACTGATGAATGGACGCTGCAATTAATTCTGTTCTCGCAGAATTACTCACCGTTTCCTTGTTGAATTTGAACAGCGAGAGACGCTTCGTGCATTTTTATCTGGTAAAGATGTTTGTGCTTCTCCCGCCCCCTCCCTAAGATGAGAAGACATTTTCATCCGTTGCCTTGATTGGTTCAAACAAGCGTGCAAAGATGCATCATCGTCCAATCGACTCGAAGTATTGTACAGCAAGTCACTCCTTTCCCAGATGGATCTGCCGAGTGAAGTTCCAGATTGATATATATTTATATATATATATATATATATATATATACAGTTATATATATAGTTAGATAAGATCGAAGCAAAAGTAACTACATTAAAATATAAAGACAGGTACATTAATATGAACTAAAATCTACATTTAAAAAAACTTGTCTTGAGCCTGCTCTTAAAATCTTGAACGTTCTTTGGGGCCCTGAGTTCCTCCGGCAGACTGTTCCAAAGGCGAGCGAAGGCTGTAGCACTGAAAGGACGCCGTGAGTGTACTCGTTTTTCAACATTTTGCCACGTTACGACCACAAAAACAAATGTATTTATTGAAATTGTATCTGAACGATGAACACAAAGTAGCACACAATCATGAAGTGGAACAAAATGTAGTTTTTATTAACAAACTTGTTGTACAATCCCCCCCCTGAAAATTAGGGCAATTACAGCTTCAAGTCTTTTGGGGTTTGTCCCGTCGGGAGGCTGAAATGTTTGCCCATTCCTCCTTGCAAAACAGCTCCAGCTCAGCTAGGTTAGATGGAGAGCGTTTGTGAAACACAATCTTAAGAATAATTGTTGATTTTTTTGGTTGCTCAATGAATATTTGCTGATTTTTTTTTTCTATCTCCTCTCCGCCGCCCTGCAACTACGTTTAAGGTTCTTTACTTCCTCATTTCTCCTTGGATCCATGGACCTTGGGTCTATGTTTTTTGTTGTCACTGGGGCAACTCTATCAAGTGCCAGTTGTAGTTTTTTAAATGGTCAACAATAAAATCACAGAGGGGGCAGGTAAGACAAGTGGAGGATATTTGTTTAAAACCTTGATTTATTTGGAGATATATTATATTATATTATATTATATTATATTGACTCTCTGGGCTTTGAGCGATGAGATTGGCACGCCTTAAAAGTAAATTCAGCTCTGACGGTGCCCCCCCCAATAGTCCGGTTCGATTTGGGTTTCTGATGCATCGTACCGTGTGCGATAGGCCCAAGTCAAGGTGCTGCTGTCGAAACAATAATACACATCAACTCACGCTTGTCTTCTTGTGTCTTGCAGACGTCGGTGAGGAATATCTTCGTCCTGACGAACAGGAAGTGAAGTCTCCTCATGTTAAAAAGGAGGAGGAGCATCCTTACATCAAAGAGGAGAAAAAAAACCTTTTTGTTAAAGAGGAGGAGGTTGAGGATGATGTCACCAAGTCACCACTGATCTTCGCCCCTTTAAAGAGTGAAGATGACGTCAAGGGCGAGTGTGAGGAGGACAGAGAGGCGGAGCTTCCAAGCAGCAACTCAACTCCTCAACACATGACGACAGAAGGTGATGCAAACCACTGGCGACCACCGCAAGCACAAAGTAATGACATAAGGTCTAAAGATAGGCCGATGTGTTTTTTTCACCCGCTCCTCCGATGAATATGCATTGGACTCGGGGTACTCTCTATCGTCCGATTGTGCTCCGCGTTTTCCAGCGTTAGCATCGCTAGCCGGTGAGGCTTTATGACGTGACCATCGTCGCGCGTCAACGCTTCCAACTTCGGCGTTTTGTTTTCGTGCTACTACTAGCATTCTCTGCTAGCGACATGTCATGATTACGTGAAGAAGTGCAGACTTATAACCAGGGTTGGAAGGGTTGCTTTTAAGGGTCTCATATTATTCTTTCAACATTCTAAAATACTTCTTAAATGTGTAAAAGACATGTCTGTGACATGCATTCATCAAAATTGACTTTGGATCTAATATTTTTGCTGTCCCTCAATCAGCCACTCTGTTCAAAACAGCCTGTTTTAGGGTTGTGTCACTTTTATGTAAATAGCTGCACCAGGCCATGTCTAGGCCACACCCTTCTCTCTCGAAGGGGCAGTGGTTTCTGTCATGGTAGCCATGTGCTAATGTTGTGAATGGAAGCGACTGGCCATGGCAGCAGAAGAAAAGAAAAATACAGACATGTCTCTTACACATTTGAGAACTATTTCAATATGTGGAAAAGTGGCATAACGTTTTACCATAAGGAAAAGTCGCATAACGTTACTACAGAGACTATGTTGTAGCGTTAGTTTGTGATTGTTTAGGCAACGGTTATTTTTGCCCTAACCGGCAAATCTCCCACAAACGTTATTTTGGCGTGCAATGTCTCACTCAGATTTGCCGTGAATGTTTGGCGACATTTACAAGCGGTTATGAATAAAACAAATGTGCACATTTAGGCCGTTTCGTCGAGACCACTTAGCGGCCGGTTAGAAACAATAATACACAACATCAAGGCGCGCTTGAGATTTGACTTTACTAGACCAAATGTATGTTTGCCTTCTTGTGTCCCGCAGACGTTGGTGAGAAATGTCTTCGTCCTGAGGAACAGGTGGTGAAGTCTCCTCATGTGAAACAGGAGGAAGAAGAGCATCCTTACATCAAAGAGGAAGAAAAGCCCCTTTTCGTCAAAGAGGAGGAGTTTGAGGATGATGTCACCAAGACACCACTGACCTTTGCCCCTTTTAAGAGTAAAGATGAAGTCATGGGTGAGAGTGAGGAGGACAGAGGGGCGGAGCCTCCAAGCAGCTCAACTCCTCAACACATGGAGACAGAAGGTGATGCAGACCAATGGGGATCATCACTAGCACAAAGTGATGACATAAGGTCACAGTCTGCTGACACTGACGATGATGAATACGCTAAAGGTGATCATGCTGACAACAACCGCTGCAAATGTTCTCAGTGTGCGAAAACATTCAGTTCAAAATGGAATTTGAAAGTTCACCTGAGAAAACACACTGGAGAAATACCTTTTTCTTGCTCAGACTGCGGCAAAAGCTTCTCTCAGAAGGGAAATTTAACAAAACACACAAGAACCCACACTGGAGAAAAAGCTTTTGCCTGCCCAGACTGTGGCAAAAGCTTCTCTCACAAGGGAAATTTAAAAATACACAAAAGAACACACACTGGAGAAAAACCTTTTTCCTGTTTAGACTGTGGCAAAAGCTTTTCTCATAAGTCACATTTAACAAGCCACACGAGAAAACACACCGGAGAAAAACCTTTTTCCTGCTCAGACTGCGGCAAACACTTCTCACTAAAGTCAGATTTAACAAAACACACAAGAAGACACACTGGAGAAAAAACATTTACCTGCTCAGACTGTGGCAAAAGCTTCTCTGACAAGAGTACTTTAACAATACACAAAAGAACACACACTGGAGAAAAACCTTTTTCCTGCCCAGACTGCATCAAAAGCTTCTCTCAGAAGTCCAGTTTAACAAAACATACAAGTACACACACTGGAGAGAAACCTTTTTCCTGCTCAGACTGTGGCAAAAGCTTCTCTGACAAGGGAACTTTAACAAAACACACAAGAACCCACACTGGAGAAAAACCTTTTTCCTGCCCAGACTGTGGCCAAAGCTTCTCTGACAAGGGAAAATTAAAAATACACTCAAGAACACATGCTGGGAAGAAACCATTTAGTTGCAATGTTTGTGCTAAAAGATTCTCTAGTAAAAAGCTTGTTGAGACACACAAGTGTGCTGGTGAGAAAAGCAGCGATCTTTAAAGCTTAAAAAAATGAAGGGAGTGAGTTTGGTGTGCTGTAAATGATTTTGAATAAAATAGAGAGGGAGGAAATAAGTGATCCTGCTTATTTAAAAAATGTTCAGACTTAGAAATTAATAAGTCTTTGATTTTTATGGCAACTTTATTTTAACAGTGATAGACAGAATATCAGAAAAAAATTGAAAGAAGGACATGGGGGGGAAAAAAATTGCATTTTGTTGAGGGAGATCATTAACCAGCTCCTCTCGTGTCGTCCTTCGCTGATCTCGACCTTTTTCATATTGATTGAGACCCCACGAGCTGATATCTTGCATGGAGCCCCCCAGAACCCAAAATTTTGCAGCAACAAAACTTAAAGGGGAAGTCAACCCAAAATGTTCTTAACAATATGTTGTATGTGCCTCCACTCGTCTAAAGACGGCATTCAGGTTAATATTGCGTTTATCTTGAACATTGCTCCAGTTCCAAGTGTCAGCGGCTACGACAATGACCTCAAATCATGTCGGATATCTTTTGCAGTGAAAAAGTATTTGCCCTCCTCTCAAATTCTCACTTTTATTGCAGTTTTCCCACTTGAATGATTAAAATCATCAAACAAATGTCAAAATCAAAGATAATCCAAATAAACATACAATGCAGTTTTTTTAAAGTGGAGATTTTATTTTTTAAGGACAAAACACTATTCAAAGCTGCCTGGCCCTGTCAAAAGTATTCACGTTCATTACGTTCATAGATATGAGGGTTTCAGAAGACTTAAGAAGAATCAACTCCAGCTTTACTTAAAAGTGTAAACGTAATGCTTTCAAAGCTACTCAAACTATAAACTATGAATATGAAATGTTTTTAAAGTTTTCTTTTAATGTGTTTAAACGCCAATGTATGCTTTAGTAATATTGTAAGCTACTTTTGTTTTCTCTGCTTTGCTTCCGAATGTCGTTAACGGTTGTGTTTGTTGACGTTTGTAGGTGTTGAGTTGCCTTGTGTATGAAATAGAAATAAAATATAGAAGAAAAAGCCACCTTGCCATTTTCCCAAATTAGCGTGGAAAATACCTTCAGGGACACACAAAGCCAGATGTGCAGTATGGCCACGTTCGGAGTGTTTTAAGTCTCGGCTTAAGACCCACTTTTATTCCTTGTTTTTTAGTTCAGCATGAATTGTGTGGTCCGCGTGGTATTTTATTTAATTTGATTATTATTTCATTTTTATTATTATTTTTGGGGGGGGTTAAATATATTTTTATTGTATTTATTCCTTTATTTTACTTATTGTATTTTAGTAACTTATTGACTTTTTTAAAATTATTGTTGGTTTTTACTAGATTTCATGTGTATGTGGATCTCAATGTGCAGCACTTTGGAAACACTTGTTTATAAAATGTGCGATAGACAAAGCGGATTGGATTAGATTAAAAGTGATCACGTTACGTAAACCGGCAGTACAATGCAAATGCAATACATTTGTACTTCTGAGCATTAGGGGAGCGTAAGATATGATAAGTGTGCTCGACTCGAAGTGCAATGGCGTGTCATCACTAACCTTTATTAGAAGGTAAGTGTTGCATTCAAACCTTGCAGCAGGAATTTGTGAAAGCCACAGATGACAAAACTGGCCAAAAGTACAAATATTGCATATATCAGTAATATATCAGATACTGCATCAAATGTTTGCTACGAGCTAATGCCAGTACTAGAGCAATAAATTAAACTCATAACATGTGATGGTTAAATCGCGTCCCTGATAATAAACGTTCAGTTTACGGTACCTCAAAATGCTTGTTCATCTTGATGGCAAATTTTTAATCTGCACATTCACCACAATAAATCTAATTTAAACATGCATTTAAACTTTACATATCGGGAACAACACACTGAAAAAGGGAGAAATGAGACCTCGCAGTTTTATGTCTTTCTAACTGCAGCAAAAATGGCGACATCTGTCGATGACTTGATGACAGTGCTTGCTCTGAAGCCGACAATCTCCAGCAGCCAATCATATCGCAGCGGGGGCGTGTCCTGCCTGACTTCCGACGCACATCTACTTTCGTTTCTTCACGGAACCAGACGCCCTCCGCTAAATCCTTATTTTCGATTCCGTGCTGAACCGACTACAACCTCCAAACTGGACGTTAATCACTACTTTGAAGGTCTACGACACCATTGATCAAATCTCAGCGTGTGAATGAACTCGTTTCGGTGCGCGTTGATGCTTCTCGCCCTACTTAGCTTAGCTTAGCTTAGCTCGCTAGCCGCTAGCAAAGAGAAGCACGTAACACGTGGTCAAGAAGAGATCAAGTGTGACTTTGTTGGCATTATTGTGCTAAAATGTTTGCAAAAACGGCACCAAAGTACGAGGAGGAATTCTTTGGAGGAAAAGAAGAGAACGAGCAACATCTTGAAATGCTGGACGATGTTTGCGAGGAGCCTCGAGTTGTGCTACACACAGCAGGTTTGTACACTTCTTACTCTCCCTTGCTTAGCACTAGGACTACTATACAGCGTTAAAAATATCAAAATGCAGTCCTCATTACTGTACACAGTAAAATAATTCCAGCCATTATGTTATTGTAACTTAAGTGCATACTACGTTTTCACACATCAATACGTTTTCAATTGATAACATATGATCAAATGTGAATAACTCTTTGAAGTGAGTTTTACAACAAAATACAATTTGAATACGTTAACTTGACTCTATGTGTTAAGCTTAAAAGTAGAAGCCGCATCTTGTAGCCACAAAGCCATGTTAATGCACCACACATATCGTGCCTGAAAGTTACTTTTGTTATATATAGAATATGATATATCCTTCAAGCAATCAATCAATCAAAACTTTATTCATAACACACACACACACAATAGAATATATGAATGCATAAATGGCTGGCTTCAGATCAGGAGAGGAGACATCACAATATGCTTTGCTAGAATAACTGTGCCTTTTATTACCCGCAAACAGCAATAAACACTTTTATACTGTGCTAGAATAATTGTAAGTTTTATTCCCCGCAGACAGTCATCAATGCCTGTGCTTTGCTCGAATGATTGTACCTTTTATTCCCCGCAAACAGCAATCAATACACTAGAACGTTAAGCAGCATAATATGATCATCATCAGCGCTTACCTTGACACTAGACCGGGGAGCCTACAGTCCGGGTGAAGCGAGCTGCAACACGGCTGGGCAATCGTACGTGTTCCACAGCGGACTCCGTCCGGACCGTGTGCCGCTCCGTCTTTTATTCGTTAGCAAAAAGTTGTGAGCGTGAGAAACCGGGCTGTCCAAGCCCTCTCCCAGACACTCTCGAAAACATGTTTGCGAAGCAGGGAAGGCTGTAGTATAAACAAGGTATTCACTCCCAGGCTGATTCCGCCCTTTATTCACAAATTGTTGGGCACCTGGATTCGTACAACAGTTCAGGACAACAACATATCCTTATATAAGAGGTTACATGAGGACATATCAAACCATGGTTATTTTCCCTTCAAACTCCCTTGAGTGAATCACAATCAATCTAGCTTTTGAGGTTAAGGTAAGAGGGCTCAAAGACTAAAAAAAAAAAAACAGTGAAAATATCAAATAGATCAATAATATATATATATATATATATATATATATATATATATATATATATATATATATATATATATATATATATATATATATATATATATATATATATAGTTAGATAAGATCGAAGCAAAAGTAACTTCATTTAAATATAAAGAAAGGTACATTAACTCTTTGACTGACAGACGTTTTCAGAAAAGGGATTCTGTGAGTGCAAGCCGATTTAAGCATTTTGACTGATCTTTCAAGGTCCATAGAATATTTTCTGTTTGTACTATGGAAACACACATACTACCAAATGAAAGATTGAACTCTCATCTTTCATCAGAAAAAAAAGTTTGTTTCTACCTTATTCCGTTCTTCAGTAATCAACAATAGAATATGGTTAGTTTCATCCAAATGCTCTTGTTTTGGACCAAAATACGGAGAAATCAAGCTTTTAGTGAAACTATATTATTTCATGCACTCTAGTGAAATTTACACTTCTTTTTGTCCATGAATGATGCCACAAACACCTAAACAGTGCTTTACTTCTATAGCACACTACCAACAAGAATGAAAAAGTGTTTTTTGATAGCAAAATACGTTTATTTACATTCAACAGTGTAACAATTTGACTAAACTATTTACAAATGTGTGCAACTGTGGTACTATTTACAATTATGTTGGATGTTTCAACGACAGTTTTTCTTTTTGTGTAACACTCCCCTGCGTGCAAGGAGACGCAACAGGATTTGCACAACACATTAGTTTCACTGCGATTGCCTCTTCGCGTGCAGAAGCTACACTTTCTTGCCGGCCGTTTTTTCCGGGGAATAGCAAGTATATACTGCAGTGTTTGTTGCCATAAAGTCTAATATCAGGATCATGCTATGGTTACGTTACGGTGGTGTTACGTCTGGCTTCCTCGTGTCCTTCAGTTGCTATACTGGGTGGTAAGAGATGTTCTGATCCATCTTATCCACTCCATTCATGGTGGCATCGTAGTCCAGAACCAGTGTCTTCTCCGTGATCAGACTGTACCCGCTCCTCCGATGAATATGCATTGGACTCGGAGTACTCTTCATTGTCCGATCGAATGTCCGCTTGTGCAGCTCCGGCGTTAGCAGCGCTAGCCGGTGAGGCTTTATGACGTGAGAATAAAGGCCGCGTCCAACTGTGGCGTCAACCTCGGGATTCACCATCATCATCATCATCAATGTGCATTGGTCGATGCTTTTCGACTACTCTCCGTCGCCCGATCGAATGTCCGCTTGTGCAGAAGTACCCGGTCGGTTGTGCTGCGCGTTTTCCGGCGTTAGCAGAGCTAGCCGGTGAGGCTTACTACGATCATAACGGTCGCGTCAAGGCTTCCAACTTTGAGTCATCATCATCGTCGACATCAATGCGCTTTTTAGTATTGATCGATGCTTTCCGTCTTTGAAAAAAATGCTCAAGCGTGAGCTGCTTGCAACCGGTCGCCATTGTTGCTTCATCAGCCATTGTTGCATCATCAGCCATTGTCCCCTCAACACTCTAGCTCCGCCTCACGTCTTATACTGACGCCCACGGTGAGCGGCCCACCCAACCTTGTGCAAAGAAAGTCATCGCTGCCATCTAGGGGCCAAAACGAGTCATTAAACTAACTAGATCTGCTTGATACTTGATACACAGCTGCCCAAGGCTTTCCTCCACCCGTTTCCAAAAAAAAACAAAAAAACATAGTGAACGTCTTTTAACATCCTCGGCGCCCCTCCGTAGGTTTTTACTAAACGTTTTATAACGTTTATGGCGGTCAAAGAGTTAAGAGATGTCCCCCTTTCGAATGAGGTGCCAGGGAGTTTGTGGAGAATCAATACTTTGCTTAATATGATGTGTTGTGGTTATGTTCAAAGTTGTACTGAAGGGCTTCCAGAGATACCAGATTGGCATAAAAGTTAATATGAGAAAGAGTGTCGCGATGCAGCAGCAGATGGAGATGTGTTCCCACTTTGAAGCCATCTCGAGATGATGTTCTTTGTTGAATGAGAAAATGGCGTTGTCAGCTTATTTTAGGACCCCAGGGTAGACTGCCCGAGGTCCTAGGATTGGTCACCGGGATTATTTTGCCCGTAAATGTGACTCAATCTTTGTTGAATGATGTCCTCAATAGGGAAAACCGGACACTGGATCAGTAGACGTGGTTTTCCGGTCGGGTCGTCAGGTGGTCCTCAGGTGGTGAGATCGCTGAGCCTGAGGCGGATCTGGCGGGCCGTGTAGACGAGATGTGGAACCACGTGTCCCCTTTTCTATGCAGGCGAACCGCACAAGATGTCCTCTCCGTCACCTTGTGGGGTCCAGTCCACCTGGGTGCAGACCATTTTCGTTTAGTCACTTTTAACCATACATATTCACAATCATTTATTTCTGAAGGAGCATCTGGTTGTTTTTTTGTTAGCTTGGAGAACGTAGATGCTAGCTGTTTGAGTTCTGGAGGTAATGCAAGGTGCAACTCTCCCAGTGGTGCCGTTGGAGTCGGAAATGGTCTGTTTGTGTGACCCTCAAACGGAGTCCAGCCTTTAGCTGAGTTTAGTGACATTCGCACATTCATTAATGCAACAGGAAGAGCTTGTAGCCAATTCAATTTTGAGGAGGCCAGTGCTTTAGCCAATTTGTCTTTAATATTTCTGTTCATTCGCTCAACCTGTCCTTGGGATTGGGGATGATACACTGAATGGGGATGATACACTGAACCAAATGTATGTTTTAGCCCCAATGCTTTTTCTACTGCCTGTGTCTCAGGCCATCCTGAAAAGGAATCCACTATTACCAACAAATATCTGTATCCTGCCACTGGTTTTATCATGTCAGTGAAATCCATCGAAATCACCTGCCCCGGAGCAGTCACTTCCGGATTGTGAGTGCCCTGAGGAGGTTTAGATGTAGGCATTGTCATGTCTGGGAAGATCTGGTTTTGGTTGAGGGTCCCGATTTGTCCTGAGTGGGTTCCAGCCCTTCCGCGGGTTGACCAATCCGGGCCCTCAGCCACTTGTGCCTGGACCCAGGTGTGGCTAGTTACCCAATTAGTGTGAGTGTTTTTAGTTCCCGGGTGGTGATCTGTCGGCGTGGGATCATTGCTGCTTGTCACGGTCACCCCCGGAGTTCTGTCTGTCATTTTGATTTTGTATCTTTTCAGTTTGTTGTTTAGTTAGCATTAACCAGTACCCTGGTTAGTGTTTTCTGTCAAATAAAGCACGCCAGTTTCGCCCGCACTCCTGCTGTGGTTCCCCTGCCTCCCTGCATTTTGGG
The DNA here is from genome assembly GCF_054856555.1 of Leptonotus elevatus. Lineage (NCBI taxonomy): Eukaryota > Metazoa > Chordata > Actinopteri > Syngnathiformes > Syngnathidae > Leptonotus > Leptonotus elevatus. The sequence continues at coordinate 3,033,029 of NC_141239.1, read as the reverse complement.
TCCTCCACTTCACACGCCGACAGACACCACGCCGCTCGTGACCACACCGTGACAGGCATACTGTTATCTATTGCAAACACTGCAGTCCTGCAGTTCACTTTTAACAATTTGTCTCATGTAGGGATGCCACCAGGTGTGTTGTCGTCTCAATGTTTCCTCGACACCAACATGGCATATTCCATGGGCTTCAGAAATTAGATTTTTCAATTGTATCTGGGATGGAATATATTTACCTTTTTTTCGCCATATACCTGCTTCATCTTTTTCTCCCCCTTTGGACATCCACACACTTTTTTCTTCTGGACTTGCCTTTTCCTGCCACAGCTTAATTGTTTCTGTGGTTATTTCTTGTCCTTCTCCTAATTCACCTTCGCTCACCATCAATTGTAGTGTTGGGCTGTAGCACGCCGCTTCCTTTGCCGCCTTGTCTGCCGAATCATTTCCTACTGACACTAAATATTTTTTTCTTGAATGTCCTTTACATTTTATCACAGCTACTGCTTTAGGCAGTAGTAAGGCATCTTTCAAA